>NC_092353.1:14038360-14400860 GCF_963676685.1 Mytilus edulis
TGGACTATTCTACTTCGGAATCCTTCATACATATCAAATTGATAATTCATATGGAGTTGTGTACTATGTACAAAAATAAGGAAACAAGATATGTACGTTTTTTTAAAGCAGTTGTAACTTCGGTAAATGTTTAACGATCAATCTCCATTAACTCGTTAAAGATCATGGTCACAGCCATTAGATAAATTAATTAAAAGATGATACATGTACACTATAATAATCAAAAAACTGAACTGACACAAAATCGTAATAACAGAGACAAACATCATACAATTTTCCACTTGCATTTTGATATTATTTTTGACATGTCGTAGAAATAAATAAGGAAATGTGAAAGTATTGCAAATACGACAAATTTCTATGAAATAATGACAAGGATATTAATAACTATTTATCATTGTATGGCATTGGAATTTGTTTTAAGGTTTGTTGTAACAAAACCAGTTTCAATATGACGGATACTTATATACATTTGTAATTAGAAAAATACAGAATGAATTGTTGTAACATATTGCATATTTCTGACAGTTCGAGAGATGATCAAATTAATTTGAAATACCATATACCCGTTTAATATATGTTATTTTAAAAAAGGTAATTTGTTAAATTGAGAGTACATCTCGTGTGATTTTGTTTTTATTCTATTATTGTTTTTTTTTGTAAGATATTGTTTCAAATCTAGATATCACCGTCAAGATCTAAATTACAGTCTATTTTTGCTGTTATTTGAGTTAATTTTAACTACTTGAATTTAAATCATAAGAGAGAATTTATAAGCAAGAAATACATAAAAGAGGGACAAAAAATACCAAAGGGACATTCAAATGCATAAGTCAATAATTAACAGACTATGTGATATAATAGAGTGATGGGTTCTTACTTTTAAATCTATTTTTATCATAAAATAAAGAAGAGAAAGTAACTTTAAAAACCAATAATTTGGAAAATTTAATAAAAGTGCTAAAATGATCATGGAAAAAGAATATACACATGTATGCTTTTTGAATAATTGCAAGCTTCTAAGGCATTTGTTTCTGGTAGAGAGTGTTCTTTTGATACTCGTACACGATTAATATACCCTTCGATAACTTACTTGTACCAGTCTACCTCGGGAAAAAAGGAAAAATCACAAAAATACTAAACTTCGAGGAACATTTTAAAACTGAAAGTCCCTAATCATTGTATTATCCGGTTGTTAAAAAGAAGCGCACCGATAACAAATATAATATAACAAAATATATACGATGTCATGGCAACAAAACGTAAAATGACATACAAGTCCAAAACACTGCTAGTAACTCTCAATCCACCGTAATACGACTAAACCTTAAATTCCCAAGGATGATATCGGATATTCTGGATGGTTGAACACATGTGTCACACTGTATGTTGTGCATAGTGGGTACATATTCAATTAAAAGTCTCATTGGCGAGAACATTTTCAATGGAAAGCGGTGGGAGTAATGTAACGACAATCGGAATGCTACCGTGGCCAGCTGTGACACCGATATAAAATAACGGTCAATCAACTTGTGGTGGTTAAAACTCTTCCTCACGGAACTCTTTGTTCTAAAGCGTCCTTTTATGCTTCAATACTTCGCCAAGGAAATAAACTAGGAAAAATATGCTACACATGCAACTGCTACTTAAATGTTGCAATGTATATATATATAGAGAGAGAGAAGGTCCACAATTGAGAATCAAACAGCATCATGTTCTAAAAATTTGTTAAGATATGAGGCACAATAATTTGGTTAATGTTTGGTACATGGATTTTGTATGATGTAGCACTCCGATTGATAAACAATTGTGTGCATAGTGCATAAACATCATAATCACTTTGATTTTGACTTTTGGCCCCCATGATTGTAGAATCCTGTCTGTTGCGAGATTGGTATATCAAAATTACGTTTTTTTTAACATTGATATTAACAGTAAGAACTAGCATGTATGTCCGACTATGTGACAGCTGTAGTTATTCCTTCTGAGAAGGTCATCAAAACAGGTATATTTTATTTATCAAAATATATTAACAAAAGAACAACTATCCAAGATTACAGTCAGGTCTATATCACACGTCCTCCAAATGCAACAAATAGGGAATTTAAAAAAACAAAAAAACAAGCACATTGATGATATTAGATTCAGGCAAGTTTTTTTTCTTTTAGAGTAGCTATATTACAAGAGAAGTTTTTTATGTCCTTAGAGCTAAAGATTTTTGAAGAAGCAGGTCATTCTTATAATGAAAAACATCTACTTATTCTTTGAGTTTGTCTTTAATTTTCTACAATTTATCACAGTTAAGGTGGTACCCAACACTTTCACTAAAATTAATTTGGCTCATTTAATTTTCATAAAATTTTGGCAAAGCATTCACTTCGACCCTTTGACAAAAACATAAAAAATTAAAAAATTTCAACCAACCATTTTATCAGAAAAATTACATTGGTTACAAAGCAGTTTGAAAAGCACTAGTTTTGATCATTGAGTAGCTTAATATTCCCTTAACAACACAACGTGATTAAACGTTTAGCTGACTTTACAGAATTATCTCTCTGTGGTGTTATGTACCACCTTAATAACCAAACGGAGTAGACATCTGTCTAAATTTCATTTAATAGAAACACAAGTTATAACATTTACCGTAACCTTCACGATAGTGCTGTTTTAAATAATCAAGACATTTTAATAATAACAAGACTATTTACCGAAGGGAAACAAATTAAAATAAATTTAATTTAAACTGCAATAATTGTCTTTTGCTATTTATTGGTATTTCAATTTCACAGTGGCTGCTCTATACAAAATTGTAAAGGCAAGAGCCCATAGTTCGTTTACTATGGTTCATTTTTCGGTTACGGTAGTTTTGCCTATCCTGTTGATGTGTCCATTGATAAATTGTCTTATATGCCCGTCTGCCTGTAGGAACGAAGTAATTTTGAATGAACGTAATATTTGAATATTTGGTAAAATATTTAAAAAAAGAGATTACGTTACCACAATTTATTCAACTTTTTTATTTAATTCTTTCATTGATACGAATAATCATTTTCGGAGTATGTAGCTGTAGAAATCTCGAGAAAAAAATTGGATATAACATACTAATTAATATTTAAAACTTGATGTGTTTACAGACTCAATGAATGTGTAAACTTATTTTTCAAAGACTATGAATTTAAAGTTGAAGTATGACCTTTACGTGGTGTTTCTTTCAGTACCACCGATTGATAAATAACAAACTATGCCTGGTTCTACAGCAATAACCTAGTTTATGTCCATTCACTGTTAATTCTTATATTTTGGTTTTGGACAAGGTAATGCTATTTTCGTTGACAGTGGTTCACGTCTTCACAAGAAATCCATTTGATGTGATAAATTTGAATTTTCTTTGAGCAATCTGATGATTCCAGCCCTTTCAAAATTCCGATGTCCTAGGGAAGGTAAGGATTCAGCGCGATAAAGTTTTTCTGTCGATAAATCCGATAGAAGATTTGTTGTGGCCATATAGCAGATGTATTTTATATCTTTTTATACACTACGATGGATTTCTACAATATCATATAGACATAACAAAACATTATCTGTTAGATGATAATATGTTCTTTAAATTAAAAAATTCTAACAAATATTGGGGACGAATATATTTACTTATGACATATATACATTTCATTTCACTCTTACTTAGCCCAACATTTATAATGCCACTTGTTGGTTTGAGACATTAATGTGAATTTAATAATGTATATTTTGATATATAAACAAAGTGCTTCTGTGTATTCCCTAAAGCCCATTTGTGTTAAGTTCATGGTATGCAATATTGATCCTCCGTTTGATGTCGTATTTACAGAAGCATATCATATTTTATGTAAATAAACGTTAATATTTAATACAAATCAGTTGAAAAATTATCCTTATTTCAAAACCGATATCTTTCTTATTTTTTACATTTTTCATTACAGTTACATTTAAATTTGATTATTATCATTACAAGCAACCAAAGCATTGTTAAAAATGCATGTAAAATATATGGTGCGCTGTTTTAAAGAATGACTAATGTCTTGTTTTCTATCAATTGTAAATAATTCGACCATAGCTCGTTACTATCTGCACTAAGGGAATACAACATTTCCTATGTAATTAAAACAAGTAAAATGAATGGGTTATTGTGTTTTACATAGACGTCACAAAAATGGTTTGAAATAACATATGAAAATGATGTAATTAACTTTGGTATAATATTGAGGAACTTGTACAAAAGATTTTCATCTTGATTTCAATCTCCATCGTACAGTCGGGAGATATTATCTAATGCGTTATTTTGATTTATATCTCCTTCGAAGCCTATGTATCTGTGATGTTACAATTTAAGTCTTGATTGGAGTAGCCCAGAAAAATTATATTGTATTACACTACAATAAACAGTCATCAAAATGCAAATGTTACAAAAGCATTATGATGTCCAACAACAGTTTATTGTATATTTATACGACACAGAGATGAAATATTGTCATTAATGTACTCATTATGGCTACTCCTTCAGCTTTATGAAATATTTCTAAGGAAAAGAGGTACTTAACATATAACAATTGTGATGTAGTATCAAATACAAATTGTTTTACTATAATTCTATTCAGTTTGTTACCTTAAACAGTTTCATATAATTTGCTTCCTTTAAACTTCTAAACATTCAAAGGAATTCATATTGTATATATAAAAAAAACATATTCACATACTTACCGTCATACAATTAGCTTCCATTTTAAAACTAAAAATTATATTACAAAATAACAGTATGTTTATGTTTTATCCTATTTTTTCAAATAATAAACACTTTGAACCCAATCTTTTAAGTAATTATATGTGATGATCATTAAATATATTTGGTGGTAACCGGTACATGCGTTCTGACCTTACTATTCTTCAGTTCACTGTTATTATCTTAACTCTATTTAGCACAAAAACCGTTCGGGACTCGATCTTCAATGCCCTTCAACTCTGTATCTTATTCGGCCTTTTAACCTTTTATGATTTGATCTTCACTCAAGGATCTTTTGTAGACAAAATGCGCGTCTGATGTATAAAATTATGGATTTTTTTATGATTTTCAATGTTAACATGGAACATTTACATTTTTATTCTTCTAAACGCGACACATATTTCCAATCATTGACGACCACCGAACGTAAATAAGCTATGAAATCAGTACTGTTAACTAAATTGCGAAATATAAACTGTATTTAGTGAATCTATTAATATATAAAAAAACGTAATCATCACAAAGAAGACTCCCATCGGATATGAAATGAAATGAATAATGCATTTTTGTTATATGCAATCTTAGATTGAAAAGTAACGGCAAATTAAATAGTAAAATGAACTGATAAAGGATAAAATTTCTAAAGACAGCAAAAAACAAATACAACAAACATGCTGAACTGAACTTAGCTATCGTAGAACTGAACTTAGCTATCGTAGAACTGAACTTAGCTATCGTAGAACTGAACATTCATGAAATTAGGTCTATTTTGTATGGTATGTCGATTTTTATCCGACGCAGATCATTTTGTGAATAAATTAAAGTTTGGCTGCGATTAATCATGGGTAAGTTATGGTATAACAGTGCACAAAGTCTTATTAAGATATAAACTGTCATCCTAAAAATTACAGTACGAACGTATATTCAAATTTAGTTTCACCCCTAGAAGATCTGAATTACGCGTACTTTTATATTCTTATTTGATAAATAAGACTACACAATGAAAAAGTATTCTGTATATCAGTACAAGGTCTACTTCAGTAAGTGTTTTCACAGTAATACTATTCATAACTATTCATATTTAACATTGATTGAAAAAAATCACAGAGTGATCTCTGACAATATTTTAGGATATAAGCTTAGATAAAGGCAACAGTAGTACATGTATACCGCTGTTCAAAACTCGTAAATCGATGGACAAAAAACAAAATCGGGTTAACAAACTCAAACTGAGGGACACGCATTGAATATAAGAGAAGAACAACGACACAACATTAAAATGTAACACACACAGAAACGGACTTAGCATTAGACAAAATCCGATGAGAATAACAAATATTACATTTAAAAACAAGTACATGAATTTGGGATAGAAAAGTACCGTGACACGTCTTATAGGATTGTTCCTTTTACTTTTTGTAAAGTATTAATATGTAAGATTTTTTTTATTGAATCACCAAATCGTGCAGTGCAACAAAAATGGACAGACAATTAATTTTCTAACATGTCATTTTACGAAAAAGATGCACTTTTGTTCTTGAATATAGTTTTTGTCTATTTAAAAATAATTGTCTCTTGTAATATTTCCCCGGATTATACGTAATAAAAACCAATACAAATGTGTTGCATAAAGTAGTTGCCTTAATTAATTCTTCAAATAAGTTGTTTTAAGTCACGTATAGTCTCCATAGATCATTTTTAATCAGACAATGAATTCGTTCAAGATGAGGTATTAAATTATGAATCGCTTAATTGCAATCTATTTGCACAAAAAACACCAAGCACAATTTATAAGTGATTAGTGAGAAAGCATACCTTTCCATTGAATTAGATATTGCATAATACATAACAGTTCTGTTCTTAAATGAAAGAAAATTACTGTTAAAAAGAATTGTTTTGTGTACTGCTACTTTTGACATTGTTTTATGCGTTTTTTACCCTAGCAGTGGAAACGTATTAATCCAGATCAAATTTAGTAGAGTTTTCAGAAGATGAAAAATTTAGAGGCATTCAAAGGTCTCTCCTTTCACTTTTCGTGTATCAGATCACAGATGATATGCTTTATCTTTAGATTGTTTTGTTATCGTATCAAGTTAGTCCATATAGCATTTTACCAGAAGTTTTCATTTTGTTTAATACCAGAAAGTACTACTTTTTAAAAACGAACTACAGATCTTTGTGAAATGAAAGCTAACTATTAAATGCTTAGCAAGATCTGATATGTACATGAATATAGTAGAAGCGTTTTACTTAAATCATATTTATCTACACAAAAATATTGTATTTAAGATTATTTTAATCGCAATAAAAACCATTATCCCAGAGTATACAAACCTCTCGATTACTCAGTATTATACCTAAAAAAATCTACTTTTCTTAATATAACCGTGCCTTTGTATCGTAACAACCTTACATTTATTAGCCAAAGGCAACACATATCCAATTTCCTGTCTGATAAACCAGAAGAACTTCAAGTTACGGATGAGTGCAGTTAAGGTCTCTGACGTGAATCAGTAAAAGTGCGAAAATAATAATCTTCAACTTGACACTTTAGCTAAGTTGACCGAGACTGTTCGGTCACTCATTTAGAGGTGCATTCAAAAACTACAATGTACTCAATAGAACATGACACCAAATAATTGTGTGCTCCAAAAACAAAACTGTGCTTCATCTTTTGCAGTAATCTTCAAGAATATTACAGTATCTTGGTTTCCTTGTCAAAAGATATTTATTCCTAGTCAAAACCTTACCCATTATAGAAATTTAGATGACAGTGTTCTTGTTTTATTCAGTCAACCCGAATTAGATTTCCATCGGAAAAATAGCTTATTGTAGATAAGCAAGTATGAAAATATCGGATCACACTGCAATATTTTAAGAAAATGGTATTCTTATTCACATAATTTAGTCTTTGTAATTGTTCACGGTTTACTTTTAAGATTAATTGAGCTGATGCAATTATTTTCGAATAGATAATATAATTGATTTCCAGTAACACTTTTGAAATAGTGAATGCACGAAACTATTTGATCTATTATACAGCAAGTAAAAATCTCAAGGGATATTTGATTCTGCTTATTGATGAACTATCATAAAACAGAGTCAAACACATGCACTTCTCTGGTAATCTGGTAGTTGTTATATAAAAACTGGAACTTATAAATCAATGGATATAACTAAATTTATAATTATATAAGAAGTTACTGAATTTGTTATTACAAATGAACAGCACCAATTTATTCATCGTTGAAAAGTAACATAAAGAGGCAGAAAGACTAATGACAAAACTCATTTCCAATAATTTAAATTGACCTTGTCGATGATAAAAAAAAAAGCAATAACCATCAAGGGATCAAAAACAATGTACGGGGACACTCATGTGTATTGTGTAGTGTTGTTTGACTGCTTTTTATAAGTAATAATTATACTGAACTGTTTTATCATTTAAGTTTCATTGTATGTCGATACTATCCTTTATTTCTTATTCACAATTATTCGCTTTCTATCGTCACTAAGCCTCGGTATTTTTTTCTTAATATATGAACCAACCTTTGGTAAACTGATTAAACTACAATCAGATCTTGCATAACTATATAGTAAACCAATATTTACATCATAAGACACAGTTTTCGAAAATCACAAAACCAATTCTATTCTTGGAATATTAAAAGGACAATACATATTCGTATTTGCATTGTGCATGAAAAACCTGAAAAAAAACATAGTTTTGAATATTTACCAATATTGAACATTTGCTCTTTCTACATTAAATAAAAGATACCAAAAAATGTATCGGTGTCACGGAATAGAAGTTCTTTTTATGTTTTTGTTACCACTGGAAGAAACATTAAACTTACTTAATGCTATTTACAGTATTTGTTCTGAGGGAAGTAGGCTAAATAACATTTGTTTACAAATAAAAAGATATCTTAAAGAATTGTTTACATAAAAACTACTGTAAAAACAAAGAAATACAATGTATACGTTGACAGGAGAACAGTTTCATTCATGAAAGACCAACTAGTAATATTGCTGTTTATTTAAGGGGATTATTCCAAATCAAGATTTAGAGGCCCTTTTTTCTTTACTTTAATCGAATGTTTATCATATGTTTTTGTATAAAACACATTTAGATCTGAAATTAACAAACAAAGAAAAAAAATAAGGACAACAAAATTAACAACTGTTTCATAAAATACACTATTATTAAAATTTCGGATATTGCAAGTCACAGACTTTTCAAGCCAGGTCGCATTGGAAAAGATGAAAAAGAGAAAAGATCTTTTCTTAATCTTTCCTTTGCCAACAAAGGTCTCGATGGCGTCAACCTAGTCAATATCCTTCATCATAAATTAGTGCAATCGAAAATACCTCCTTATTTCAAAGACCAGTCTGTACCAATAATTTCTTATACCTATACCAAACCTATTGCAACTAAAATTTTCAATTACAAACGCGTTTTGCAGGATCTCGATATTGACGACTTCAAGTCTAAACCTCCTGATTGCACTTGTGCTAGTTCCAAATTCACATATAATCCTGCTGGCCACGTTATTACCGGTGACCTTAACATTGTTAATAACACTTCTCTACGAAATGTGTTATCGAAAGGTCCCAAATATCGTGAGCCTAAATCCATCAATTGGAAATACAACTTTAAAATGTTGATGGATTCAGTCGAGGATTATGCCAGGCAATGGGCTAAGCGCGAGAAGGAAGACGTAGACACTCTTTCCGAATGGATTAAGGCAGTGAGGTCGTTGATACAAATCAGAATTAAAAAACTGAATGGGTCCATCAATGCCCATGCTACGTCAATCTTTAAAGACCCAAATGTTGCAAAACACCTATCCGACCTCCATGACAAATATGTTGTTGTCCCCGCAGATAAAGCCCCAAATAACATCGTTTTTGTATGTAAAAGTCCCTACATCAACTGCTTGATAAACGAATTAGGTATTGACAATTCACTTGGAAACTCAACATATACCCTCACGACACTTACCAAAGAGGAAATCCTGGATAATCATAGGTCTGTTCTATGTTCCTTTGGGATTTCAAGCAAAGATGAAGAACTGGATCTTCCATCACTGTATTGGATACCTAAACTACATAAGTGTCCTTACAAACAACAGTATATTGCTGGGTCTTCCAAGTGCTCCACGAAACCTCTTTCTAAATTATTAACATCTATTTTATCAGCAATCAAAGACGTGCTTCAAAGTCATTGTGAAACTGCCTATTCTAGAGGTGGCGTGAATCAGATGTGGATACTTAAAAATTCAAAAGATCTTTTAGAGTACATACAATCTAACTCTCTTTCATCTTGTAACAGTATTAAAACATTTGACTTTTCTACCCTGTACACAAGTATTCCACATTCCAAACTAAAAGACAAATTGAAAGAGTTGATATTACTTTGCTTCATAAAAAAGAATGGCCAACGTAGATACAAGTATCTTGTCTTAGAGAGGGATAAATCCTACTTTGTAAAGAATCACTCTGATTCAAACAAAAAATTCTCTGAAACTGATATTATCAAGATGCTTGATTTCTTGATTGACAACATATTTGTTACGTTCGGAGGACGTGTTTTTCAACAGACTGTCGGCATTCCAATTGGAACAAACTGTGCCCCTTTACTCGCCGACTTGTTTCTTTATTATTATGAGACTGACGTCATGCAGGAACTTCTTAGGAAGAAAGATAAGAAGTTAGCAATATCCTTTAACTCTACTTTCCGCTATATAGATGATGTTCTTTCACTAAACAATTCAAAATTTGGTGACTATGTGGAACGCATCTATCCAATCGAACTAGAGATAAAGGATACTACAGATACAGTTAAGTCGGCTTCATATCTTGACTTACATCTAGAAATTGACAATGAGGGTCGGTTGAAAACAAAACTTTACGACAAAAGAGATGATTTCAGCTTTCCAATTGTGAACTTTCCATTTCTAAGTAGCAACATTCCAGCAGCACCTGCATACGGGGTATATATCTCCCAATTGATACGATATTCCCGTGCTTGCATTTCCTATCATGATTTTCTTGATAGAGGTTTGCTGCTCACAGGGAAGCTATTAAACCAAGAGTTCCAAATGGTGAAGTTGAAATCATCCCTTCGTAAATTTTACGGACGCCATCACGAGTTGGTTGACCGTTATGGAATAGCCGTTTCACAAATGATATCGGGTATATTCCTTACGTCGTAACTACAATCCCCTTCACTTTCATGAATATGACCTACCGAATTAGACTATTTACCGGATTTGTAATCACTTAAGCAACACGACGGGGGCCACATGTGGAGCAGGATCTGATTACCCTTCAGGAGCACCTGAGATCACCCCTAGTTTTTGGTGGGGTTCTTGTTGTTTATTCTTTAGTTTTCTATGTTGTGTCGTGTGTACTATTGTTTTTATGTTTGTCTTTTTTATTTTTAGCCATGGCGTTGTCAGTTTGTTTTAGATTTATTAGTTTGACTGTCCCTTTGGTATCTTTCGTCCCTCTTTTTGTACGAAAAAAGTAACATTACAAAAATACTGAACTCCGCAGACAATTCAAAACGGAAAGTCCCTCAGCAAATTGCAAAATTAAATAATAAATAAATTCATCATAGATACCAGGACTAAATTCTGTATATACGCCAGACGCGCGTTTCGTCTACAAAAAACCCATTAGTGACGCTCGAATCCAAAAAGTTAAAAAGGTCACATAAACTACGAAGTTAAAGAGCATTCAGGACCAAAATATCTAAAGGTTTTGCCAAATACAGCTAAGCAATCTTTGCCTGAGGTAGAAAAGCCTTAGTATTTCAAAAATTCTAAATTTTGTAAACAGTACAATTATAAATATAACCATATCAATGATAATTCATGTCAGCACAAAAAGAAGCAACAACAGATCAAACGAATGGACAACTTTCATATTCCTGATTTGGTAAGATTTCCTTGGAAAATTCCTCAAAAAGTCTATTACAACCATTCATATAAAGCAAAAAGTGTGGCATGGTTGCCAATGAGACAAATCTCCACAAGAGACCAAATGACACAGAAATTAACTTCTATAGGTCATCGTACGGCCTTCAACAATAAGAAAAGTTCATGTTGCTGAGTCAGCTATAAAAGTCCCGAAATCACAAATGTAAACGATTCAAACAAGAAAATTAAAGGCCTAATTAATGTACAAGAAATTACCGTAAACAAATATGTAACAAAGCAACAAACGACAACCACAGAATTAAAGGCTTCTGAATGTGAATACTAGGCCTATGAGAATGAGTTATACTAAATATAATCCAACAGATATTTTTTAAGCGTTATAAGATCATATTAAATATTCATAATGATATGGAAACACATCTATATTAAAAATGCGAAATAATTTTCCGTATAAATGCATGAGACCCTTATAAGAATTCTTAAAATATATAAAGAAATGAATGCTAAGACATTGACGTCACGATGAGAGAAAGGACTATTTTTAAGTACATACTAAACAAATTTATCTTATTTCATTAATATGCCAATGTCCTTGATGCAAATAGAAAACACCAGTTGCCAAAGGTAACAAAATCGCCCTCAATGGAAAGTGAATAACCAAATGCTTTTAAAGAATTATTGACGGTCTTAAAATGGGTAATTCCTTGTGATATTAACCTAAGCTTTATCACAAACACCGATAATTAAATCATATATGAAACTAAAAGCACTAGTTTGAATAAAAAATACGCGAAGAGGAACAGTTACTGCTACAACAAATCACATTAGATAAATATCATAGACAGCTAATACGTACTGGAAATCAGTATTGTTCAGTTACGTGATTCAGGCAATGCCCTCAAAAACACCAAACTTTGAAATAAATTTGTAGTCATTGCAATGAAAAGCTAAATAATACGTCGTTTTTCAACACGGTCATAGATTGGTCAATTCATGTAGAGAAATGTGGGTTTTTTTTCATTTATTTACGAAATTTGTTTTGAAGATTTGACGATTTTATTATGCAATTTCATTCAGACAGAGCATGCAAGATTAGTTATTGCTAATACAAAAATGTGTCCGTAATAGATTTTGTTGTGATCTATTCTAGCTTCCATTTTCAAAAAAGATTAACGACCTATTCTTAAAATAGCATTTATCATTTAGTTAATATAATGTAGAAATCATTTATTGTGATAATGTGTCATATTTCACATTGCTATGATGTAAAGAGATAGTCAATGATCGGTCATATGACCCCGTAATGCTTTACAGACTGTATTGTCATTTTATAACACCTCTTGTACATATAGTTTTGTTCTAAGCTTCTACAACAGACATAAACAACTGCAAATAACTTAAAACAGCATGTTTCACACTTTGATCGAGGTTAACTGCCTACAAGAAAGCTATTTAACTAACGATTCCAAGCGGTCAAATTGGTTTCTCCTTTATGAACGTTTTACAGACTTTTCAGTTGAATGACCGTATGAGATATCTGTAGCACAGATAACCACGGATATTTTTGAATTATGTAAGCACAATGCCGTCCACCTTTCATAGATTATGACAGCAACAAATGACACATATCACCGAATGTGTACTCAACATCAAAACTTATTTGTTGTGTATGAATATCATTAAATACAAATAAATCGGCCGGGGTTTCGTGGCATAGTTTTAATAAATGAATTTTTGCTTCTTAATGCTGTTCAACTTTTACATGTTTGGCTTTCTAACTATTTTGATCTGAGCGTCTCTGAGTCTTATGTAGACGCAACGCGCGTCTGGTGTATCAATTTATAAGCCTGGTGCCATTTAATAACTATTTATGCACATTGAAATGGTGAGTATCTGAAAATCGAAATGGTATTAGCAGTGGATGAAATGAGATACAATTTACATAAGCAATATTGTGTTTCAGGCAAAACAGAGCATGTAAGATTAGAAATGGCTAACAGAGAAATGTATCTGTAATATCTATTGTTATAATCGACTGTATCTTCGATTTTTCAAAGCAGATTAACAACATATTACAAAATCAGCATTTATAATTTAACAAATATAATGTAGAAGTCATTTATTTTGATAATGTGTCTATTTTACATGGCTTTAATATATAGAGAGATAGTCAGTGATTTGATACAGAATCAAACTGCAATGTACTTTATATTCATTAACGTGCGTGTTAGCGTATGTTAAATGTTCATATTTTGGAGACATTGTATCCAGCGCCATAGCCTGTTAATACTCCTTTATATCATCTTCACTCATCACAAGATTTCGCATAGAAATAAACATCACCAGAAACGTCTTTAATTGAAGTATGCTTGAATTTTTAACATTCAAGTATAAACAAAGGTTATCGTACAAGTCAAGGTCAGTAATGGTAAAATGGCATATTATCTACGACGAATAATTAATAAATAAATGTCAGACAAATAACAGCAAGGCGATGATAATTGATGGCAGGGCATATTCAGCAAACGCATAGCTTGGCAGGTTATGTAATTTGAACCAACCGGAGAAAGATTCGTACGAAAAAAGATCATTACTTAGGACATAAAAACACTATATATTAAATTATGATATGAAAAAATTAAACCATTGGATGTATTTAATTTAGCAGCATAGCATCTCTACCATCAAATGTTGTTCAAAACGACGGCGATGGAAATAAAAAAGAACATATGACAAACCAATAACAGGATTTTTTAATCAATATTTATTCTTTAAGGTGGCTCATGGGTACAAAAATTTTAGCAAAAAATTAAACCTTTATTTTTTCATTACAAATTTTATTTATTACACTATTAGTTGTAACTTTATGATATGGTACAAAAAACAACCCAAAAAATTGATTTGGTTTGACCCCAAATGAATTTAAAAATTGAAAAAAGCTCCAAATTATCTCCCTTTGGTGCAAACATGCCATTTTTTGGCCTTAAATTTGAAATATCTCTTTTAACTCATCGGTGACCTATATTTTTTATTATTATTTTCAAATAAGCTGTACATAAACTAAATAATTGTAAAATTTAAGTGATTTCTTATATTAGGTTATTTTTTTATTTCGATATTTCCTCTTTTTCTCCTATTAGTTCAACAGAAAAAAAGGACATTAACAAAAATGTATGCTTCTTCCAGAGGCAGATTTTAACTTAAATGAACGGTGACCCCATGTTTTTATTTCATTTTTCTTTTAAGTATATGATAAAGTTCATTTATGAAAAAATATAGCGAAATCCTATATTAGAAAAAAAAATTCATTTATACCCAGGAGCCCTCTTAAACGGTTTTTAGTGCAATACAGACTGTATAACAATGTTTTAGCCTCCCATGCAAGTCAGCTCCAAAGTTCATTGCGAAAGTAAACACGGAAAAATATTTCAAACAGCATATTTGACACCTTGATAAAGGGTTGATGCTTACAAGAGTTACACGTGGTTAAATTGATAACATCTATTTGAAATTGTATACACCATCACGAGTTGATTGCCTGCATGTGATAACTGTGTTTCGAATGACCACGGACATTTTTTTAATTGTTGAAAGAGAAAGTTCGTTCTCTTTTTCTCGATTTCAATATCATCCACAAATTGCACTTCCAAAGAACAACACGACGGATGTCATTAGTTAAATACATATTTGTTTGTTTTTAAAGTGATGAAGTTTGATGTGTTTGAGCTTTTGAAATTGCCATTAGATCAGAGACTTTCTGATTTAAATTATTGTTTGAAGTTCTGAATTTTTGTTATGTTCCTGTAAACAATTTCAAATCTATCGTGAAAACCATCAGTTTCAAGATTTCTCTATTGTGGTATGTAAACTTGTTTGACTCTCATAGTCTCGTGGTTTGCCGTGGCAACGTCAGTTTCTCTCAACTTACGAGTGTTTAATGTCCATTATGTATCTTCTCTCTCTTGTCATTTCGATTTTTTTTTAACATTCAATACATCTTAAGTTTATGAATGCCCTAAAAACTAATAAAACAAAATATTCCCTTTTTATGAATTTGAAAATAAATTGTGTTTCAAGCTACATATTGATATTTAATACGACCTCGTTTTGGGATTCTTTTTATGGATTGAGTCTATTGGTTCCTGTGGTTTGTTTTTGGATGTTTATGTTTCGTATCGATAAAACTAAATTGGCAAAATCAAGCAGCAGTTTTAAATCACCTTGCTGCATTTATAATCT
This sequence comes from Mytilus edulis, assembly GCF_963676685.1. Lineage (NCBI taxonomy): Eukaryota > Metazoa > Mollusca > Bivalvia > Mytilida > Mytilidae > Mytilus > Mytilus edulis. The sequence goes on from NC_092353.1 coordinate 14,054,303, forward strand.
AGACATTTGTTCTAAAATAAGTAATTTTTAAGGGGTATTTATGTAACAACATTTGTCGGAAATCAATGTAATATGTTATCGCTTTCTAGTTGTATCCAATTAAGTACCACTGCTTAAAGCCTTACGATACAGGTTTGGATCCTAGAATATGAGTATCGTTTGGTCAATCAAAAGAATCAAAAAAATGAACACAAACGGGTTTTTGTGATAAAATTTGAGTTTTTGTAAAAATAAAAAAAACTGCTCAGATTTTAACATTTTTGAGAATATTTTTCATTAATGGAATACGCTTCGGTTCTAAGATAGCGCTGCAAGAATTAAATAGTGTTGAGTTTCCGGAACCATTTTAGTCGGAAACACGTTATATTAAAAGAAAAACATTATTTGTAATGAATGCGGCATTAATCGGCGTTTGTTCCCTTTAAGTAAAAATATTGCCAATATAATATATACGCCTGACAATTCTAAAAGTAGTGGTTAAAAGGTTCCATTTTCTGAAAAGCGATATACATGCAATTATGTTCTTGTTTTAACCGTTTGAATTGGATATCTGTAAGAAAACATACCACTTTCATCAACATCAATGCTACGTTTATGTCTGTTTTGTTCTTAATTTTCTTATTTTCATATCGATAGAAATACATATAAATGTATTTCAAGTCTTAAAAAAAAAGAAATACATATTACCTTTACTCTTAATCTTATTCTTAGATTATAAGTAATGTTTCTAAATAGCAATGTTTGAGAGGATATGATTAATATAACTGTAGGTCTCATTCTATAAGATCATTTTATCAACACGTTTAATGACCTCATTTCAGAGGGTCCTTGTGTTATAATGTTTATTTAATTTTTGTAACAAGTATTAACCTGAATATACCAAACTCGACATACATGATGGAAATGACTAAGTAAGACAATTGTCTTGCATATTGGGATTATGTGAACTAGATAATGGACAACATAAAACATTCTGTTTTACAACACTGGTATCAAACTGGTTCTTAAGTTCATACTTTAGCTTTTACCAGTTATTACATCACAGTTGGGTAAGTTTAATGAAACTGTTTTATTCTCGATGTTGAAATAGAAATTAATGATGCCTCAAGTGTAAATTGTCCTTCGCCGCAAATGTAATTTAAATGTAATAGAAAAGGAAAAAAGATACTACGTGGACTGATGAGTTGTATGTAGACAAACGTACATCTGACGTATCAATTATAAGCTTGGAACATTTGCTAATTTATTATATCAATCATGTATACTTGTTTTTTGGGGGTATTTTTTTTGTCTTAACATTGTTTCAGTTTTGGTATTGCCATTTATTGAATCATGTCTAACGATTCCTAACTGATCAATGTGATTGTAAAGACTAATATACTAACAAAACTTGTATAGCACAGGCTCATGTTTCTGAGCCTGTCTGATCCTATCAGTTGATATGCTGTCAAATGAGTGATATGGGAAAATGTGTTGTCATCTTCGACCCTACTCAATGTCGAAATACGAAATAGTTTTGAGAAATAGTCATGAACAATGTGCAGGTTCTTTTTATGTTTTTTTTAGTCTTTCTTATTTTTGCGTTACCCCAGAAGGATATTCAGATGAACACAGAGGATTTATGCCACATTCAATCAGAAACAAAATTGGCATAAAAATAATAAAATCAACCCACCAAGTTCGATGCTACTTTTCCTCTGATGGTTTATTATGTCCCTTCCCTCTTTTTCTTCAATACTATCTAAAAAGACATAAATCGACAATTTCATAACTTTTTTCTCCTCATTCCTATAAGCCTTTCAACAACACTTTAAGCTACAAAATTATGTTTGTCCACAGTAACTATTTGTCTGCATTGCAATAACAAAATCCGATAGTAAGCCTTTTTAATCAAACTCGTCCGTGTCGCTAGTAATCGTTGGTTTTAAATTAAACCAAAACCTCTAGTATGCAATCATTTATACAATGACACTTACCAAGAATACCCATCATTTAGTCTAGTTATTGAAGGAAATAGGATCAAAATACTATTTTGAATTTAAACTAATAACAGATATGTTTAGGATAGGCTAAATGTCGCTTCAAGGTAAGGTGTTTTCACATTTAATTTTATTCTCTGCTTATCATTGTTTCTCTTTTTCCCAATGAACGATGCTACATTTTCAGGTTAATTATGTAATGAAGAATTTAATGTATTACTGATTATTTTAATTTAACAAAGGTATGCAAAACATAAAGCTTATGAGTTTTCTCATTTTGTATAAAAATTGCCTTAATTTTTGAATATTATAGTGAATCATTGTATAGCATTTCGGTACTATACAACTAATGATTTCGAGGATATAATAATACGTTTGATGTATCATTTCACTTTAATAATAAATCCCTCGTGACTTTTGACGCAATTTCAATATTAATTCAAACTACTAAAAATATGATGGTATTTTATAGAATTGTATATTAAAGTTCTTTTAAATATTAATGTATTATTGTTTTTACGTTCCTCTATGGAATTGTCAAAAACATCATAAACGAAATATCCTTTTTCATATATCAAATATCTGAATTTGAATTAGAAAATTAATGAAAATAGTAATACTAAACAGAATAAAATAGTTTGTCTATGAATTTTTAAAGACTATCGTTGATTAACAGTAGAAAAAGTCCGTCCGATCGTGACAATCAATTACAATAGATTCACTTTTACGCTTTATGGATCCTATACAAATAAAGCTGCATTTAGATTAATATGATCAGATAACATAATCTATTACATCTGTACGATCGCTATATTAGTTTTTAAGTTCATGGTAAACATGACTGATATGACATAATAAAAAAACTTCCAATCTCATTTAAGAGGAAATTGTGTTCAGGATAGTGTATATACTATCGATTTTTACTGTTGGAATGGAGCTTACCAATGACTCAACTGACATGTTACATAAGTCACCTCTTTATGTTTTCGATAGGCAATCATATTTTAATTTTTGGTATAACTTCAACACGAAGGCTTACTCTTTGAAAATGTTGCAATGTAAGCATGCTTGCGTTATATTTCCACTTTGGTTAATAGTTGTTTCAATGTACGCAATTTTAACTCATTATATGTCTACATATAACTTGAGATGTGGTATGATTATAAATGCAACTATCAACAAAAACCAAAGAACAAAGGACAGATATATGAACGAAAACTGGCTGACATGAATTCCTAATTAAAAAAAATATTTGCTGTTACTGGGAGCTAGTTGTAGACCCTACTTTAGCAAATAAATAAAACCATGTTCTCTCTACTTATATGTTGGTTTTAAATGATTATGATAGAAGAACACTTTGCAGAGTCACTATATTAATTTGCGCCCATATATGCATCATAACCTTGAAGTCATCATGATGAATTATTACCTTGAAATTATCAGCGCAAACATAAAGCATATCTTACAATTACTAGGACATTGTGTTTGCCAAAAAGAGACCATGGTGCTTAACATATAATATGTTTGTTTTATACAAAAGAAAATTTCAAAGACAGTTGAGAGGTAGGTTGCTTCAATCTTAAAATAAATAATGCAATACCGTTTTTCTAGAATAAAATTGTAATTGACGGGATACAACAAATAACCAGGTATCGAGATAATAAATGAAAATGATTTCGTTTCCAACAAACCTGTGTTGTCTTATTAGGGAGAAAATAACTTCAAACATGTCAAAACAAAAACTTAACCTGATCAACATAGTATTTTGATAAATGGTGTATAAATTCTTTTCAAACAAAATGTAAAAAGAACAAATTGTTTTATCAGGTGTATTCTCTGTTGTTATGAAAATCGATGTGTAACGTTTACTTTAAGCTTTAGAAAACGCTAACTTTGAGAATAACGCTTCCTTCGAGATTCCGGAAACGCATTCTAAAAGATTTGATGAGTGCAAGTTCAGTCAAATGTAGTTTGACGAAGTAGCTCATATAAACCTTTCCCTCGAATAGTGACAAGAGACACATGCGTTGGGGCAGGGGAGTGAGGATAGGGAACTGGAGACGGGATTGTTGGGTGTATGGAAAAGAGAATCAGTCACCACAAGAAGCTAAAAGGCTATATTTTTCTGGGGTTTTTTTGTAGATTAAAGGGCCTCAAGTTCAATTTTCATCGGTTTCCACCTGCTATTTTTAATAAAATGGGAGTTGCAAACTCAGAACCTCTTATGCAGTCATATTGTTTAGCTGTGAAATAATAGATAAATAATACATGGAGATCTACAATATTAGTATAGTGGAGAAAGGTCTTTCTATGAGAAACAGGGGGAAATGAGAGGCTAAGCGCAGATTAGAAATACTTTCTTTTATTTTTTACATTATAATGTAATTTTGTTTATTTTGGGATTTGTAAGCAATTCAACTATTTTTGAATTTGTAAATGGTTGTATCCCCGTTTTGACCCATTTTGCAAGGAGATATTTCCTTCTGGTGTTTACCTACACTAATGGTGTTATACAATATGCTTTATTTTAGAACACTCCGTCATATTGACATGAAAAACAAAACGTAAATACATACAAAATACAATCATAGAAATAAATAAAACAACTTAGAAATGAAATACATTAATAATTACTTTACTTTATAATGTTTTCGTTCATTTAAAAACGAATAAAGATACATTTTTTAAGTTCATTAATATTAACCAATGATAGTAGTCCTTTCATTTTTGCTGCACCGGGATATTTAATATAAGTATTTAGAATGTGTTGATTTCTGATATTTTTTTCTGATATGAATTGCATTCAAATGAATAATGATATGCATTATCAATAGCAGTTAGACACTAGTTTCATGTCCTCTCGTCTTTTGGATTATCATACCATCAACCCTACTGTAATTTTGATATTAGATCATCTTCAGATAATTAGACTACTAGTATTTACCGTGATAACAGAAGCAGCACGACGGGTGCCATGTGTTGGGCAGGCTCTGCTTACCCTTCCAGAGCACCTACGATCACCCCCAATGTTATGGTGGGGTTAGTGTTGCTTAGTCTTTAGTTTTCTATATTGTGTCCTCTATACTAGTATTGTATGTTGTCTTTTTATTTTGAGCAATGGCGTTGTCAGTTTATTTTTAGCCATGTCGTTGTCAGTTTATTGTTAATCTATGAGTTTGAATTTCCCTCTTGTATCTTTCGTCCCTCTTTTTTAATTTCGAAATATATTACTGATAATAGTACAAAATAGTTTTCTAAGCCAAACATTGTTTTTTAAAGGACTATAAAATTATCCTCTTGATGAGTTTTCAATTTGACTATACCATTTTGGAATGAATTCATCTTTAAGATTTTCTTTTAGAATAATGTTTTTTGATTTACATTTAATGGTAATTGCTGGATCCGAATTCCATGTTGCAAAAAGTGTACATGCAGCGATGAAATAAAGTGAATAAAATTGATAAAGAATAAGTATTTGTATTCAATATGAGTCGATAAATGTAGGGTTTTATGTAAAAAAAAAACGTACTTATAACAATTGAAAAAAATAACTCATTTTTTTATCGAAATCGATCAGTTAATCTATTTAGCGGGGTTCTCACTGTGTGGAAATGTGTACACATTTAGTGTTCAACATGCAGCGTTGCACCGTAAAACATCGATTGAATTCGACAAATTATCATGATCAAATTGACAGACAGCGAGAGCGAACACAGTTGAGGTTGACGCAGTTCCAGTAACTGTTGAAGTTCTTCTAAGTAAGTTTGGTTGTTCAGACTGAGTTTTCCCTGTGTATCACACAACCACCATGTTCTACCTGCTGTTGTATTGCTGAGAGTGTTTGATATATTCTTTTAGAAATAGTGCTTTAATTGTGTCTTAAAATTTGTTTTATATCTGTTCCCTGTATATTATTTTGTCTGAGCTTTTGCACGATATCCTTCTAGCAATATGATTTCTGGGCTGTTTCTTTTTGTTTAATTTCCCCTTTTCGTTCATTGTTTTACCATTGATACTAGTTCTTTTTTCAAATTTTTGTCTTACAAACCAGATGTCAGACATGTTGATATCAAATGGAATAGTTTTTAATTTAAAGGGAGAATCTTAAACCAATCGGTAAAAAGTAAAGAAAACAAAGAAATCAAGTGGGTTACGGCCACCTAGGTTTTGCTATATTTAAGGCGAAATTCCTCGTACATCTGATATGTTTTCTCCAGTCCTTTTTTTTCTGACTTTTGTTTAACTCCAAATATTGGGAACCATCTGTGGAAGTATTCATGGTTACATCACTCAATCTGAAAAATTATAACGCTGATTATATTTAATTGTAAACATTTTAAGGGGTTGTCTGTGAAAAACAAACAAGCGGATAAAGCCTTCCCGAGGCGGATCCAGTCATTTATAAAAGTGGTCTCAAACTGAGGATGAAGGAGCGTTTCAAACTAAGTTTCTCATTCAAATGTATCGATCGTCCCAAAAAAGGGGGGTTCCTACCCCCCGGATCACCCCTAGATTCACCACTGTCCTTTGAGATAAAACAGTAAAGTACAGTCGGCTTTTACATGCCCCTACATGAATAATCAAAAAGTAGTTCAAATCAATTAACAGCCTATTAAAATTGTGAAAACATGGACGCAGAAATTAAGATAAAATACATAGACAAAAATTAACCAAAACCGTAGAAGGATTAGTATGCACAATTCAATGGTAGAAGTTAATATAATAATATCTTCGTCGGCTCCATCAAGTTTAACATTATAATAAAATATATTATGATTGCTGACTCATTTCGCAACTTTGTTACGCATATCCATGAGGTTCCAATTTCGGGATGAGGCAGTGTTTTGGTTTTAACAGAAATTTGATTTTATCAATTACAATGTATATTGTATTTTTGTTTGTGGATATAGATCAGTCACCCCACCCACATTTTTATTCAGCAGTGCAAAGTCTTATATTTACACAAAATTCTTATAGCTACGGTTGAATTTATAAACTGAAAGCAATTATGTTGGGAAGAGGTAAATTACAACAAGTAGCGGGAGAGACACTTTTGTCATCAATCTAAATAGAAATCAACAGTTAACGGAAATAATTTTTCCGAATAAATTTGAAAGTTTGGAAAAACAATAACCTTCAATGTATATTTTATCTATACTTTATTTTTGGCAAAAGGTTTAAAAAACAAGAACATTGAACTTTTACAAGCATCAGTTCAACTGATAAAATGACTTGTCAGTCCGTTTGGGGATTAACAAAACACTACACATTGTAAAAAATGAAATTGAACCATTTCAAACTGAGACAAGATATTTTACATTTGTAAATTTATCCATAATTGATAACTTCTTTTTCCGCAGTCATACTGTGTTCATCTGCATTAAAGATGGTACTAACAGTAATACATTTGTACCTTGTTGTCAATAACATCACGTATATATTTTAAAGCCTGCAGTGTGTAGTGGAATCGCACAAAAGCATGCTGTAGTTCTTTTCAAAATCATTTTGACAAACAGTTATCAGGTAGTTAAATTAAATTCGAATACTTTACAATTGGCATTTAGTTTTTCTCAATTGATTCCTGACATTAATGATGTACTTAGGTGAGGTTAGGTAAAAATTAAGAAAATAAGAAATTAAAATTGATACTATAAGCTGATAATGCATCAATTAAGGATAAAGATAAGCTAAACATATTGATAGGTCATGAACTTCCTTTTCGAGATATTTGAGATTAAAAATATGGTGGGGGGGGGGGGGGGAAGGCTGACTCGGAATTTTACCTTATATTTGCATTGGTATTATTTGGGTCTCGAAACAAAAGAAAGAAAATCCAGAATCTTCTCACATTTTGGTAAATGACCTTTCTTATATGAAAAAAAACATGGGTGTTATGGGGGAAAATATTTTACATTGTATTGAATGGAAAAAAACATAAAGAAGTCCGAACATTTGACACAAATCCCAAAACCTCACCTAAGTGCATCCTTAAGGACAGTTTAGCTTTGAGTCGGGCCAGAAATACAATTTTTTTAGTCTTCACTTTCAAAATCAAACTCATGATATCTTAAAAAAAGCATGATAAACAGATATATGACATCAGTACTTTTTCACCTTAATATGCATGTGCTTTAAAAAAAGGTAAACGTTTAGAGTCTGAAAACATCTCGAAGGACATTTTTATTTCTAATAAAGTTTTCCTGTTGAGTTTGGTTTTATAATTTCATGTTGTTTTATAATATCCGTTCAAAGAATAACCTGAAATATTTATGCGACATGTTTCTTGAATAAACACCTTGACAATTAAAAATGGCCATAAATTTAAAAACCTTCAAACGTAAACGTCGACGAGCAGAGAAGGACATAAACAGAACCCCAAATGCCGTGTTAGGTCAGGCAGTACTGTAAAATTCAATTAGATTTTCTGATAATGTCATTCGATAATAAATCGTTATCCCAAATCATATGTCACGAAAAATATATTAATAATTAAAAAATCTGTATGCATTATTGTTACACGGCTGATTAATCATTTAATAGTTTATGTGGGATTTTGATAGAATTTTTATTTAGTTCTCATAACATCCGGAACGAAATGTTAACAACATCCAGTGGTCACATATGCGCCAATTACCTATTATAAATACGATACGGCAAAGTTATAATATTTTTTCATCTTAATAATTGCTTTTCTGCAGCACAAATGCCAATATAGTGTTGGCTTTTTTATTTTCAATACTAATTGCTTTCCAAATTAAACTAGAGTACTCCATACAGATTTTTAAAACTTATCATTACATAATATCTTGATGAAGAGGTATTTTTAATTATATTTTTCTTATTTATTTCAAAACTGATTGAAGACGACGGTCGTAACAGCTGATACAAAAGTCGGCTTTTTATGCTGCTTTTGGAAGATATAACTTGAAAATTCATGTTTGTAGGGAAAAAAGTCTTAGATATTAAATTGAAATGTTACGTATCGCTTTAGAATTTGAAGAGAGTTACTTCCATATATCAACTTTTTCAAACTGTTTTGGCATATGACATTGAGAACCATGCAAAATGGTTCAGCACAATTAAAGAACAACCTTCAATTTGACAGTAAAGTGTTTGTAAATATAACCGAAATGGCGTGAAGAGGCTGATCACATATTCTGTTTGATAAAAATATAATAAACGAAGCAGAGTTTAACGTCAAAATAAAAGAATATCCCCAGAACACTGATGAGAGACTTAATGTGATGAATTATTATTATTTTGTCATCAGAAAATGTACAATGAAACATTGTTCCATAGATTATTGTTAAACCGTCCACCGTTGAGTATTTCTTTTAACATTAAACTTTTTCGGTTTTTTTCTTTCGCTGTTATTATTGTTTGTTTAAAGGATCATATACGATAATTACAATATTATATATACAAACTTAAATTAACAGTCTGTAAGTTTCATGTTCAGGTATCTTCCTGTGTAGTAACAAAACATCATCTGTGTCGACAACCTCATTGTTTCAATCGACGGAAAAGATGAAAATATAGATCAGCAATCCATTCCTAAAAATGTAGAAACTATTGTGTTGTATGTATTTATCCCATAATTTTATAAGTTTATAATTTGAAAATAAATGTGTACTCTATATACAATAAGTAATTAGTAGAAGGTTACGTACTAATAGTATTTCAATGAATTCCATAACTTAACTTTTCAACAATTTATATGTTATTGCTTTAAACAATCATGTTTTATACTGTGATTTAGGTTGAATGACGAACCGGTGTGTCAAACAGGGAGTTTACCGATTTGAGTAAATATGCAAGTACATGACAAGAACAGTTGCAATAAATATAAAAATATAAAAAATAAACACAATGTTTAAACACGTGACAATTATTTTCTCTAAACGGAAGAAGCAAAGATCTTCACTATGAAATGTGAGGTATGAATAATAGAATGCATACATCAAGTCATATAAAAGGAGACTGATTCAACTATATGATACAGATAAATGAAGTGAAGATTTTGTAACAAATCATTGAATGTATTTATGTACACGTACCCCCTAAAAATCCAATCCCCCTAAAAAATTATGTTTGTCGTATGTTTTTCATTTGAAATGCGTATAACACATCAATTGAATTAGTTTGCTATTTTTTTTTCGTTGGTTACTCGTCGCAATAAAAGACGTATTCGAAATATTTAAATGAACCAAACAAAATTTATTGAACTTTACAACAGGTTCTAGAGAGGATACATTGCAATCAAAATACATTGTCGCGGGACACTTTGACTTTAATTACAAAAACAACTAAATAAAGTTTTAATATCAAGCAAGCCTACTATGTATTGGCTTCATAAACTATACAAAAAACATTTAAATATCGTTTCATCTCGGCCTCTAGTAAGTGTTCTACAACTAATCTTTCAGTGCTCTTAACAAGTTCATTAACTACTATTAAAGAAATTATCATAAACTATTGTAATAAAATATTTGAACATAGTGGTGAAATTTTTTTTGGATGTTTTAGATAAATTACATGCTTTTGATGGTATTTTTGATTCTGTTGACAGTTTTGATTTTTCTACTCTCTTCACTAAGCTTTCACACTATCTAATTTTACTCCAAGTTTTTCTTATTCAATTAAATGGTCGTTTGATAAAGCTGAATGCAAATATATTTGCTGCAACTCATGCAAAGCCTTCTGCTTTAATGAGAAAGGTAAGTATGCTAGATATACTTACTGGAGGTGTGATGAGATGATTGAAGCTGTTAATTTTCTCCTTGATAATATTTATGTACGTTTCGGCAACAAAGTTTATCGACAATGGTTGAAGGTATCCCCATGGGCACTAATTGTGCCCCTTTAATAGCAGACTTGTTGTTGTACTGTTACGAATCACAGTTTATGACTTAACTCAGTAAAGACTTGTCGAAATTGCATTTAATTGATCAATACAGTTATCATGATGATATTTTTTCGTTAAATAATCAAGAATTTTCTCAATATACTGCTGCAATTTACCCCAAGGAACTTACTTTAGATAAATCAAATGTATTCAGTAATATTTGTCCTTTCATGGATTAAGATATTTCGGTTTACTCCACACTAAAATTTACGACAAAAGGGACGATTTTTCGTTCCCTATTGTTAATCGTCCATGTTTAGATGGTGATGTTCCTTTGGCACCATCTTACGGTATTTATATTTCACAGCTCGTTCGCTATGCCCTTGTCTGTTGTGACGTTTTTTTTTTTTTTTAACGAACGCAATCTATGTATTACTGGTAAATTATTAAACCAGGGATATCGTTACCATAAATTACTTAAAACCTTTACAAAAATTACCATAGAAATAAAGATTTGGTTTTGAAGTTTGGTTGTACCTGTAGAAAATTTATTTCAAACGGGATAGCACATCCTCGTTTTTACGGAAATGTTGTTAACCTTGCCCGGAAATTTAGAAATGATCCATGTAAACTTATCTATCGCTCCTTCAAATAAACTTATTCTAAAAGGTTACCAATTCAACACTGTAATAAGATCATTGAATATTGTTTTTATTGGATTAAATATTGATTTTGCTATCAGTAAATTAAAAGCAAACTAAATATTACTAGTGTGTTACATACATATACACATTCATGGATGTTTAATCTATCGATACCTGTACCTTGGCATTGCACAAGGTCATGTTTTTCTCTTGCTGTTAATGATAAACAGTGGCGAATTTTGTAAAAAGTTAGAATTGTCGTAAATGCAGTTACATGTACACATACACCCGTTTTGTTTCTTTGAATACATTCCTGACTATAATTTGATGGATAACTTTTCAATTTCATTTTTCATTTTCATTGTTGTTCAACACGTTGAATCCATAGCCTGAATGCTGGAAAATACATTTCTGTGATAACCCGTGAACCATAAACAGACCATTTAATTTATTTGAAGTGTACAATATTTTAGCCCTTTACTCTTTTTTTTCAACATTTTAAATATATACAATTAACTTTAATGTCATTTTAAACATTTATCATCAATATGCTACTTAAGCACAACGCAGTTTCGTATGAATAGTTTTTTTTTCGCGATTTTCATGAAACGCCATTCTATAAATTAAGTGCAAAATGACATTTTGACTGACACATTTTTACGGTAAATGATGTCTACGTAACCCCAATAGACTAACTTGCTTTTGGCAAATACGTATTACTTAATGATGAATTCCAATTATATAAATTTCAAAATAGTATATTTCCATAAAGGATAATATAATTGCAGATATTATGTTTTCGATGAATGTTTTTATTGAATTAGTTTTAAGTGCTTTTATAAATTTTCCTAACTTGCCTGTTTTTACAGGTCAAAGTTTTACATGTGTGGGATCTAAAATAAGATGAAGTAAGTATCTGGAATAAATTTTACTTTAAAATAGAAGAAACACAATTATTGACAATGCAAATTAACTGGACGACAGTTGACAAAAAAATAAGCATTATTGTTTTCATGGTTGGTACGAATGCGATGTAGATTTGTTTTTAAATTTACAAAACAAATAATATAAACATCCAGTAGCTACGATATTGTATGTTGGCGTTTGTTTTTGTTTTTGTTGAAGTTATTGTAAAACGTTGTTCCGTTGTTTCCCTCTTTTAATTGATTGTATCTCTCAATTTCAGTTTGTAACCAAGATTTGTTTTCTATTTATCGATGTATGAATGTTGAACAGCTGTATACTACTGTAACCTTAATATTTCATTTTTTTTTTTAAATCTTCTTTTTTTACCTGATAAAAAGTTTTATCATTAATTTGATCATTCAAAAATAATTAAAAAATGAAAACAACAGAGAAATCGCATGCTTTCACATATCTTTTGTGGCTTTACTTTCTCTAAGCCGAGAGTGTGAGGACGAAGTTAGTCATTTTCCAAACTTTTCATATTTTTTAACAATATTTATACATATTCAGACATAACTTATCTTAAGAATCGTCTGTCTTTAGTGAAAGAGACGTCTTGTCAAACAAATTTTGTATATTGATTGTAAAAGTACTGACCGCATGTGACGACGATATTAGTCAGTATTGTCTTACTCGTATTAATGAGGCTGTTTAATATCCGTGTTTGTTTAATCATGGAAACATACTAGTACTTAAATTGATATATGTTTTATGGCATGTAAAATTTCAGTGATTATTATAATTGGTGCCTTTAAATGTAATCAACTAACATATCGAAATTGTTCGTCATTTTGTATGCAAACAAAGAAATCATACGCTGTGAAAGCTTCATTGCGCTTCAAATTATCAGTGTGCATGGTATGCCATTTGATAGCAAATCAATAGTTTAACTACAATCTTCATTTTATGCTTCATCGATGCACCATCACCTGTTATCATCATTTGGCAGTTTAACCAAAAATCAAGGTTTCATGTTTTATAAATTCTCATTTCTTATATTGGTCTGTAATGCACAACAAATGTGAAAACACAATTCGTCGACATTATTCGAAATTCCTTACATTTTCACTGCGACAAATATTATGTTCAGATATTGACTTTCAAAATGAAGCGAAGTTGGTAAACATATACAGAATCGCTATGTTGGTGTCTGTGACACTTGACCGGAAAATCTAAACTTTTGATATAATACGAAAAAGGGACAAAAGATACCAAAGGGACAGTCAAACTCATAGATTAAAAAAATACTGACAACGCCACGGCAAAAAATAAAAAGACAAACAAACAAATAACAATATAGAAGACACAAAATAACAGTTTCCTTTCCTTTCTGGCGTCAGATATTTTTTTAAACGATGTAAAATTTTCACGTGAACCTTTTTGATGCCAGCTGTAACGGGCAGCTACATAGCGTTAAAGTCGATTTTACAGTAGACGGTAGGCGCGGGCGTCTTAAAAATGAAATATTAATGCGTTATTCGTTATTTCAAGTTATGTATGATTATATTTTTTTCCAGAAGTCGAATGATGGTGGTCTCTTATACTTTTTTCCTCTACAATATTTTGATAAATTCTTGATATCCTTTAATTTTATGTACTATTTATACTCTTTTGCGATATGTAAAAGCAGATAAGCCGTCGATACATTATCAATACAGACGTAATTTTGAGAAGTTATTGGTTTGTATCTATTGATAAAATTTAGCGCAAAATGACACCAGTTCATTTATAAAGTGGTAACGTTATATCACTTTCAAATACATTTTGTAATAGTACAAAAAGTACATATAAGCCTACTTAGATATACTGTCATGGCTACTTTTTGGTATTATCGATTTCAATATTCTTCCTTAGCTTTTTCTTATCTTAACAACATTTTTCGGTACTATTTAATATCAAACTATCTAAGGCTATTCCAAATGGAATACCAGTTCATCTGACTTTAATCTATAAAATGTTTGTAAAATACAGTATGGCATTCAAAGAGCAAGCATTTAGCCGTATCCCTTCTACATTGCTGTATAAGTCTTATGCAAATATTCCAAGTCATGAAACGTGCTGATATGAAAGCTTTAAGGGTACCTTCTGTGAAAATGCAGGGAATTTCAACATTATGTAGGGTAATGGTACTTTGTTCATTAATTTTTATGCAATTATTTGTGCTTTTATTAACTTAATTTATATTTGTAATCATTTTATGAATTACTTGCTGTAATAGCACAGTGATTATAAGAATGAAGTATACATAACATATACTTTATAGGAGCAGCTTGTATCTGAAGACGTATGTTTTGCCACCAATGGTGCAAGTGTTGCGTCATGTTTATGCTGTGTGAATCTCATACATTATATACTGAATCACTTCAGACTATTTTTTAAAAACAATTAAGAGTGCTATCCGTCCTTAGTTTTGATCGGAATGCTGTACCCACTCACAGGAACCGGTATGCATATTAATCCGTCAATATTGTTTTCCAGCCGTCTGATGTTGTCTCATTGGATGATGTAGATATTAAATTGGCTTTAAATAACTTATCGTGCTATTAAGGTCTTAAAAAGAAATAAATAAGTCAATTATTGGAAAATAAAAAAATTCATAAAAATATACAATTGAACTATTATTTTGTGAGTATAATAAGTTTATGTTATTGTAATCATGAATACAACCGACTTTAAAAGTACGTGTTGTTGGTCGATATTAACCTCATGGATAAAACATTGAATCATAAGCAACTAGTCATTTTTTGTTAAAAATACCTAAGAAGCTCTTTGCATTATGTCGAATACATATAAATGAATCGCATTTATAGAGTCATATACTATTGAATTATGCTATAAGGGTGTATTCATCTGAGTTCCCTTAAAATATTACATCACCCATTAAAATAATTTGCAAATTATTCCTTTTTTGTCGTTGATTTTAAAAACCTGTCACGTCTGATTTCGTCCTGCTTACCTACAAAACAGTACCTGTGTTGAACTCGTGTCCATCGAAAGGTTTATCATCCCTCTGTTTCATATATTGCTCTGGACGTGTTACTCATGCAAATAAATTAAATGATAAGTCAAGAAAAGGGAACGAGAGAATGGCTACGACAATCGCAAAATATCTTATAATCTGTAATCGGATAGGTTCCTTTACATCATAGTCATCAAACTAATAAATATCTAGTGCGATTAAAGTTACTTTTGTTTATGTAATTGACATTATTTTGTTATATTTTTTAAAACAGACATGTCATTATATAATTTCTAACACATTTTTAAATTCTGATTAGGCCGCCATACTCGTAAAATGATTTAGCTTACAGAATTAACAAGCACATATTTTTATTACTTATGTTTGGCTAAAACAGGACTTTTACTATTTGAGTGATTGTTTGGTAAACAACATGAAACCTTTATAATAATACATTTTTTATTGAAACGAAAATGGTTCAAAGGAACAGCGTCGAATAGTAGATTCTTAATGTTGCTGTTTGTTATAAAAAGTATTTTGTATGATCATTATCATCAAAATATCGAATTTGCATTATAATACACAATTATATTATATGGTGATTGAAATATAGCTACTGTATAGACTTGTACAGTAGTTGTTTTCCTATAATCAGATAAATCTATTGCTATCTGAAGAAGGTTTTAGAGATCGATAGGTTCTTCTTCTTCATAGCCTGTCATTTTTTTTTTATCTCTCACTTATAGGATTTTTTTTTACAAAATACAGACATATTATCAACATCAGCATTGTTTAAAACTATATTGTGATTGTATCTTCTTGCTATGATCTATTTAAAATAATAGTTGTCCTCTTTCTATAAAAAAGTAAGAATAAAACTAAGAAAATCATGAATATATCAAACCAATGCAAATTGGTAAAGTATTAAAGTAGTGCCTTGTTTTACCGATGTAAAGTGAAGACCATATACGTTTTAGTTGAAGCTTAAAACATACACACGAGGCATACGATATACACGGATTAACCTGAACTTTAAACGGTTTGAGGGCAAATGCAAAAACAGGGTTGTCATCTACAGATAATCGTGCATTATCGAGAAAGAATTGTTACAAAAACCAAGAGTATGACAAGACCGATACTGATATTTGATTAACATGGTGATATATTGGATCTTTTACAGACTGTGAAAAAGGCAATACAAAAAACAAGTTATCAATCACTGTCAATACAAAACACAAGACACACACCGAAGAAAGGAACAAACCCTATACAGTTAAACCAAAGCTTTTAATACAAAATTATGTATTCTAGAAAAGAGATACCCCTTTCATATGAAAACAAGTACACGGATGCCTCACTCGCACTATCATTTTTATTGGTCAGTTGACCGTGAAATTAAGGTGAAAACCATAATTTGGCATTCAAATTAGAAAGATTATATATTAGGGAAATATGTACTAAGTTGTAAAGTTAATTGGACTTCAACTTCATCAAAAACTACCTTGATCATAAACTTTAACCTAAAACGGACGGACGAACGGTCGGACAAAAGAACGGACTGACACACAGACCAGAAAACATAATGTCCTCATCTATCGTAGATGTGGCAAAAATCCGCAACATTACGGGTTATTTCAAGCTGAGGATGAGACACATTCACAACGGATTACGGAAAGATTGATTGTTTGGTCTTTATACAGCGTAATAACATGAAACACTCGTCTGATAATGAGAGACTAATCTGTAATAAAATCATTATACTTTTACAGTGGTGATATCAATTCAAGCTGAATATAACGTTCAGTAATTGTAGTTAGAAATCAGAGTAGCGAACAAACACTCTTTAGAAGCAAACCGTCTGTGATGTATAAGCAATTTACATTATGAAATGTTAAATAGGAATATATATATAAGGAAACTAAAACGATCATTCTTCTATATATTTCTCGTGTTGAAAAGTGCACTTTTGCAGTCTTTTAATATATTTTGTAATTGTATTGTTTAGTATAAGAACTAGTACATGTCATGGACGACAAAGGTCATGAGGGATTTTGTATTTAATTAGATGTAAAAAATGACAATTAATAATGAATAAATGTGCATGACATTGACGTATTTATAAATAATTGCATTTGACTCGCTCAAACCTGTGATTGGATTCTTATGTGTATTGATATGTGAATTAATTATGATCAAAATTTCAATGCGTGTACATTTTAATTTATTTATCATGCAATTAAGATAAACTTGCAAATAAGTTTTCAGTTCCCGCATTTCCATGTAAAGTATAATTAAAAAGACGTTATAGGTTTTTGTGTTGCTGTTTCGATTTTTATGTTTATGAATGCTATATCTTAAATTAAAAAAAAAAGAAAAAAAAAGCTGACACTGCATTGTTCGTGAATATCAAAGCCAGTTATTACATTCATATATAAATCCTGCCGTACGCAAACATACATGGTTGCATCCGTCTATAAGGCCTTGTTTCGGTATTGACATGATAAAACTTGGACTTTCTGTTTGTTACAATTCAGTTTGTATAATTTTGTAAATGTGCAAAAGTTTTATTAATTTTATTGTGTCATAGTCTTTATTTTTTCCTACTGCACATTGTTTTAGTAGTCAATGATCAATGTTCTGTATGCACCCATTCACAAAACCAGCTTTATATGACATAGAAATACATTTTATTATATTGAAAGTTCACAAAGTTGGCTTTTTGGGATTAACGATGACAAACATAGTCTGGTAGGAAACAAGGGTTTATTGATAGGATTAAAATGTTTGCCTTGTACTGTGTAATGCATAGACCCATTTGATGAATGTTTGTGACCATGAGCTTTTGATAAAACTCAGTTCCACTTATTAATAATATATATTGTGTAAGCTGCAATATCATGTAAACGTAACTTAAAACAGGTTTTGAAAGATAAAAATTAGTGTCTAGCTTGTGTTCGAACTCAAACAAATTGTTGACAATCTATAAAGGCGTTAAAAGATAGCTCTATACATCTTTGTCTCAAAACACGTAATAACGTTAATAAATGTAATTTACCGCAGGACATCCGGTATATAGTTTACATGATATCATCGGAAAATCATTAAATCGGTAAAGCAAGTCTTTTGAAGCCACAGAATGGATTAATCTTGTTAGATAATATTACTACAACAGACTCTAATAAACATCACTTCAATCTTAATTATATTTCAACAATGAACATATCCATTTTCCGGTTAGCTAATAGAATTGTATGTTGTTTATAAAACAAAAAAAAGTAGGCTCTTTAGCTGTTTCACTATAATTGTAACGTGTATCTTTTTACAAACTTTGCCTGTTAGTTAGATTGGTAGTATGTATAGAGAAGTCGATATCTCATTATGATAGCGTAATGTGGGAATGTATTACGAGCGGAGTGGAAGAGTTTTAATATTTTTACGCATCAAAACAGGTAAGATTGATAACAGCAATTGATATACAATCAGAGCATGATAGAATTGTTCTCTTATTAAAAGACGCTTTAATAGATTGCAAAATCTCAGTCAGGATATTTATTCATGGTAATGTTAATATAGCGATTGATTTACAATTGCATTTGTTTTATTTATATACTTATGTATTATCGATTTAGAAAAATCAAATAAAACATTTTAGACAAAATGAGAGATCTCTTTGAAATATTTCTGAACCTTTTCCTTATAAACACCTGTTATGTAGCAGTAAGAATTTTTTTTTTTTATATTGAGTGTGCTGTTATGCTTTTGTTTTTATTTTATTTTTTGTATGCCGAGCTAAAAGTTAATTTGTAAAATAAGTTAAAAATTAAATCAGCAAAACCAATCGACCAACGTTACAACGGATACAAAAATTTGATACCACTTTTAGATTGTCGGATGATATTTACATTTGTAGACACTTTATGATGACGACTTCGGTATATAAACTAAAGGAATTTGTCGTTTTAGCTTACTTTAAATGAAGCAAATTCTCACAAAGTGCAATATTCTTTCCTAGATCTTGATATCTATATCTTTATTCTAAAATTACCGATAAAAGAAATGACTTTTTATCTTATTGTTAATCGTCCGTTCTCTTATGAAGATGTTCTCCGTGCACCATCTAATGGTATTCATATATCTCAACTTCTTTGGTTCGCTCGTGCATGTAACAAAAAGAATCTTTGTTTTCCTGCAAATTCTTACACCAGCTTTTTCGATATCACAAAATATTTACTCTATTTTAATATTGGTATAAGGCCTTCGTAAATATAGATTAATATATAAACATATTATAAATTCAGGTTTTTCATATCCCATCTTTTAAGTTAATTTTCTACAAGAATGTTATAAAATGTGCCTAAAAACTAGTCAATTGACTAATTGAGAAGCTATATAGTTATGATACTGCTGTCAAGTCATTGAAGTTGGAGTTTTTGAAATTAATATTGATTCGAATATAAACACATTTATTTTAAAACAAGTTGTTGGCATGAAACGGGTAATATTCTTTTTGTATGATTGATGATGGCATGCTACTAAACGCCTATCGGCAGGGATATTGACTGATACATATACGATGAAGAAATAATCTTTTGATCATTTTAATTGAGGGCTAGCAACTTCTTGTGGCTCTCTGGTGATTTGAATTTATGTTAAGCTCTGGTCATTTTGCTCAGTTTCTTCTGTTCGAAAATTAGGTTTGGACTTCTTTTGAACTTTATTGTTTTCTGTGCTTATTGCTGTGTGTTTTTGTAGTCCACATTAGCTTAAGGTAAAGGGAAGGGTTGAGATCTCACAAAACATGTTTAACCCCGATGCGTTCATCCGTTTTCGGGATTTTTTGTGCTGCGTTGAAGAACTTTTTGGGGTCTTTTTGTATAATTGTTTCATTGACACATAATAGGAAGATTTGCTTAAAGAAATGCTCTTTTTAACCTATGTTCATTTCAGCAAGACATTCGACTGCAATCCACCTTTGCTACTGGACAATTCTTAAAAACGCATATGTCTTATTTATAAGAAATACTGAATATTATGTTCATATGAAAAATAGTATTTTGTTTTTATATTCATGTGTAAAAACTTTAATAAATTCATTTAGCGCAGAGAAGTTAATAAGCAAGCCTGAAAAGACGCTTATAACTGTACATTTTCAATTAAACACATATTTTAAATAAGGTTCTATTGTTTAGAGGTCATGCATTTATTGAACATTTAATTGTTATTATTACAAAGAAGTGTACTTCTTCACGGTCATAATTTGACGTAGCTGTGATAATGTAATTATATGCTAGCCTACCATAAAGATGTAACGTTTAATTAATTCCTCAAATTACAAGTTTGTTTATCGTACATACTTGACGATGGAATGGAAGTTATCGTTGTGGAGAATTATCTAGATCACTTGGTTATGACATTTTAAACGATTAATTATTAGACTAATTAATTCTTAAGACTTTCTGTTTGGAAGATGAATGTGTTTATATAAATCATCAAAAAGCTATTGTTTCAGTAGCTGCATACGGTTTAGATGATACCATTTTCAGATTGTCTTCAGTATTTAAATCAATTTTGTTTAAGTACTATGCAGATATAAATAGTTTTGATATCACATTAAACCTAGCCATATGTATGTAAAATAAGGAAACATTGAAATATTTAAAAAAAAATAACTTGCTGATCAAGGTTTAATCAGGATTAATCCAAGTGCAAAAATCTATTTTTTAGATATAGGAAGATGAGGTATGAGTGCCAATGAGACAACTCTCCATCCAAAAAAACAATTTATAAAGGTAAACCATTATAGGTCAATGTACGGCCTTCAACGGGGAGCATTGGCACACACCGATCAACAAGCTATAAAGGGCCCTAAAATTACTAGTGAAAAACCATTCAAACGGGAAAACCAACGGTCTAATCTATATGAAAAAAACGAGAAACGAGAAACACGTATAAATAACATAAACAAACGACAACTACTGTACATCAGATTCCTGACTTAGGACAGGTGTAAACATTTGCAGCGGGATTAAACGGTTTCATGGTACCGCATTTTCTCCCTTTTTCTGAAAAAATAGTATAACATCACAACTTAGAAAAACACATGATTTAATTGTTTGATTTTCTGTTGCAATTTATTACATTCTAAAGTGGTAATTGATATCATTTATTGATAAGTGACGTGAACTGTCCTTGTAATACATTAAATAATTAAACTATTGAACCTTGTTTCGTTGCTTGAAACGGGGATTTAAAGATCAAGTCTGGTGTGCTTAACATTTATTTTTGGAATCCTTAGATATGCCAAATATGAAAATAAGAAAATGAGGTATGAATGCCAATGAGACAAATTTGCACTAAACCAACCGACATAGACTTCAGCAATTATAGGTCGTCCCAAAATGACATATAGCTCCATATTTTAATACAGCAATTTAATACAAACATATGTTAGATTGCGCACTGAAGACTACAATGTTCTTTCATACATTGTTTTTTTACAATAACATAACAAACAGTGATATTCAGATGTTATTTATATAATTTGTTCTTGACAAGTTCAGTGTAAAGTTATCACTCTTCAAATGAAAACAAATACTTTGTTAGTACCCTGGATTTGTTTTTGCTTAATTTAATTATGACTATTGGTATACTACTATCTTTGTTTATGTCTTTATTTGCCCCATGTTTTTGGCATATAATTGTCAAACAGTGTTCATTAAAGACATGGCAGGTGGTATTATGCCACTCTTTTGAAAAAAAACATTATAAGATATTTCCTTTAAATAAAGTTATATTACTTTGATGTCATCTTTGTTGAAACAGATTTGAGGAATCCACGTTCCTCTAAACCAAACACATGCAATATCAGTATAACGGTCGCTATCTCGAATCACATGACTCCTTGTTGTGTTATCGGAGTATTCAGATATCTAAAGTTATTGTAATACCTCAGTAAATTTTACATATTGATAATTTAAAGTAGTTTGAAAGGTGGTCAATGAATATATATAGTAGAATATCATTACCCATTATATAGACCTATTATCACTCATTCTTAATTGGTACGGTTTCTTAGTTGAACGTATTATGTTGTTAAGCTTTAACTCATTTATGAAACCTGCAATGTGATCAACAGATAATTTGTACGTAGTTTTTTTTTCTGATTGATAATAGTTGGTTCATTGCAATCATACACCAACTTTTTGTTTTTATAAAAACTTGTGAGTACCCATGCTATTCAATTGTTATAGAGTTTGAGTAGTATTTAGCTTTCTTTGTGGGGATTCGGTTTGATATTAAATGTTCATGTTTCTTTCTTTTTATATTTACCATTTCTTTAAACCAATACTGCTAAATTTATATAAGATTGTTTTTTATACACTTTATAACATCTGTAGTTAGATATATATGTGAATAATATTTGTGTTACCTACATTTCGAATTCAAATCGTTTTCTTTTGTAAAAAAAGATGAATATAAAAAACAATATGCTTATGTAGCAATGATTTGCTGATATTTCTGGCATCTACAATTATGTTAAAGAATATCAATCTTATTCCCTTGGTCCTAAAGCAAAGCATCAGATATAGCGGAAGGTTTTTTTATGATGCAATGTTGTCTTGAATGTTATCAAGTGATTTGCTATCAGATATAAAATGCTCATAAAAATATAGTCGTACTTATTTATGATTCCTTTAGGAGTCTGTCTCACATATCCAAGACTAGAATAGACCATATGCAATTGAACATTTCAATTTGAAGAAAATTGAATTATTTCCTTGTAGGGTAGCCTAAACACATATTTGCAATATACACAAAAGAAAATGTGCGCCATTTTTATTCTTCCTCTGAAGTTTCTTCATTTCAAATAATCTGTTTATTCAAAAAATATTTCACTCAACATGAGTGTGATCTTCTTGTGATTTCATAACGACTATTGTAAGGGAAAAGAAAATATATCACAACAAAAAGCAGCACGATCTCACAAATCTCATGCGCACAGACACAGATATCTTGCAACAATTTGAAGTTAAATTACAGTAGTAGTACGTGTTACGATTTATATTCTTATGCAAGAATAAACATTGATTAATACATACATTTGTAATGAACCAATTGATATTAACGAAACTTCTAATTCGATTTTTAATGAAAAACAGGAAATATGATGTGCATTACTGTTACTAGACAAGTATCCACTAAGGCGATATAAGAATTATATTAAAAACTTAAGGCAATTCGGTAAGACCTTCAACGACGAGTTACACATTTCACCTTATAGTTTGCCTTAAAAAGGTCCGGTTGAACCATTTGATATAATTTAAAGAAAAAAAGACGATAGTCTTCTATAAGTTAATATCATTTATCTACGAAAAAATCAACGATAACCACTTGACTACAGTAGCTCTTTGAGTTGTATAGGCAATTTACAAGGGTTTTTGATTGCTTAAACCTCTAGGAATATTGCATAACATCAAAACATGCGATCAAATAGTTAAATCAGTTTAAAAAAACTAAGATATATATCTACTAAGCACAACAACAAATTTGAAACTGACACAAATTAATAGCACCGATAAAACGCAGCAAGTACTCGTAAGTATTTACATTAATGTCCTTTCCTCAATGCTCTTCAACTTCGTACTTTATTTGGCCTTTTTTGGATTCGAGCGTCACTGGTGAGTCTTTTTAAGCCGGAACGCGTGTCTGGCGTTTATACAAAATTTAGTCCTGATATCTTTGATGAGTTTATTTACATAATTGTGATACTTCATTAAAAAAAAACGCTACAGAAAACCTGCAAAGCATATATACTTTCGATCATAGTTGTTTGAAAAAAATCCATTTCACAACCAACTTAACGGGATAGGTTTCCACAAATAAAACGTTATTTTTAAGATTTGATTTGACAGGGCTACTGTATGTTAAAACTGCATGAAACAATTCTAATTGTGTAACTTTTAAATATGTCTTTTTGCTCTGAACGAATTTCCTGTTTCTTCATACTATGATTTCGTAACAATAGTTACCTTTTTTTAAATATAAATTATCATGGTGTGCCCTAGATTACGCGTCAGGCCTTTGGACAATTGAAGCTTTGTTTTATATGTTTATTTTATTGTAAAAAATAAAAATTAGGCCGATTCATAATCGGAGATGTCGATAATATTTTTGTTTTACTATTTCAACAATTCTGACTACAGTAATCTCATTCATTTCATATTACTATCTTAAAACAATAAAATCATGAACAGGATTATTATCTCAATTCATGTGTATGTATGTCTTCTGATTAATGTATCAGACATCAAAGCTGGTAATTTCTGCAAATACTCTGTTATCAAAATAATGATCAGTTTATGTGTTTCTTATTTTAGAACTATTTGGAAATAAACAACAATAAAGTTAGGAACCAAGTGATAAAAAAATTATAAAATTGAAATTTAGACATATGGTACGCCTTTTTGTGTCACTAAAAACTAGTCCTTGCTTGCTGGAATGTAATAAGGCTACCCAAAAAATTAAAAGACCATGTGTTGTTAAGATAAATTAGTACTTAAAAGCATTTTATATCACTTGATGCTTCTATGGTCAGGAAAAACCCGTTAGGGAGTCATAAAACTGCAGACTAAATTGTGTACAGAGACGCGTTTTCCGTTTAAACAAGAATCGGAAGTGTGGTTCGAATCAAATTAGCTGGCGAATCAAATAAATAAAGTTTTTTTTGTAAATATACATAGTCAGAGTCATGGGATTGTTTTAAAGTATGCTAGTATTTAAACAAAAACAAAAAACAACGCAAATTTTCAATCGTGAATCTTTGACTGCTTTGATTTTGTTTGGTTTCAATTCACAGACATTCAGAAAACGATATTTATGAACAACGAACACATTTGTATGGGAAAAAATCATATACCTTCTTGAAAGATTTCTATTATATTTACGTCTATCAAGATATTCACTACAAACTAATTATGGAAGTGAATTAAACAGATTTCACTAGTAATTACATGAAAACACATTGAGGGTCTGTACTTGACATATCCTCACATTAAAATTGTAAGAGTATTATATTGTGACTTCTTCTTCGTCGGTCAGAATGATTCTTCATAGACACAATAGAAGGAAATTTGAGCGTAACACAGCATAATCACAATGGGTTAGACTGTTCTAAATCGTAAATGTGGTTATGTCGCCACTGCAAAAGATACTGTTCTGTTCCCAAAATCATTTAGGTTTTTCTACTTTATATGATTTAATTACAATTGTCTATATATTCAGATGTAGAAAAGCCATATCGCTGTAAAAAAGATTTAATTCAAAGTCGCATCGGCCCATATTTAGAATGTTGAAACATTATAGGAATTTATAAGCTGACATCACTAGAGAAGTTTAGATTGAGATATGTATGACTATTGTTGACCCCAGAAACCGAAGAAATACTTACAAATCACGTTGTTGATCTTTAAAGTTGTTTTACGTGATCATGATTTTTAAAAACAAAGATATGAAATGCACACCAGGAATGAATTTAGAATTCAACTACTGTCAATGATCAATCAACGATGACGTGAAAGTCTAATAACAAATCTAAAATAATTTAAAAAAAAAACTACAACATCTGAATCATACTTTTTACTTGAATAAAATGCTAATTTGCTATTTCACAGGGTAACAATTTGATATGATATTCTTCCCTGAGACAATAGTAGACTACGGGTCTTTTTAATAATGCAAAAATGCTACATGCTTGTCGGAGAAGCAATCAATATCGAATAATAAATCGACTTCATCAAATAGCAAACTACAACTTGGTACCCTAAATTTTTCATTCAATTTGGGGAGCCAAACTTGTTTTGTGTTTTCCATTTTGGTGTTATTTCGTAATATACATTGTATGTCCTCAGCTATATACAGATATTTATACACGCTTAGTATTCAAATCATATGTTTTTTATGTTTTTGAATAAAACAAATCGAGAAAAGCGTCTCATGCTCAAAGTATTGATTTAAGATTTGTTGTGATATTAATTTATTTGGAAAACGATTGAACTTCAAAACGTCTATTTCTATCTTGTTTGAAACACTTTTAATAAGTATACTGAAATCAAATTGCTGATAATTAGGTAGAGGGATGATAATCCGTATCCCAGGGTTATAGTTATAGGCGATAAGGGGAGTCATCAGCAAAAAGATTCTGTTTTATAATAACGAAGTCTTGAGAGGTTATAGATTAAAAACAAATTGATAAGAAAGAGACTTGAAGCAAGTCTAGACGAGTGACTTAAACCAATAAACCATTAGATGAACGTAGTCAACGAAATACTATAATGTATTATAAAGCTGCAAAGTACCTCTATTTCATACTTATCAGCATGCAATATTAGAAAATGCTCTTCTCAAGTGTAATCTTTGCTAAAAGTCTATATGCGTTAAGTATACCGTTGGTATCCCGTTAAAACTAGTAAGGTCGTTATACGTATAGAGAATTAAAATGATTGTATACTTATTTATTTTTTATCACCAAATAAATATTGTACAGAAGTGATTACAATGCACGAATTGTTTTTAAAAAACGTCTGCTCCATTTTATCACAATTATAAATATTTATTTTTAGTATATAATTCCATCATCTTAACGTATTTTCTTTATAATAGCATTTGACATCTAGCTTTCTTTTTTTTAACTCTCCTTTAAATTATCTGTTGGCTCAGTAAACTAGGAGGAGAAAAATAATGATATGAGTTTATTCATAACTTAATATTTACATTACGATCTAATGTCTTTAATACCTT
This sequence comes from Mytilus edulis, assembly GCF_963676685.1. Lineage (NCBI taxonomy): Eukaryota > Metazoa > Mollusca > Bivalvia > Mytilida > Mytilidae > Mytilus > Mytilus edulis. Next base: position 14,081,492 of record NC_092353.1, read on the forward strand.
TTACTGATGAAGTTATACTTTTATGATTTTTTATCTTATTAATGAAGTATAGTCATACGAAACAAGTTAAAATCTTGATATTATAATGTAAAAATTACATTACATCTATGTTTCAGAAGAATCTGTTATTTTGGTTGCATAACAACGATTGTGCGTCATACTAGAATTCACCTTCATATCCCAATGAAGTTTAACATTCAAGATGACACGTTCTATCATAAAAATTGCACATGATAAAAATCGATTTTTCATTATCACACTGAAAAATGTATTTATAAGTAGTAAATGCTTCTTTCAGTAATTTCATAAGGTTGTAAAAGCGTTGCCCGTGAGCACAATTTTTAGAAGCGCTTCCAATGAACCGATGCATGTATATATACTTAGCTTAATCCTCTACAAATATTAAGAATCCATAACATATTATCGACAAAAAAGTATTTTATACGGCGAAAATTTTCCTGTTTTATTTGCCTAGATTACCGAACACGACCTTAATAAATTATCAACATCAAAAAGAAATTCGTTTCTATGTGTAATTTAAAAAAATTATTTGGTGTATAACCTTGTTTTTGCATAAGCATTTAATGTTATAACCTTCTATTGCATGTTTGTTTACCCCCTTTTATTCGTGAGTTTTCCAGCGCAGGTGCACAGTGCGGTTGCCAACGTTTTATTTTGGGACAGATTAACACATTCGTAACACATTTAAATATTTTGTTAAGAAAGTCCATGTACAAGTGTTTTTAAATTGTACTTATCTATTCAAAGATGCTTAACATGCATAGTTATTATTTTGTTTTAATTAAGGTATCATATGGAGTTAATTAAATCCATTTAACACTGGGCTATTACTTGTAAATATTGTTTTTTCTTCAATTAAAAAATGAATGCTTCTGTTAGCACTTATATTTGGATGTAAAAGCGTTGATAGATGCATATTTCATCGAACGCGTAGCTGCATGTTGATGTACCTTTTGTAATACTACCGATTAATTTGAGAGGGTGTCAATCTCAAAATCGTCATGTTCATATCCAAAGTTAAGGAATCTCTTTAGAGGTTAATTCGCAAAGTTGTATTGAAATACCTTGAAAATATTGAAGGATGAGCTTCACGAGTTTTTGTTTAATGTTCAATGTCCTCACAACTTTTTCCAATATGTATATGCACCTGCTCTGTTGGCTTAAAAGACAGTATATTGCTAGGTTGATATCTTATTAATGTTTTTTCACATCTTCTTTGACACATATTGACCGCTAATTTAAGTGTTAAAAAACTGGAATGCCCTTGCATGCGAACGATTTATATTATAAATTTCAATAAAAACAAGTTGATTAATATTTATCGCAACCCAGGTCGTCCTATGCAGTTTATTCTACATAAATAAAGGCAACAGTAGTATACCGCTGTTCAAAACTCGTAAATTTATGGTGAAAAAACAAAATTGGGGTAACGAACAGAACATATACTTTTCCGTTATCTCAATCTTCTTTTGTAGAGTTAATAATCTTGCCTTGGCACTCCTTAATTTGTACAAACGATTGCATCAGAGTTTTCAACAACTATAAAAAAAAATGATGTGGTATGATTGCCAATGAGACAACTATCCACAAAAGACCAAAATGACACAGACATTAACAACTATAGGTCACCGTACGGCCTTCAACAATGAGCAAAGCCCATACCGCATAGTCAGCTTTAATAGGCCCCGATAAGACAATGTAAAACAATTCAAACGAGAAAACTAACGGCCTTATTTATGTAAAAAAAATGAACTATTATTACGTAAGATCTAATATAAATTTTTCATACAATATGATAAAGTTATATGTAAAAAAACAAATGGAAATTGATACCAAGGAGCCTCTCAAATACACCATATTGTGGAGGAAAGACAACAGTATACATAAATGAAACATTTAAAGCATCCTAAGTATTTATCTCATCTAGGTAATGTAAATTAATGATCAGAATAAAAACATGAGAAGATGAGTATATATCTTCATGATGCGCCTGTTTTCATAAATATGCTTATTTTTATTGATATCAATGACTCTAATCTATCAATTGTCAGATATCCGATTTAACACTCCAATAATCAACAATTGCTTTACCAAATGAGAAATAATTGAAATTTTAGTATAATGTGTAACCGCAGAACTATTTTGTAATGTTTGTTTGTAGCTTCAAATTTAACATTCGTGTTTTAAGGGACTGGAGAGGTTTTCCTGCTGTTTGTTTTTTTAACGGTTTGTTTGTTTGTTTTTTTATTGGGGGGAAGGGAGAAAAAATGTATCTGGAATGGAAATTAAATTAAAAGTTCACGATGAATCTACTACAAATATACTAACGTAGCAAATTATGCTGTAAGTAATATTTATCTGTAAAGGAAAAGTGTAATGACCCTTCGTTATGTTCATTGTAATCCATTGAGGACACAACACTGATGTTCGTGTTTCAAAATCAGAAATACTCATTGAAAACCAAAGTTTGTAAAACATCATCAAAAATACCAGTTTTATACTTTGTACTCCAAAAGCATATTTCGTCTAAATTAGTCTCACCAATGACAATGATTGACGCTCGAATAAAAAACCGATAGAAGGTAAATACTAATATTTTTTTCAAATTATATAAAATTGAGTGTACAGTAATTTACAGAAAATGAAAGTATTATCTATCAATGAGGATTAATTACTAGACACAAGTTCTGCCTTTTAAGATTGTGATATCTTCTGTGACGAAACGTTCACCAGAAGTTGCAAAAACTCATCAAAGATACACCATGCTGATATTGTGCTTACACCAGACGCGCGTTTTGTTTTTATAAGGTTCATCAGAACAACAAGAGTAAATGTAGCACAAAAAGAAGACAATCAAAACCATTAATTAAGAGGAAAGACAGTAAAGGAGACAAACGATGGACGGATACAAACGAGTCCATGAAATACTTTATGGACGATACAAACCTCACAATGAACCTTGATCTCAGGTGCTTTAATTGAAATACCCGTCGAGTTATTCTTGTTAAATCTATTAAAGACACGTATCTTGTGGTAAGGCATCACACAATACAGGATCGGTCTTTTTTAATTTAGCCTTATCAACCATGATGTTGTCCCAAGGCAACAATAAATCGATCAAGGTCAGTGAAAATACCAGATTCATATATAAACATTATTGTTATTCTACTAAGTATAAATTATGTCTGTGCAGAACAACTAATATAGTTATCAAAGGTAGCAGGATTATAATTTGAAGTTGTAATATATGCGATAAAACACCAAAAACAGTACATACATATGAACAAGTTTATAAAACATAATGAAACAAAAGTCCATATATGAAACTAGAGGGTTGCTGCTCACACGGAAGCAAATAATCAAGAATTCCTAGTGATGAAGTTGATATAAAACCTTCTTAAATTGTATCGACGCCATCTCGCTTGATTTGCAGTTATTGAAGGCTACAATTTAAAATTGTTGTAACTACATTCCAGCTACCCTTTTCCCCGAATGTGCCAAACCGGACTTATAAACGGGTGTGTACTAACATGAGTTACACGACAGGTATCACTGTGAAGTATAATATGTGTACCCGTCCGGAGCACATGATATGGCCTAAAACATTTGGTTGGGTTCGTGTTGCTCAGTTTTCAGTTTTCTATGTTGTGTTTTTGATATACTGTTGTTTGTCTGTTTGTCTTTTATCTTTTAGCCATAGTGTTGTTATTTTATTTTTAACCTGTGAGGTTGAATGTCCCTTTTGTTACTTTGTGGATCTCGTATAATTTAAAGATCTCTACAAAAAGATGCAAGGAATATTATATTAGTTTTAAAAAGTACAAAAATGTAATTAAAGAACGTGAATTACTTGAGTAAACCCTTTTTATAGTCGCCCTATATATAATTTAATTTTGAACGTTTAATATACATATGTAGGAGTTTGTCATGGTTTTTATTCAATGACGTTGCAAATAGTACTGCTAAAGGAATCAATGTCACTGTGCAGGATATATAAATGCACTGCTACTCTCTGTAGATATTGTTAAAATTGTTAAAATTGTTAATGTGAACTGGAAATTACCGACATCAATGATAAAGAGTTGGCGCATTTATAAGTAGTCACACCGTACGCTTTCTTTGTAATGTACGTTTTTGACCGATGCCACTTCGTGTCAATCGATTGTATGTTTGTGGAATGATTATTATTTGTTGAAATTTACTTGTAAAATAACCAGTTTATACATACACTGATTCCTTTTTATAACAAAAAAACTTGAGGGTTAATTGGAAAAACTTTTTTTTCCCATTTATTAGTTTATACCAGATTCCTGCTCAGAGCGTATACATGTATAAATTAGCAATTTTTTTCTAAATAACAAGAAGATTTAATTTCATTGACCATTTTTCCTCCTTCCAATCTTCATGTTGAACCAAAAATGATTTCAAGGGCATTAATTGCGAAATAGACGCGAAAAAAAAAACAACGCAACGGTTTACACACAGCTTTTATAATGGTTGATTTGATTTGAAAAATTGACACTCGAAATTTTTTTATAACAACGCGTTATTCTGTTTTGACCTCATTCGTTTTATTTAAAAATTGGATTTAAACAAAATTCGAAAATCGTTAAAGCTAATGCAATGCTATTAAACTGCATTAGATATTCATGAGTCATCATTGTTATCAATTAATTCTATGTGTTGTATTTTGCACTTTATGTTATTAAACACTCAGGTCGTCATTTTTCTATTACATGTATAACTGTCTATTGCGGAAATTAGATGTTTCAGAAAAATGACATAAAATCTATTAAAATTACTGTTAACGTTTCACACTGAACTTGTGTCAGTTTCCTGTAATTTTGACAGGATTCCATATTTAGAATATTTGTTCTCATCCTTTGCGTCATTGTTTACATTTATGTCAACATATGACCGCAAAAAGGACAGAATCCAACTGTGAATAAAGACCTAAATATAATTGAAGGTGCAATCGGTATAATAATTGACATCAACACTTTATCAAGTAATGATGGTTTAACTTATTTTGATTTTTCATTAAGTTCTATAACTAAACCAATGCATTTCCGTCATGTGGTTTATTAAGACCTGTGTCTGTTGACATGATTTGTGCATGTCTAATTAGAATCTGGTTAGTTGACAGAGAAACATTAATGTATGATATTAAATTCTAAAAAGGTCAAAACGTTAAAATCTAACACCTAAACAGATGTTTCCCCTATTAAAATAAGAATGAATCCAACCATAATTGCTATATTTACACTTGTGTATTTTTAAGCTGCTGAGTGCACAATTACTGTTTTACGTTCATGGAATTTTTATTGACTGTGGTAAAGTGTTGCCAAGCATAAAACGGTTTAAATAATTAATACACTATGTACGTTCTGCAAAGTGAGACGACATGGATAAAAAGTATAGAATTTGGTCTGCCACTGACATCGAAAACAGTAGTAAGTTACATTGGAGAAAAAGTCTTGAAATAGGCTACCAACAGATAATGTTGTTTTCGAACAGAGAACGTGGCATTTTCCTTACACGAGGATTCAGATTTAACTTTTCAACTCGGAACGGAAGTGGTTTCAATTCATAATAATCGCATAGCAAAACGTACACATAACTGTAACAATGATTTGATGAAGTCTACAGTGGATAAATTTCCAAACCCCCATGAGCCTATTGACGCTTGATCATGCTAACACAATACAAAAGACACCGTTAGTTTTTAAAAAAGGTTCCGAAGAATAGTTCTGATAATGTTTTTCATCGTTATTATCCCGGAAATAAATATTGTCTGTTTGACGGCTTTGCTTGAAGAGGCATCCTAAATAGTTGATTCGTTTTTTAAAAAGATATTGTCAGGAGATTAATTACGCTTTGATAATCCAGATTCGTTTATACAATTAAATGTTAATGTTTCTCTGCAGTTTTATCAAAGAAAAGAACATATCATATAGAAACAAGTTTAAATTTCCTTCTCATGTCTAACTGTTTAACCTTACAAAACAAAACATTGCTCAAAACATGTTCGCGTGCCAATCTAAAGATAAAGTACATGCTTAAGTTTTTGAAATTACAAGCAAAATTCATTTCGTTTAATCAAGTTCCAATTTAATTTAAATCTTCTTTAATCAAATGAGATAAACAGTATCTAAATGATGCAAACAACTGCAGCGTATGATATAATTTACGGGCACCTGTTGATTGTTAATTGTATTTTCAACCAGTATTCATTTTCAATACAAAAAGGTATGGAAGTTATCAAATTTAAGATTCTTTCTACTCATTATCATTAAATAATTCTTCTCAAAATTTGTATTATTCAACGTTAAATATATAAAGGAAAACAGTATGATACCATATGTATAAAAGGGTATTTGGTGTAAAAGTAAATGAGGCATTTGGACATCTAGGTACAGCACGCCATCACAATATGAATGAGCAAGACTACAGAACATAAATATTGAACCAGATGATGTTGAATATGTAAGAATGATGATATTTATCGGTCGATACCCGCTTTGGTTGCCATTTTATTCTAATTCTGTCTGTTTAAAGGTTTCATATTGGTTACAACAAATAGTAAATGATTCATATCTTCTGGTAATTAATTTGGTTCCGAAAATGTTTTCAGATACATGTACTTGCAAGCGCATTTCTGGATTAATTTTGCACGGTTATACAAAAAGTATATATTGTTAAGAAAAACGTTTGAGTAAAAGCTCGAATTTCTTTGAACTCACATTTATCGTATGGTAATAAAGCTGGTACTGTAGTCAGCACTATTGTGATCTTGCCAATATCGATGCTGATAAATATAGACTTGAACACTGCGTCGTTTAATACATAGTTAATCATAGTAACTATGGTCATTCGTGTTTGTTTCAATTTTCCTTTCTCTGCTTGAAAATAACGCACACAATAAAAATCAATCAATCATTTACAAAAGAAAGGAAAAGATACCAAAGGCCTTGGAAAGGGACATTAAATGCAATATTTAAGAGGAAAACATTCAATCACATAATCAACATTTTGATTTAAAAATTACTATCCTTAACGTCCTTTTTTTATTTCGTCGAAACCCAAACGAGAACAAATTGATAATATTACAATAGGTAGGTTCATATATGTTTGAGAATGGAGCCAGCATTTCGCTTTGCAACAGACAACAATGACAGACAAAACAACAGTTACTATTTAAAGCTTGTTGCATATTTTTGTCTTTACCAGTTCTATAGGGTCTTATTGGCATTTTGTCTATTCGAAACCTCTTTTTTTCGTGATGTACGTTGTCAATTTTATGGCCTTGGAATAAGGGTTTCACTCGGTATTCATAAAACAAAACGACAACAGAAAATATTGTATTTCCTGTTGATAGTATTTCATAATTTTTTCTTACCTTTTATTGGTTCCTTCGTGTACATACTTCTTGACTTCGTTTTGTTTGGTATATGCCTGTTAACTAGTTTTTTTAACGTAAATCATGCATTGATAAAGGATATAATTTAACAGTTGTTGCATATAATATGTTTTGTTTATATAGTTGAATCGTGTTGCCAAACTCTCCTTTATCTACATGTGCCTGTTATCTCAACGTAAAATATCATTCGAAATTAATAGATTTAAATTTAATTCACATGCATATCTCAATCTATATGTGTCAGTCCAATCAACTTTGAGATGCATACAGTCGGTTGTGCCTGTATATTAGTTCACTTCTTTATAATTTCAAATTGAAAATATAAATTGCATTCTTTTGAAGGGTCTTTGATTTTACCAATATTGAACAAAAAACTAAATCGTAGAGAATGAGTTTTCTGACAGTGAAATTATCTTATAGATATTATATCAGTCTATTAACATCAACACTATTTCAAGTTTAAAAACTAATTTTACGAAAAATATTTATTCCATTTAATATCTTTATAGTTTATCTTTCAGGTAAATGGAATTTATATCTAGTTGTTGAATCGATGTTATATAACTGGTGATTTAGAAGCTGAGCATAAATCATTAAGATTACAGTATTTTATTTGTCCATTTCATGACATGCGCTTCCTTCTTCTTATCTCTCCCATAGACTCCCATGATTTTATGAGGAACGATAGGACTTTTTTTAAAGGTTTAAAATTCAAATAGTCGAAAGGTTAGTGTTATTTTCGTCATCGTGTCATTTACGACAGTTCAACATATGCATAGATGACTATAACAATTGTAGCACATTCGATTTAAAAACACAAGTTCATTTTGTCACAATCAATAAACCATTTTTATAAAATGTAAGAGGAAATGTTTTATAAATAATAAACTGTGTATAATTATTTGTGTAATTGATTCACATCGGGTTATCATTTAAAATGTGAAAAAGTTACAAATAACTCTGGACCTAAAATCCAATAGTAAACAAATCGAACAGTAATAATATTAGTACGCTGAGATGTACTTAAAATAGATCCGATATAATTAGTTGTGGGAAGCAATTGGATAATGATATTTACTTTTTATTAACGTCCACGTGCAGTGACACGTAAAACGTATATGGACAACATAAATCAAATAAAGTTCAACCAATAACCTGTTCGTCTATTACAATTGTGGGTGCAAGGTTTCTAAATTCTAAATGAGCAATTCATAACTAACTGTTTTGTGATTGCATGTTTGATAATGTGTTTATCCATTTAAATGTTCTATAGTTTTCGTTATTAACGAATTACCAAAGAATTCATTAAGTATATCCTACTTTACATATCAACATTAAATTGTGTTTAACTTTCTATATGGGGCAAATAAAGTATCTAACCTCTGAAAACAAAGTGTTTATCTAAAACATATCTAGTTAACATGTTCAATAATTTTGAAATGATAAGATAATTCAAAATGATACATCATCTATTCAACATTTTGATTTTAGCGATACATGCATTTAGAGAATGCTAAGTGTATTTGAAAAGGATTCTGGTCCCTCAATTAACCGTTAGCAATATAGATAGTAAAAGTGTTTTTCCTTTCCTAACTATAAATGTTAAGTTTGTGAACCGAGTTGTATCGTTGGCATCATATAACGGTGTTTACAATTCCCGACTTTTTAGCTGTTTCTGTATTCTTAGTAACGTTTTTGAATTCAATAAAGATAATTAATGCATAACTGTCATTTTTTTTTACAAAACACTTTATTCGCACAAACTAACAGAAAATCTTTACTAAATTTTTTAAAGATACACGGATTTGATAATGAAGTTTGGATGTGTTATCCCAAAAAAATGTAAAGCGTAATATCAAGTTCAAATACCCTTTTCTATGATTCAATTAGTAAATGTTTGAGGTAATTCTTTGAGACAAAATTCCATGATTTAATCATTTACCTGTCATAGATTTGATTATTTGAAATATGAAACGTTACTAACCATAATTATCAAGGATCATATTAACATCACTGTCCAAAATGGGAAAGTGTTATATATTTCAATAGTAGAACATATATTTTTCAATCACGAACAAAACCCAGCTGCTTATTTGTAGTATAACTATAGACAACCAATTTTTTTCCTATCATACTACAGTTTTAACTATAATAAACTTGTTGTCATTCATGGATAATTCATATTTATCATTAGTTATGAGATGGCATGCTGGTCGACGCTAGATATTGAACGAGACTAATCAATATATATAGTCGAATATGGGCGAGTGTCGTTAAGACTACATGCAGACATGTTCAGAAATATAGTCAATGATCTTCTAGTACATTTTTGTTTTATACTGGTCAAGTACAATTTCTTCAAACCTGTTTAATACCATTCATTACAATTGACTATCATTTCGGTGCCTTTTATTTCTGAATTGACTATCATTTCGGTGCCTTTTATTTCCGACTATGCAGTATGGGGCTTTACTCATTATTGAAGGCCGTACCGTAACCTATAGTTGTTAATTTCTGTGTCATTTTGGTCTCTTGTGGAGAGTTGTCTCATTTGCAATATACCACATCTTCTTTTTTTATAAGTAGTTTCATTCTGAAGAGACGTTTTTCGTATTTGTTTTTTTTTAAGTTTTAAAACGTAACTGCCAAATAATAATTGTTCTTATAGTCTTTTTTTTTAAATGAAGAAGGATTCAATTTATGTTAGTTTTGAAATTGTATAGAAAACAAATCGACATCAAAGGTAATTAAAAAAGGGGAAGTCCATTAAAGCTGACAAAAATGGATGTAGCTTAGACATGTTAGATAGATATATGCTTTTATTTGGCAATATGCGTTTAGCAACTTTATAATATTCCTAAACACGAACAATGTGTTATGTCTTCCTACATTCGATAGAATACGGAAATAAAATGTATACTTACACCCTTTTACGTGTTCATCATAATATTTTAAGTCACCAATTCATTTCGAATGTGTTTGATTGGCCGTATCGTACGCGTATTATTATGAAAATATACCATACACATCTGCAAAGGCAATGCATATAGAAGTGACACATGCATAACATTACGCTATCAATCGTTTTATAGTGTTAATGTCTTGTGTCCTTTCAACACATTCATTTGAAAAAAGATATATCATCAAATAACCTTGAAGCTTAGTCACGAACATAGCTGCTGTTCAAGTAACCGAGAATAGTTTTGAACATATCAGTTGTTTTCTATTCGATAGATGTGTCTAATATTTTGATTTTGTAATTATTAAGGAATTTACGTTTTGAATTTCCCATTGAGTTCGGGTTTTTTTTTATTAATTTTATTCTTTACCTTTTAAATCATACCAACTTGTGCACGACATGCGTGTTGTTTCTCAATCTTCCATGTCCGACACTTTTGTTTTTTATCGTTTGATTCGTCATCGAAGAATGAAACGTATCAGATGTGCGTGCAAGCATAAACTAAGGTATAACGCTTTGAAGATAAAGAAGCACTAGTTTATGACTCGGAAATGGAATAAATAAGTACAGAGGTTTTACATTACGTTTTACACCTGACAAGGAATTCCGTGAAACTTTGAAGATAAAATGGAATTGGGAATATATTTTTATCTTACTTGTGATATTTTAAAAATTAACAAAAACGAAATTTCAAACTTAGACAAATCTGTGTAACTTTTTTAACAAATGTAAGCATTGAGTTTTTCCATTCTTTTAAAACATTAATTAACAGAATTTGCTATTCAATTTTATACTTGTGTTCCTTCATGCTTTAATATCTACATGTTGACACTGCTTTAGGTTTATTTTAATGGACCATTAGATTTACACAAATGAAATTTACGTCAGAATTGATATCTTGTCTTATGAAACCAGATCTATCAATTGTCGCTTGAAGTAGGATTTTAAATAGTTTTCATGACTTCAAGTTCGGAAAGTAATTCATCTTTTTAATGTAAATGTCTTTGGTTGAAAGATCAATAAAATATATTTGAAAATAGTTTTATTGTTTAAATAATGTAACGGAAAGGGATAATCTTAGTAATTACAAATCTGCTTAACCTAGAAACAGTCGTAAAGTGCCTGTCTCAAGGCAGGATCAAGCAATCCATTTGTCATTGTTTTGATTGTTGTTGTGAACAACTGAAATCTAAGCTTGTTTTTCTCTCATGTATTTTTCCTGATGTTGTACTCTGAAGACAAGAATACAATGATTTGAAACATGTATGGTTTTTAATGATAACATTCGAAGTGTGTTTTTTTTCCCTAATGTAAATTGACGATAAGAAAAACAACACGTGAAGCAAACTATATATCTTCATATTTCGCCTGTTCAATAATGTTTTGATCTTGATTATTATCACTCTATTTGGTATGTGAGTTGATAGAAGTAGACACAGTTAATACTCGTCTAAATCTTCCTTAATGCTCTAGTAATTAAGACACATTTGACAAAATGTTTGAATTATCCGTACAGTGTTTTACCATGGACAAAAAGTTATTATTTCCCTTGTTATCACATGGGTTTTATTTGATTTGTTAAGTTGGTTTTTTTTGTTTTTTTTTTGAGAAATTGCTAGTTGGATATATAGATAAATATTTATAATTCCTTATAGTGAATAAGTTATTTTGAAAACTCAATTTGAGTATGCATATAAGTTTATTGTAAATTAAGTACATTCCCAGCAATTATCTAACACACAATTTAGTATTTTATACACAAGGATGGTAAAGACACTTAAAAATCAACACTTAATAAGTTTCAAACGTCTGAGGCGCTTTTCTGGATTTACTTTAAATCTAGAACACTCGAAAACGAATACTAATAATGGTACAGAACCGAATCCATCGAAAAGCTATATGGCAAACCTGTAAATATATTTAAAAAAAATGATGCTTTTCAAACTTATTTATTATAGATTTTCCTATAAATTCAAATCAAAATATATATGTATAAAAAATCGCTTTAAAGTAGATCATAAGTATATACTTTTTGAGACAGAATTTTCTTATAATTTACCAAAGTGAAGATTTTACTAGTCTTTTTTCAAAAATATAATAAAAAGTATGGGTCACCGTGCTTTTTTTCAAGCTATGAGCCGTTGGAAATTGCCTAAATTTGGTTAGATTGGTCATGAAAAAACACATTTGTGTGCATAAAAAAATTCTATGAGTGAGAATTTTTGAAATAAATTGTGAGAAGATAGGTTTTATTATATGTTTTAAGATAAGAGCAAGAAAAAATAATGTCACAGAACTTGTTTTCTTGCTACAAGTGAAAATAAAAAATTTATCTATTAGTCCAGTATAAATTTTTACTAAAAGAGTTATCTTCCCTTAAATGGCTCATTTGAAAAAAAATTGTAAAAACCCCCAAAAATGATATTTGTTTAAATATTTTGAATAATACAATAAATCACTAAGTTTTCTCAATATGAATAAACAGTATAACCATAAAATTGCAAATCTGTCTCCAAATTTGAAGATTTTGGCAAATAACTAGACCTAATTTGTACTGGGATTGTACAATCCAAGATGGCGGTATACCATGAATCTACCTTAATACACACAGATATGCAGAGCAATATAAAAAAAAAAAGCTATTTCGACTAACTCATGCATAGTTGACATAAGATCGTAAATGCATACTATTTTTTTTTTTGGACTTTTTTTTAGTAACATAGCTCGTTAATAGTCACCGGATTCATGATGATACAAATAAGAAAGAACAAAGTTAAAACCGCGGTTTTTTTTCGTTCTTTCTTCACAACATCAACACGATAATTTTCTATACAATAAGGTTCAGATGGACCGCTCATAGTTGATAGATTGTTTCATATTAATAGATGTCAAGGACAAATCCGGATTTTGACGTCGAAATTATTTCAAATCGATTTCGATTGATGACCTCATACCTTCATGAAATACCATTGGTCTTTTATTCGTGACAAAACAAATGTCAATATCGAAAACGCATATTTCATAATTTGGTCTCTACAAAAACTGAGGACAATATATATCAAGCAGATTAAATTAAAACCGAAAATAAACATCGATATACGGTGAGATAATGATTGAATAGTAATTAATTATTTTGGTCCATGAACGCCGTGTATAAATACAAACAAAAACTATGGAAACCAAAAAATGATATCACTTCCATAAATTATTTTTCTTTGGAAATACATGGGATTTTTTTTAAATTTTGATATGATTTTAACAGTTCCAGACCGCATGTTACTTTGTGGGTTTATCTTTCCTTGTTTTTGTGCTTTGTGTCGATCAAATTTATCGGATTGTCACAGGTTTTGTTTATTTTTTCATGCTATACACTCTGATGTCAAGATTGAAAGCAACAACATGGTTAAGCCCGGCATTATCTTGATGCGACATTTTATACTTTGACAATCTTTAGATCAGTGATGGCTGTTATCAGCCATTTTCTTTTCTTAATATTACTTTTACATAATTAAGACTGTTTGTTTTTCCATTTGAACTATTGCCATTTTAACCTATATGTGTTAATGATTCATCTTTGGAGACTTTGTTTTGACTTATAGCAGTTTACATCCTCTTACTTTTTGTGTCAGATTGTTAGTTCTTATTTGAAATAGTATATCTTATAATAACAACATTGCTAAATTTCACAATTTCATCAAAGTACATCAATTACACTCGAAATGATTATGTGTATTATCTGTAACAGATGAACCAAGAGAAAAACTAAATTGTCTATATCGAAAACTAACATAGATAGACATTTAAAACATAATTTATCGATATCATTGTCATTGATATTCTTAAAAAGTTGACTAATTTGAAATCTTAAGGTTAACTCTATATATATCATGTCTCTCTACAATGAGCTTAGTGAGGGATAAAGTACTAAAGAGTACATACATCTAAGTAATATTGTTGATATCATGTCTGCATTGTGTGTTGTAGATATATTGTTTTTAATTGCATCTACTAATCTTTTGACCAAAAGCATTTATACATTAATAGCAGTTTAACTTTGTTAAGTTAGTTTACCTCGTTAAAATCAATTCTGCGTAAAGTTTGCAGGAATCTGGTCTGGTCAAAATTTGCATCAATTCAACAGGTACCAAATGACTTTTTATACTTCAAGTTATATCATAATTAGTTTTAACAATCTTTGAAAATGAATTATTGATAAAAGCAGCAATACGAATTGACAGCTGTTTTCACAGTGAACAATGAAAGTAAAAAAGTAATCTGATTATTTGTTGAGATGAACTGTATTTTTTTTCTTTTCAAAACTTGATGTCAATATTCCTTTTATACAATATGTTATAAATGACTTTGTTTTAGATAGTTACATTATTTAAAGGAATTACCAATATTAACTTTGAAGAAAGTATGCAAGGGAACGTTAATGTGTTAAAATTTTCCGACTGTTTTCAATGTAGTTGAAACGACCAATGATTGATACACTAATTGCTCTTGACAAATCATGCTACATGATAACTCATTCAATATGAGAGATGCGACAATAACGTAATTGCCAAACGGAGACATTGATCGACGTCATATATATGTGTACAATCAAACGTTGCTCTGTTTTGTAAGTTGTTTTGAGAAACAATGATATTTTAGCTCGTGATGAACCGAATCAGAATAGAGCAGATGTTAAGATTTCTGATGTCCAAAATTAAGCTTTCATGCATTTCCTAGATGCTTTTTGTTGTTTACATTCATCAGTAACGATCTTTCAAAGCCATGGATGTATAGAATTTTTGGAATGTTGTACGTTTGATGACAAACTGGGACTAAGTACTAATTTGGTAATCTTCAGAATAGCATTTTAGAGTACATTATTTAGATAAACGATATACCTGATTTCGGGGCCTTTTATAGCTGACTATATGGTATGGGCTTTGCCTATTGTTGAAAGCCGTACGGTGACCTATAGTTGTTAATTTCTGTGTCATTTTGGTCTCTTGTGGAGAGTTGTCTCATTGGCAATCATACATCTGATAATTGTACATGGAAACAAAAGTTAGATTATATGAGTATATGTACTTTTTACATTATTCCTTAATTATTTATTGGCACTTATATTTGATTATACTGTTCGATCATACTATTCGTACGTGCACATGCGTTTTAAAGCAGGTTATATTACCATGGGTGTTTCCCAATATGTCACGGTACTACACTGCGTCGACTAAATTAGAGATATAGAACTATACGATAAATAAAAACATAAAAAAGTTATCCAATAGATGTTGAATTTTCTATTAGAGTTTTCTAAGATCTAATCTTTGGACGAATAAGATATAAAACGTCTATTACAATTAAACCAGAATACAGCAACTATGTAAACAGTAAGGTTGTTCAAATTGACCGTAGGTATTTTAGCCTTTTGCTTAGTTACATAATTTAAATCTTTCAGTTAAACAACAGTGCAATAAAAGCTAATATTTCCCTTTTAAGTATGATTCATTGGTTAAATATAAATAATAAAGTCTAAGTTAAATCGAATATGTGCAAAATATTAAATATGATCTTCATCTAAATTTTCACATGACAAATACTCCCCGTTGAGGGCTTGAAACCACTTTTCAGTGTTATATTGTTTGACATTTGTATTCTAGAAAATGTATTTCTGGCTTTGAATCTTTATCGAACTTTGTAATTGCTTTGTTATGAGATCGTTTTACTAGAGTAAACGTAGAAAATGTATCACATACTTAATTATATTAAGCATAATCGTTTCGAATATGTGCCTTTCACTTTTTCAGTTGTACTTTAAACGTTGGATTTTGTATATTTCTAAGCGAAATTTTAAAATCTGATATCATAGTTACTAGAAGTGTTTATACAAAAATATCTGAAGTTTAAATACCGAAATAAGTTTTGCTTCATCATATCAATTTGCACAGGCAATACTCACAAAGATAATAGTATTACACCAACAACAAAAACAAACAAAACACATTTTTTCTATATCAAAAATCCGGATATTGAAGATTGTTATTATTCTGGTATGGAAACGTGAGAAGAATTTGTTGTATTTGTTAGGTATATTTTTTTTCAATTTCAAAAAAGCTTGTAGAATGATTTTTTTGGTAAATTTTAATATTTCATTACACCTAATTTTCAAATAAGTCGTAATTTTCATTGGCTGAAGCATTCCAAAAGCTATGTTTCAATTTCGTCACAATGTTAAAATTAATGCCAAAAATAATAATAAAAAAGGCTTGATTTGATGTAATACGTTATTACATCGTTAAAACATAATATGCGTCTGTGCTTAACATAAAATTTGCATCGGTCAAAACTTTTACACCCCAAATAAAAGTCGACAAGAAGATCTATGTTTTAAATAAGATTGCAATATTGGACCTAATTATGGCAAAATTATGTAACGGTGTCATGTTATAAAGAGTAAAACCATATCATATGTATTTTAACAAGTTTTGAAGAGAAAATCATTCTACTGAGGCTACCTATTATCTTGATTTAAATAACCTTTCAACAAAACTCGTTTCCTTGGCTTCAATTACACTAAGCTGATCAACCTCATTACCCTGAGCCTAGACTTATAAACTTTTTTGGACAAGCAATAAAAGGACAAGACTCACTATTCATAGATAATGACCTTTGTTATCATAAAATATCAAAACAAAACATAATCAGGTTCTTAAATGGAGTTATTTCAAAAGTCTTACTGTTAAATAAAACAAATCCCTTCATGAGAGTACATTATAGTTTCAAATGTAAACACATTTTGAAGATATTTAAAAAATGCTCTTATCGCGTATTGAAATCCTTGATGTCAATCTACCGTCTAACGTGTTGTGTAACGAACAGTTGTATAGGTTCATACATAATCCCTAAATATCAATATTTTCTATATACGGGGTTGGTAAGCAAAGACCAACAGTTAAGTTACAGGACAAATAATGTACAAGTAATGAAGTTTTATTGTTTTTGCGATAAGTCAAGTAGCAACTATATTCAAGTGATAATAATATTTCTATGAACATATTGGAGTATTGTGTCTGATTTCAAAAATCAATGAACACTTTTACCCGTCATAATGCTACTCCTTTTATAGCTTTTTTGGATTGTCCGGAAAGGAAATGAAGCATTCCTGTAAGCAATAAATTATGTTAGATATATTATAAAATTGAGAATGGAAATGGGGAATGTGCCAAAGAGACAACAACCCGACCATAGAAAAAAACAACAGCAGAAGGTCACCAACAGGTCTTCGATGTAAGGAGAAATTTCCGCACCCGGAGGCGTCCTTTAGCCGGCCCCTAAACAAATATATACTAGTTCAGTGATAATGAACGCCATACTAATTTCCAAATTGTACACAAGAAACTAAAATTAAAATAATACAAGACTAACAAAGGCCAGAGGCTCCTGACTTGGGACAGGCGCAAAAATGCGGCGGGGTTAAACATGTTTGTGAGATCTCAACATATTAAAGGTTCGGTTGAGCTGCAGTTCAAATGTTTCCTTTGTTTTAATGTTGAAAAACACAGAACATGTTATGGAGAATGACGGATGTTGCGATTCAAACTACAGTCTGGTGAATTGCTGTCTCTTTTCCAAACTTATCACAACTCCTTAGTTTTTATTATAATCTATTATTTAGTATTCTTATTAATGGTTTCCGCGTGTCTGAGTTTTGTTGCCTTAATAACCGGAAGTAAAGGGCTTAGTCCTTTTTTGACTTGATTTTAATTACACGTGTTCATATGCCTAAGTACCTATTGTTATATTATTTACTGCAAGCTGGTTGCTTTCTAACATCGTTAACGAGACCCAAATGTATAAATGCTTATCTGATGCGGTAAATAAAAGCACCAGTAGTATACCGCTGTTCAAAACTCATCAATCCATGGACAAAAAACAAAATACGGGTAACAAACTAAAACTGAGGAAAACGCATTAAATATAAGAGGAGAACAACGACACAACATTACAATTTAACACACACACACACACACAGAAAGGTTAAAATAGATACTGTTCTATTTTAATGCCATATGTACATGTGTCTGTCAGAATGTCGGACATTTGTTAGTATTTGCCCCTTATCTAAGTTACTTATTTGTTTTGGAATACCCCTTAGGTGTATTTCTAGCTTTGATTAGTTAATCTGTGACTTTTATCAACATATACATCACACCTCCCTTTTTTTCTTCTTCAAAAATTATTTCTTAATTGCATCGAAATTAAACACAATTTGAAACGCATTATAATATCATTTCATGTCATTAATAGCAATGTGATATTTTGTATATATTGTTCCGTACACAAGTGGTTCCGTAGTTTTCCTCTTATAGTTGATGTGTTTTTTCTCAAATTTGGTTTGTGACCTGGATTTGTTTTGGTTAAATTGATTCTTTATTATTAGTCAGTGGTATAATACTTTAACTTTTATTGAGACCTCAAATTTATACTACTACGGCCATCATCGATGATTAAAAAAGACTTATCAGTAGCTTAAACATTTGCTGATGTGTAGACCTATGCTATACCATTGCCAAGGACATTAAAATATCACTCAGGCTACACGAGTGCATCGCAAATCCCTAATACATCATAAATCCAGTCCTCTTTACTACGGTTCATTCATATTCCACTTTCTACTTCAAACCACTATAGATACTTACCAAAATATTAATGCGGAGTTAAAGATTTATTATACTGTGTTTTCATATTTTGCTCATTTTATCAGTTGTAGGCGAAAGACCTACTAATTTTTTGTTTTCAATTTTTTTCTTTAAGGTTAAATGAAACAATTTCTACGATACATGTATAAGTTTGATGGTTTTTTTTATATACCACATATTTCGCGCATACGGTACATACATAAGTTTAACAAAATAAAACAAGTTTATGCAAATTTTTGGAAAACAAAATCCGCAGAAATCAATATGTAATACATTTGTCTTGCTGAGCAATTAATATCAATGCAGGTTCGAGGGAGGAGAAAGGCCGATTAGTTTTGACTGATGGGAAACTTCACAAATGATAATAAGTATGTACTTGATGTTACTGTTTTACGATTCTATCTCATTTCAACCAAGTGCACAGTTACGTAATTGAAAGAAACAAATGATTCAAGAATGAGAACTTGATAACAAAATGTTGAAAAATTATCAGATAATAATATTTCAAATGAATTCTCTGTAAAACTTCATTTGTTGTATAGTTTTCCCCAAAAAGTCTGATTTCAAAACACATAATTTTTTCTTCATGAAATCCTTTCAATCATTCTACAAAATGTCAAACAACGTATTATGATTTTATGTATCTAAAAAAAAATATTTATTAAAAGTTAAAAGTAAATGCCTTATTAGAGTATTCAACATTGATATCTCTAATGCATTGATACTATGAGATTGATTCCAATCATTCTTAGTAAAAACCCATTCCCTAGACTGTAACATAAGATTAGTAATTTAACCTTCAACAATGAATTCAGTTTCCTTGAAACAATACTGGTTTTAAGTCCATGTGGTTATAATGTGGTTATCGCTACTTTGGTTGTAGGGATATGTATTGTTCAATGCTGAACAGTATTTATATTTAAGAACTTCAGCGTCAACCGACGAAAAATGATAACAACAGTAAGTCATATGCACACTGTTTTATTGAATATGACTACGTTATATACCTGTCTGGTGCTTTTAGTAGAAGATATTAGCAAGCAAAATCGAGGGAATTGTGCAAATGATGATACAAGCATGAAAATTACCACAAAGCATCATTATTATATACTGTTTAAGAAATAACTGCTGGCCATTCAAAAAAATAGCTTTTTTCAAGATGGCCACGGCCATTTTCTAAAATGGCTGTTTTCTTCAGTTGAAAATACTGATTTTTCTGAAAAACTTTTCTTTGAACTTCTTTTAGTAGAAACCAATTATCAGGTTTGTCGGCTACCTTCCTTACATCACATATTTATTAAAAATCAATATTTGATATATCCAGTATTTGCGCATGCGCGAAAATGTTACAAAATTCTTTCAAAAATATTTGGACTATTTACTATATATTTAGTGTTTTATTTTTTTATTTCTAATGATATTATGAATTGGTTTGATAACATTTTTCAAGGTTATGATACACATGTGTTTAATTTTTAAAACACTTTTGCGCATATGCAAATTATTTATAGACATCAACAGCGATCTGTATGCCCTACTAGGCAATTCGATGGATAAGGAGAAAATGTGGAGAATCACGGAGAAACATCAGTTGTAACTGCAGATCAGCCACTTTTGGAAATGGCTATGCTATGCAAATTCATCGGGAATGGCCAGATTTTTACGGAAAAGATAGTTTATCGTCATGTTAGGCGGATTGCACATTGAAATGACTTGTTATAAAACTATTGGTGATATATATTGCGTGATAGCGGATGGACATGCATGTTGTCTTACTGAAGCCAAAATTGCAACACCAAGAACTACAGATTCTTTTTATGTATGTTAAAATGTACCGAGGACTAGACAGGCGCATCAGACAACTGCATGTATTTTGCTTGAACTGTTAATTTCGGACTATGAAAGCTAAACTCAGAATATATAATTATGTCATGACTCTGTGACGTTCAATGATTTAAAAGACTGGTGCAGTCATCTCGACCACAGTTTCATTCCTGGCGTTCAATTATAAATTAAGAACTTCTTCTGATTTTGATTTTATGCTCATCTCAGGAGTGAGATTTCCGAGAAGTTTTCATACTTTACAAACAGTTCATATAAAGCATGATAGCGTATTGTTTTAGGTGTTGATCGTGTAAATTATGCTTGATCGTTACAGACCCATCTCCAAGATATGACTTCCCTTCCCGAACATCACCCACAGGTGGCAATGGAATTTGAAAATGATATTTTCACTGTACGTAAGACTTTTAGAATTTTTGTTCTTATAACAGAATTGATCAGGCACAAAAGCAGAATAATGCAATTGTGAAGGGCGATGTTTGTGCCATATGATTAACCGAAGATCCCATTTAGACAAATGAATGGTAGCTGCACCGGGAGTAAGTATCCTAAAAGATGAATTTGAAAGATCTTGTGGTTTGGATAATTCTATAACAGATGAACGACATAATAAAGACTGTACAAAAACACAAAAAGATGTCTTTAAACAGCTTTGAAGGCTTTGTAAAGTGATGAACGAGTTTGGAAATTCACTTCTAGAGTCGTCAGATTTGTAAAAAATATACTCCATTTGGAAAATTGTTGAAAAGGTAAGATATGTAAATAAACTCCAATATATTGGTCCAAATAATACGAAGATCTTTTGAAGCAAATGCAAAACGAGGGAGAACCTGCCTTTTTTAACCAAATAAACAATAACCACTTCTAACTTTGGACGGAAAATGAAACTCAAAAACAAAGCTAGAGAACCTTAAAAGTGATTGCGATATCTTTTCTAGACTTTTCATTTCTTGTCACAGTAGACAGTTTTCCTTGGAATATTTCTTTATCCATAAAATACAAACTTCTCCTCCGTCTTTATCTCAGAATGTTTCTTGAAATAGGGGTATTAAATTGCTGCACATGGGTTTACTTGAAACATTCTGCGATTTGCTGATCCAAATTCGGACGCATTTTTCGTTGGTAGGGCAGCAATGGTTAATTCCCGGTCACAAAGTTTGGCAACACTATTTGAGGATTATGCAAAAAATGTTATACTGCCTTACATAAAATTTTGCATAGATAAGTATTCAAGAATAGACATTGTATTTGATGTTTACTTAATCAATAATTTAAAGGCTGTGACAAGACAAAGGCAAGGTTTTTGTGCCAAATGGAAAGGTGTTGGTTCTGGTAGAACACCAAGGGTTTGGAGTAGTTTTCTCTGTGAAGATGACAACGAAACGAAATTGTTCAAGTTTCTTGCTGAAACAATTGCTTCTTAAGAGACTAATAAAAATGTGTATGTTACTCAAGGTGAAAATATTCTTTGCAATTTCAATAAGGATACTTCCTATCTACCCCTTGTAATCATGAAGAAGGAGATACACGAATGTTGGTCTATGTTCGGCATGATTATAAAAAAGTGTTGTAAAATGAAATGTTAGGAAGTACTGACACATATGAAATAGCATCAAGAACTGCAGCAATCGCAAAACTAGGTAGAACACATTGTGGATAGTTTATGGAAGAAATAAAGACTTTTGTTGGCTTCCTATACGTGACATATCAAACTCGTTTGGTCCTTGTGTAGCTGCTCTTCCTTTCGTCTATGCATTTAGTGGATGTGACACTTTGTCGAAGTGGAAGAGGTCAGCTTGGCTAACAATGGAAGATTTTTCAGATATAAATAACGGTTTTTTTTGGCTTTAGTATGAAGCGAGGCACGATGTGTATTGTTTGCCAGGAAGTAGCGGCATTGTGATGCAATTCCACCTACAGGAGGTTCTTTTCCTGAGCACATCAAAAGAGAAATAAATCAAGGAGGAGTTGTTTGGGCTCCGCCAGATTCATGTATTCGACAGGTACATATACCAAGTCATGAACACTGGGGTTGATGACAGAAAGAATCATTGATAGTTGGAAACCGAAATTGACTTCTGTGACTGCCATTGCATCCTCGTGTCAGGAACCTTTGAAATGCGGAGGCAAAAATCCGGCTGTGCTAGTAACTGTAAATGCTACCGTTCTGGCTTTCCTTTTACGGGTTGTTGTATAGGCAACTGTCAGATAATTATAAGATAAGCAACCTGTCTTTCTTACCAAACTATGCATTTAAATTTAACAAAGAGTGTTATCACTTGTTAAATTTATGGAAATTATAAAAATATTTTTACGTATTTGCCTCCATTTTGGAACCGGAAATCACTATTTTTCTTCATTTATATGTTGTTTTGTCGTGCTTAGGAACTGTTTTTAACGTTTTATCATAACTAATATAGGATTATACCGATTACACATCTGTTAAGGATTTACATCCCTTGTGAAGTTGCTTGAAAGTATAAAAATTGATTTTTTTGATTTTTTTGCCGGCATTTTGAAACCGGAAGTCATCTTTAGTTTCATTAATATATTGTCTAGTCGTAATTTAGGAACTGTCATTTACTTTTTATCAAATCTAACATTGGATTTTACATATAACACACCTTTCAAAGGATTAACGAATAATTGTCAATTTGTAATGACGCCATTTCCAAAATGTGTGGTGGCCATCTTGAAAACTTGATTTTTTTTCTGGCCAGCAGTGGATTTTTTTATAAGTATCATTTAGTCAACTTTTTTGCCAAATTTCATGCTTGTATCACGATTTGCACAATTATATCCATAATATCTTCCTCTATTTTGACAAGAGTTATCTTAATACGTCTTTAATTATTTTAAGATTGAAAAAACGGCAATGAAAATATTTGTTTCTACTTTTTAATTCCAAAACTTGACACCAACATGGTTTAATGCATACAAATAATTTTTGAGAAATAATTCATTAGGCTTCAATATATCGTAATTTTACCACGGGTTGGCCCTTTATGACAAATATTTTACCCTGAGCGATAGTTAGGGGTAAAGTATCGGAATAAAGGGACAACTCGTGGTAAATTCACGATATATTCAATCCTTTATGAATTATTTCGATTATAATAGGACAAATACGGCAATTGTTTTTCGATCGAAGCGCTCTAGGTGAAAGCACTATTTGCCGTTCCCATAAATACACGCAATATTAAATTGGCGTAAAAGAACGAAGCAAACTGAATAAGTTACATGCATAACTTTGTATAATAACACATTTAGATAGGTTTGGATGAATCTAAATGATAATTGTACTTATATGTCTTATGTATACAAAAATGGCTTATATTACACATTTTAACATCGTTTTTAATGTTTCCTTGTGATGATTTTTGATGCCACAAGCGTGTAGTTTCTCCGTAAAATGCTTATATTCTTACGCAATGTTCTTTGACGTCAGATAGCCCATTCATAAAAAAGCATACGACGTGGGAGTAAGATCCGAACAGCCCAAACAATATATCCATATTTTACCACGAGTGTGTACTCAAAGCGTTTGAAGAACGTCATGTTAGAATAGGTGTTATGTCACCAAGCTAAGCAGCTTGTACATTTTAGATGGGTGCGGTCCTAACCTCGACAAAATTAACTTGGATCAGACTTGATGACTTCTTTCTAAGTTAACTTGATAATGTTTAAGCTTTTAAAGACTTTTTAGGCAGACAAGCAAGTTAACCTGCTGTCTGTTTTTTTTAGGACTGCTGCAGACCTATCGACAGGTCTGCTCCAGACCAGACCTGTGAACAAGTCTACTTTTGACTAGTCCTGAGGACAGGTCTGCTTCTGACCAGACCTGTGGACAAGTCTGCTTTTGACCAGTACTGATGACACGTTTGCTTATGACAAATTATCGTGTTTAAGAGTTTTCATATCAGACTTCAGCTTTAATTAAAATATTTTAAATATGTCTACTAGATATTATACATATCAACAATTTTTTTTTTTATTTGATATATTCTTATAAAACATTGGCTATACAATCACATAGAGCTATTATAAAGGAAATGAAAGGTTTTTGTTTGGTTTTTTTTTATTAGAAGGCGGATAGAAAGGTTATCCAACGCATCGGAACAATATTCTTATATCATGGGATATCAAGACCATTGTCGACGTGGTTCGTTCTCCGTTTTTTTACCTGTCTCTTCCTAAATTTTACTTTATGCATTTATACATGCATTGGATTTACTATTCTATTTTCCGCAGAATATTCTAACGAAAATTGTACAGTGTCCGGATACGTTCGGGGTGGTAAACCTATCAACACCTTGTCAAATTCGTTAGATTTGTCGAGAGATTTATGCACTTGAATGAAAAAGTTGCCACTTGACGTTTAACTACAAACAAAATCAATCGACATAATAGATTAACAGTATACTATTCCCAGAAGAGAACCTCATATACTTTTTTTTATTAAAAAGTACAAATGAATTCAGACATGTCAGTGTTGGTACTTGGATGTTGCGGCCTAATAGATTTACAAACTAAAGTGCACATATGGTCAGTTTTGGTCGATGCGGTTATAACAATAATTTTGTTGTACAAGTCAGCATAATTTATCAAAACTACTGAAATTTTGTTACAGTACGTATCAATATTTTTTATAAAAGGAGGACATTTTGGCACCATAAATTTATGCGAACAAAAATTTGTTGTTATTGTATAGCAATACTGCTGTATGGCTTTCATTTGTATAATACATTGAATCCTGACATAAAAAATATGGCTGATTTACTATGCAGGTATATAGATTTGCAAATTAAAGTGCCATATGGTCAGTGTTTGTCGATGCGGTCAAATAATGTTGTCGTACAAGTCAGCATGAGGTATCAAAACTACTGAATTTTGTTACGCATCAATATTTGAATAAAAGGAGGACATTCTGGCACCCTAAATCTATGCGAAGAAATATTTGTTGTTGTTGTATTCCAATATTGCTATCATTTGTAATATACATTGAATCGTGACATAACAAATATGGCGGGTTTACTATGCTGGCATATAGCATGTATAGATTTATTAATTAAAGTGCACATATGGTCAGTTTTTGTCGATGCGGTCAAATAAGTGTGTTGTACAAGTTAATATGAGGTATCAAAACTACTAAAATGTTGTTACGTATCAATATTTGGATAAAAGGAGGACATTCTGGCACCCTAAATTTATGCGAAAAACATTTGTTGTTATTGTATAGCAATATTTCTGTCCATTGTTTAATACATTGAAACCTGACATAAAAATAATGGCTGATTTACTATGCGTGTATACATGGTATATAGATTTACAAATTAAAGTGTACATATGGTCAGTTTTTGTCGATGCGGTTAAATAATGTTGTTGTACAAGTCAGCATGATGTATCAACACTACTGAATTTTGTTACGCATCAATATTTGAACAAAAGGAGGACGTTCTGGCACCCTACATTTATGCAAAGAAATATTAGTTGTTATTGTCTTTCAATATTACTATCATTTGTATTATACATTGAATCCTAACATAAAAATATGGCTGATTTGCTATGCGGGCATATAGCATGTATAGATGTTTAAATTAAAGTGCACATATGGACAGTTTTTGTTGATGCGGTCAAATAATTTTGTTGTACAAGTGAATATAAGGTATAAAAACTACTGACATTTTGTTACGTGTCAAGACTTTGAACAGAAGGAGGACATGCTTGCACCCTAACTTTATGCGAACACACATTTGTTTTTATTGTATTGCAATATTGCTTTCCGTTGTATTATACATTGAATCCTGACATAAAAAATATGGATGATTTAAATGTTGGTATATAGAAGTGCATGTATGGTCATTTTTGGTCGATGCGGTCAAATAAATTTGTTGTACAAGTCAGCATGATGTATCAAAATTACTGAAATTTTGTAACGTATTAAGATTTTGAATAAAAGGGGGACAAGCTGGCACCATAAATTCATGCGAACACAAATGTGTTCTTATTGTATTGCAATATTGCTGTCCATTGTATTGTACATTGAATCCTGACATAAAACATATAGCTGATTTATTATGTGGTTATATAGATTTACAAATTAAAGTGCATATATGGTCATTTTTGGTTGATGCGGTCAAATAAATTTGTTGTACAAGTCAGCATGAAGTATCAAAACTACTGAAAGTTTGTAACGTATCAAGATTTTGAATAAAAGAGGGACATGCTGGCACCATAAATTGATGCGAACACAAATTTGTTGTTATTGTATTGCAATACTGCTGTCCATTGTATTATACATTGATTCCTGACATAAACAAATATAGCTGATTTATTATGTGGGTATATAGATTTACAAATTAAAGTGCACATATGGTCATTTTTGGTTGATGCGGTCTAATAAATTTGTTGTACAAGTCAACATGAGGTATCAAAACTACTGAAAGTTTGTAACGTATCAATATTTTGGATAAAAGGAAGACATTCTGGCACCCCAAATTTTCAAATATTTGTATTTAATCCTTTTTATATAACGGAAGTATTAATTTTACTTTATTTTCGATGTTAACACTACAAAACAAAGATATTAAAAAATGGTTTTCAAAAATCGATGTAGAGCGATCCTGGTTACAAGTGAACTTAGTGTTGAGCAGACCAGTCAAAAGTTAAATTGGGAACAGGTCTGGTTTCGATCGGATTTGTCACAGCAAAAGTTAACTTATGCTAACTTTGTGGCAGGACTGGTTTCGAAGTTTACTTATGTTAACTTTATGGCAGGACTGGTTTCGAGGTTAACTTCTGTTAACTTATGACAGGACTGGTTCGAAGTTAACTTATATCAATAGCGGACCTGTGTCCAAGTTAACTTTTGGGCAGACATGAAAACAGTCTTAGGACCAAGTCCGCTTTTCAAGTTAACTAGTGTTTGGTCCAAGGACTCGTCAGAGCAGTCCTAAATCCGGTCACAGGTTAACTTTGCCCAGTTCAAATGACTTGTTATCAAGTTCACTTGCTGTACAGGTTAGGACCTCACCCATCTGTAAAATTTATGTCATCAAGCGGCTTGTACATTTTCATGGTTGACATTCAATAAATACAAACACTTTCAGTACTATGTTATCTATCGTTTTTACTGACAATCTATCTTTATTTCCCTGGTGCCAGGGTTTTTGTTGTTTATTTTTCTGGCATTATTGCTATTTGCTTTTCTGAATTGTTTTTTATAATAATTTGTATAATTATACTGTTTACCTTTTGCTCATCAATCAGCACCCACAAGATTTTGTACTCGTTAGTACATTCAAGCTTATCTATGCACTTCAGTCTATCAGTGTATTTTGTGTTAATTGGGATTCTCTTAAATTTTGAAGATTTGTTATTCACTACATTTCTAGTCAACTTAAAGCTTGCCACATTGTGTAGACGTCATTTGTCTATAGTTAAAAGATGTCTAATAGGTTTTGTTTTGTGTCGAGGTTTACTGTCTCGTTGATGTTCATCTCAAATATTTGATAGTAACATACATATTGGATGAAATGAAGTTGAATACATGTAGAATTATGGTTTGTATACTTACATGAGCAAAACGGCGGGTGCCACATGTGGATAAGGATTTTTCTACCCTTCCAGAGCACATGATATACCCCTTGTTTAATGTAAGACGTAAGACTCCTGTTGCTCAGTCCGTACTTTCTGTGTTATGTTTGTAGACTTTTTTGTTCTTTTTATTAGGTTTTCCTTATTTACCATGGCATTGTCATTTTGTTTTGAAATTATGAGCTTGACTTTCGTATCTTCTGCTTTTTTATGCCAATGTAATCCGTTTAGTACCCTATAGAAAAATTAATATGCATATTTGCTTATCAATATTGCGTAAATTCTAATGATTGAAATATTTACATACATATTTAACAGAATTCACAAAAAGGGCCACTTATTACAACTGCATGTAAGGTGGACACACTGCTTTATGTTGTACATATAACAAAACTGATATATCCCTGCTCCGATTGTGAGTACAGCGTAGAAGGTATAAAATTATCAAGTTTAAGTTACAATTGACTGGCTTCATTCCTCCTTCAACTCATCTGTCGATGTAGTAAACAATATTAGTCCTTTCTCATATTCTTATAGATTGTGAATATTCAACTAATACTAAATAGGATAATTTATAAACATAACAGCTTAGACCTAGTAAATATGGTTGTTATGTGGTTAATGTAGTAAACAAATATTAAGTTAACTAAATAAATGTTGAACAAATAAGGTTTATATTATTAGTTTCATGAATGGAACAGCACCGCACATGTACATATATCTTCATAAATGACTTATTTTTTTTAAAGAAGATCATTAAAATATGACTTGGAGAAATATAGTAGCAGCCAAAGAATGAACCTCCGCCATTCAAAACAAATATATCAAATCACAATATGTGTGATCTGATAAACTTGATTTACGAAGACTGTGATACAATATATTATTGCTAGTTAGTTTCAGACATTTGTATTTAAAAACAACAACTACATTATAAAGGAGTAGGTCCGGTGAGGGCCGATTTTGGCCTCAAAATTCAGGTTCATTTAACGAAAGATTTTTGACATTTTTTTAACACTTAAGTGTCTATTTCAGTTGATTCAAATAGTTGATATGAAGGATTTTAACTGATTTAGTCACTAAAAACGCTCCGATTTAAGCTTAAAATGAAAGATCTATCAAATATGCCAAAAAATGTCACTTTTCATATGTTTTTTTTGTCAAAAATGAAGGTTGGCGCATCCCTGTTCATCTTCGACCTTTATATATGTACTATGTATCATCAAATAAAACTTACATTTCAATATTAAGAATGAACACATATGCGTCCACTTTCATTTAAGACGGAAACCGTCTAAAATTTATCTAAAATGCTAAAATTGTGAAGATTTCAGTAATTTAGCATGACTTTTTATTTAACGCATCAATGTCAAAATATCGGAAATTGATGAGACTGTCATTAAAGTGAGAGGGTTAGCGCTATAGAACCAGGTTTAATCCACCATTTTCTACATTTGAAATGCCTGTACCAAGTCAGGAATATGACAGTTTTTGTCCATTCGTTTTTGATGCGTTTTGTTATTTGATTTTGCCATGTGATTATAGACTTTCCCAATTGATCTTCCTCTAAGTTCAGTATTTTTGTGATTTTACTTTTTAATAGTGCTAGTACCCGATATATATGTGCATTATATTGTCAAAAGCAGCCCATATTTATGTAGCATAAGCATTATACTTTCCAGTACATACATAAAAGTTTACATTTTAACCATTTTGTAAAACTGCTATATTTTTGGGCCAAAAAGGGGTCTAACTGGACTTACTCCTTTTATCAAAGTGCTTATCCTATTTTCATTCAAGTGACATAATCTAAATTGTTCTTGATTGTTCGAAAAATTTTATTTTTGAGTTTCGTGTCTTAGACTAATACCGCAGTCCCACTAGGCCACGATCGCACTACGATCTGTGAAAAAAATGCACATTTTGATGATCGTAGTACGATCGTGTAGATCGCAGTAAGGTCGTATCACAGTCGTGGTGAGGTCTTCAAATCGTGATGAGCGTGGCCAACTTTGAACATGTTCAAAACAATCGTAGTGCAGTCGTGGCGAAATCAGGTCGCAGTAGAAGCGGTAAAGAAGCGCACTAAGGTCGTAGGAAGATCGCAAAGGTCGCTGTACCATTGTAGCGAGAGCGTAGCGAAAGCGTGATTCTATTCGGAGAGACTGCGCTACAATCTCACAACGACGTTATTACGACCTCACTACGACCATCACGTTATCACCGCAACCCAACTGCACTTCCACCACGACTATACCACGTTTACACCACGCTGTTCAAGACCATGGTACGATTCTAGCACGCCCTTGTCGTCCTCATCGCGCTCTACTTACGACTTGACTACGTTCATACTACGACCATCATTCTTATTGTCATTTTCACATAGAATGTATTAAATATCTCCAGGTTTTGTTTGTCTGTATGTAGTTATACTTCTTGTCTATTTTCTCTAACGGCTCAACCATCCTTTTTATAGAGATTATACCTTTAGGTTTCCCGTTTAAATGGTTTTACACTAGTAATTTGTGGGGCCCTTTATAGCTTGCTGTTCAGTGTGAGCCAAGGCTCCGTGTTGAATTCCGTACCTTGCCTTATATGGCCTATAATGGTTTACTTTTATAAATTGTCACTTGGATGGAGAGTTGTCTTATTGGCAATCTTACCTCATCTACCTATATCTATTGACACATCTGTGTCATCTCTGCTATCGTTTACTAAAATATCGTCATTTGATCTTAATGGACCAGCAATAGGTTGTAATTTAGGTTGAATTGGTCGGTCCGACATCTCTGCTTGATCAGGATTCGTTACTATCTGAGCTCCCTCTCCCTCTATACCAACCCCTACCACCACGCCCACGTGTTCTAGTAGAACGAAATTTACGTATTAATCAGAAATAGAAGGAATGAAGTTACATTGATATGAAACACGAAGTTGACGTTTTTGCTGAGGACGTAGTTAGATCGCGGTATTAACGTTGTATAATCGTGGTAAGAACGTGCTATAATCGCAGTATAAGCGTGGTATGATCGTGTTGCAAGCGGATAACTCGTGGTATGGTCGTAGTGAGAACGTGATGAGCGTAGAAAGATCTTGATAAGCGTAGTGAGGTCGCAGAATAAGCGAGGTGAGAACGTGATATAATCGTAGCTGGATCGTCGTAGAAGCGTAATGAGGACGTAGTAGAATCGTGAAAGCAACGGTAATTTACATGTTCATGCCGTTCATACCGCGACCTCACCATAATCTGAATTTATTTTAGATCGCGGTGAGCGTGGTACGATCGTGGTCTCGTGGGACTGGGGCTTTAGACAAATGTCCAGTAAATGATTTTTTAAGTCTGAAACATTTTTGAAGCTTTAAACTGAAAGAAAGAAATCTGACTGAAAAGAAAAATATGGACATTAATTGCATTATCAAACTAAAAAGTAAAATAACAAAATACCGAACTCCGATGAAAATTCAAAATGGAAAGTTCCTCATCATCAGTATAAGAAATACTATTATACAAATATAGATAAAGAACGCTAAAACACGTAATAAAAATGATAAAAAAATACATCAGAACCTGGAATTTATACTTCAAGACCAGAGAGTATTATGCGTATTGAAGACATCCGCTATATATACAACCCGAACATACTTTCATTTAATGGATTTATTGCAGATTGTTTTCTATCATTTAAAAAAATGTAATTCCGTATTCATATACACGCATGTAAGGTTGAATATATTATACTTTAATTGTACTTTAGTGCTTTTAAATACACTCCATTGCGTGTTCAAAATGTATCTTTTTATATTTGAATGTAAATCACGTGTTGCTGTAAGAAATTCAAAACTTCCGCAAGAGATAATTCCAACAATCAACAAGATACTGATGACTTCAACATTTAAGGAAAATATAACCAAGGGCAAAAGTAAACAGTGACATTGAACAACTCTCCAAAGACTTATCTGATCCAACATATTTCCCCGCTTGTACTTTTCTTGTTATGATCAATAGTTTATTAGAGAAATTCGACAATAGAAGAATGATTATATTTGATATATTGAAGTTAATAACATAAATACCATAATAAAAACTTGATAACAATATTTTCTTACACTGAATGAAGAGCGTAAAGCTATTAATTGATTTTTATTGGAAATTGTAATACTTTTTCATTTTTAATCACGTCACTTTCTGAAAATTCTATGGTTATATCCACATTTCACATAATTTTAACAAGCAATCTTGCTAATATCTAGGCATGTTCTTTTCTAATTTATTATGCAATTAGTAGCGTTAACTAATTAGAGTTGTACAAACGTAAAGACGTTTTACAAGTCATTCCTAGTTTGTTTATTTCCTGAGTAATCGCTAATGATAAATGGCATTATATCGATATATTTGATATGAGATCAGTACACTGTAAAGTATGGCATCTGCAATAAGACAAGGACAACAAACTAATGGCATCAGCAAATGTAACATTGCAGATCCCTGATAAATGTGTCTTTATCATGCATCTAAAGATGGGTTATATTTAAAATGATAATTTAACAGTTTTGAAAGTTGGTGCGTCTGGTGCGCTTTTATTGATTATCTTCAGCAAAGCGCTTATACTCAACACTTATGTTGCTATTATATATGAATACTTCAATACTTCAAATATTGGTAAAACATCGAAAAAGACAATAAATTATGAAAAATAATAACAACAGAAATATCAATATAACCTCAGATAATAACAGTATAACAGATATTATGTCATATTTGCAGTTGGAAGAGGCTTTCTAAATTTCTTAACAAAATGAAAACTGCAAAACTACAAACGACACCACGTTTATTTTAAAAATCTAGAGGTCAAAGGGTCAGCACACCCTGTTGCCACAAAAATCTCAATTACTTAATCTACTATCAAACAAGTAGTGTACAGAGCATGATAAAAGGACGTTAAACATTTCAATAGAATGACACTTGCTTTTTTTACCCCTCTCAAAATGATAAACCCTTCTGCTTATCAATTCTACAAGATATGAGTATAAATCAAACTATTCATATCGTTTTATACGTAAGGTATATAGGACCGTAGCGATGACGTTATTCACATTTTTAGAGTTCTGATTGCTGTCAATTATGTTAACGGTGCGTTAAATCTCAACACCCAGTATAAGAAAAACGAGCTTTGCTTCATTACTGTTTAAGATTTGCATAAACAGCGAATAAGTAACTTACGGAAATAGCTTGATGCATATAACATATCAATGATATTTTGAGATTTGAAACAATAGTTGCATTTAATTTCTTTAATTGATTTCGTGATGTTGATGCATAATTTTGATAAAGATGACATTTAGTTGATTGCATTGCATAGCAGTGTAACACAAAATGACAATAATACTCTTTTTAATGTATTTTAGGTTAAATGAACTATTGGATTATTCTAAGTCGTCATCCGGGACTAGCTGTGGTAAGTTTTTTCTATAACATTTCACTTACGTTCAGAGAAAAAACACATTTGAAGATAATTTAGTTCATTTACTTGTTATAAGAGCTTACTTCGTTAGTGTCCACCTATTTAAGATTTGCTCTATAAGTTACATATAATTACCTTAGCTGTATTTGGCAAAACTTTGAGGAATTTTTGGTCGTTATTGCTCTTCAACTTCGTACTTTATTTGGCCTTATAACATTTTTTGATTTGTTGGCGTAAATATAAGAGTATCTATGTTGAGTTTTCTTTTAAATATATGTAAATGGTTCAGCATCCTATCAACGACATTATGCAAAACTAAATTAGATAGATTTCTTCTCTCTTCTTCGTTTATCCGTCAGGTATCTACTTCTAGAGACTTATCAAATCTTGTTTGTGCATCGTCTGCAAATTACACAAAAACACGAAACTTTCCAAAAATAGTCACATAAGAACTGAGAACGAACAACTGTTAACGAGACCCCTTTACAAATAAGTGTATAAAGAGAACTCAAGGTCTGACTGTATAACTGCTATGATTGTAACCTCCTCTATGCACTTACGATGATGTTTGTGAAACAATACTCCCATATTATTTACTTTAGTCTGAGTTGGATTTAATGTAGTGATTAAATCCAATTTCTTCAAGGTTGAATGTCTCCCTGTATTACAATAAGACGTATGATTTGATTATTTACTAGTTACTATGAAGCAATGCTAATTCTTTCCATTGCATTCATTTTTTTATTTTTATGTATTGATGTAAGTGGTAAGATC
Organism: Mytilus edulis; assembly: GCF_963676685.1. Taxonomy (NCBI): domain Eukaryota; kingdom Metazoa; phylum Mollusca; class Bivalvia; order Mytilida; family Mytilidae; genus Mytilus; species Mytilus edulis. The sequence goes on from NC_092353.1 coordinate 14,116,262, forward strand.
AACGTACACATTGTTGATTGTATCAAACCACTATGCAAAAAGAATATTAAAAAAAAGTATGCGTGTGTCACGTATTTTTATCATATATATCAATATATCTCGTTATCGACAACAAATGTTTTTGTTTTTTGTTTTTAATTAATTTTAGTCATGTTTCTTTCGATGTATATTAAAGACATCCATCCTTTTATTTTACCGCGACATATTATACTATCTTTGGTAAATCTTTGGTAAATTGTGTCATGAAAACGCTCTTTAGCGTTAAGGATTCAAATGCGTTACTAGAATATTGAACTGAACTTTTGTTTTGGAATTTAGTCAGATTATTCAGTTTGCATTTTAAATGACTCATTTGTTAAAACATTCAATTTGAATTTAATTATATCGAATGGAAAGGTTTCCGCACGAAGCCGAATCACGCAGTATATATGACTTCAATTACGTTTAATTTCGAGAAGGTGTGAAACCTTATAGATACATAAATACAAATTCATAGAACGTAATAATTCAAAAAAATAACTTTCAAAATTAATCTTCAGGATATTATTAATAATATGGTTATCATTTTAAATTCAAATGTATTTCCAAATAAAAAAAAATGTGATGTAGTATGAGTGCCAATTCATATTCACAATATCAAAAATGTATTAATATAAGTCTGAGTACACCCTGCAACACGGAGCCTTAGCTCACACCGAACAGCAAGCTATAAAGGCCCCAAACATGACAGTTTTGAAATAAGTTTTGAATTATATTGTCACAACTAAAACCAAAATCAGGCTGAAGAAAGTAAATTGATGTTGTTGTATATGGCACACAATTTATTATTATAAGGTAATTATTGTTTTATAAGTGCAGAGATACAAAATCGAATACATTTGAAACGATGTAAAAGTGGCAACATACTAAGTATTTCCTACTTTGCAGATCACCCCGTCATATGATAACTTTTATAGCCAGGAACATTAAAAAAGACTAAATGGTTTACTGTTATAAATTATTATTCAGATGTTGAGTTGTCTCATTGGCACTCACGACACATCTTCCTATATCTAATTATGACCAGAAAATCTAAAAAGAAAAACAAACAAATCAATAATAATAAGTAATGTCAAGATACGTTAACATAGTTGATTTAAAACAATCATATCATGTATGAGTTTTTCGGAAGTTTCTATGCATTGCAAAGTTTACAAACTGTTACCATATTGGTAGCTATACTGTCGGTTTAAATTGTATCTTGTTGAACTATAAAGACACACGCCTATGTTTGCAATCTAAATATAAACAAAACAACCGACCTCCCAGCTGTTAAATAAGAAAAAGGGGAATTCTATGAATCCTGACAAAACTAAACGTTTAACTTTATCAATCAACTTAACTATTGTCATATTTCGGACTTCATAAAAGTATTTGCCGAAGAAGGTTTTAGTTTAACCTGTTTGCATTGCTTGATAAATCTCTTGTTGTGACGTAATTCTATTGTTGTATCTGTTCTTTATTTCAGTGGTTGGACCATCATTTACCTGTAAAAAAACATTATGTTACCTTTAGCTGCCCAATATTTTTAAGAATAGCCCTCCTCTTTCTTAAAATTATTAGACAGCTGAAGGTAACATAACTGATTCTTAAAGGTAAATGATAGTCCAATCACTGAAAAAAAACTATCAGTTTCGCCAAATGTTTTCATCTATTGAAAAGAAATCACTTTCAAAATGATTTTTACACTACCAAAAGATTTATTCTCGTCCGTCTTTGATTATCAAAATTGACCTCTCGGTGTTTCATCTACAAATTAAAAAAAAACAATGAAGTAATGATTCTAACGTTTGATAGATCACGTCGCATTACAAAAATCATAAACAACTTAAACTTCCCCCTGTGTAAAAGTGCAAATCTAGAACTTACTTCATGAACTACGGGACTATAATAGTTGCTTTAATTCTAAGTTTTTCCGTTGACATGTCAATAGAATGACACGTGATTTCCCCCCCCCCCTTTTACAAAATGATTCACCCTTCTGCTTATATATTCTACAAGATATGAATATCAATCAAACTATTCATATCGTTTTATACGTAAGGTATATAGGACCGTAGCGATGACGTTATTCACATATTTTAGAGTTCTGATTGCTGTTATGTTAACGGTGCGGCAAATCTCAACACCCAGTGTAAGAGAAACGAGCTTAACTTTATTAATGTTTAATATTTGCAAATACTGATTTGTGCGGTTGGTGAATTCTTAAACAGATAACAATTAACTTACGGAAATATCTGCATGCATATAACATATGAATGACATTTTCAGATTTAAAACAACAGTTACATTTAATTTCTTTAACTGATTTCGTGATGCTGATGCATAATTTTGATCAACATGATATTTAGTTGGTTTCATTTCATAGCAGTATTTAACAAAATGATACTCCATTAAATGTATTTTAGGTTAAATGATCTATTTGATTATTCATTCTATGTCGTCATCTGTGACTAGCTTTGGTAAGTTTTTTCTATAACATTTCACTCAAGTTCAGAGAAAAATCACTATGGAAGATAAGATAGCTCATTAACTTGTTATAAGAGTTTATTCCGTTAGTGTTCACTAATTTAAGATCTGCTCTATAAATTAAATATATGTAAATGTTTCAGCATTCTATCAACGACATAACGCGAAACTAAATTAGTTAGATTTCTTATTTCTTCTTCAATCTTGTGTATGCATCGTCCGCAAATAACCAAAAAAATACACGAACCTTTCCAAAAATGTCACATGAGAACTGAAAACAAACAATTGTTAACGAAACCCCTTTACAAAGAAGTGTCATAAAGGAATTAAAGGTCTGACTATACAAATTCTATGAATGTTACCTATATGCCCTTATGGTGATGTTTTTGTAACAATACTCCCATATCATTTACTTTTGTCTGAGTTAGATTTAGTTTAATGATTAAAACCAATGTCTTCAAGAGTTGAATGTCTCCTCGCATCACAACAAGACGTATGACGTCATGATTTACTAGTTACTATGTAGAAATGTTAATTCATTCCATTGCATTTGTTTTCTATTTTTATAGTTAACATTTTAAATTCAAATGTATTTGCAAATAGAAACATGATGAAGTAGTCTGAGTGCTAATGAGACAACTCTCTCATCCAAGTCACAATTTGTAAAATTCAATCATTATAAGTCAAAGTACGACCTTCAACACAGAGCTTCAGTTCAATCCAAACAGCAAGCTATACAGGGTCCTAAACATGACAGTTTTGAATAGATTTTGAATTATATTGTCACTACAAGAGCCAATATCATGATGATGAAAGTATATCGAGGTTCATGTATATCGCACACAATTTATAGGAGGTAATGTTTGTTTTATTAGTGTAGGAGTACAAAATCGGATACATTTGAAACGAAGTAAAAATAAAAGTGTCAACAAAATAAGTATTTCCTGCTTTGCAGATATCCCCGTCATATGATAACTTTTATAGCATGGAACATTAAAAAAAAACGATGACGATAAAATCTAAAAATAACAAATTGACATAATCAATAACACTAAATCGGTTGACATTTTCAAGTTACGTTAATGTAGAACAACATTATCATGTGTGAGGTTTTTGAAAATGTGTAAGCATTGCAAAGTTCAAAAACGGTAAACCTATTGGTAGCTGCACTGTGCAGCTTTTTATTGTATATTTTTTAATTGTAAAGACACACGGCCTAGATTTGCATTATTATTATAAATAAACATACCGACAACCGAGGTAAATAAGAAAAAGTGGAATTCTATAAATCCTGACAAAACTAAACGTTTGACTTTATCAATCGACTTAACGACTGGAAAACTATTGTCATATTTCTGACTTGGTATATGCATTTGTTGAAAAATATTTTTAAATTAACTTGTTTGCTTTACTTTCTAAACCTCCTACATACATGACAGTTCATTTTAGCTCAGTTTTAAAGAGGAGGTTGTTTCGTACATAAACGTGCGTGTACAAATTCAGCTTGATACCTGGGCCACGTGTTGCAAGATACTAGTTGTCTTTGTTTGTATGTTTGCAGGTGATTTAGAGGGTGGTATGCATATCATCTGTTGTACTGTCAAATCATCTGGTTATTCTTCAATTACATATGTTACAATTTAAAATATGACTAATACAATTTGAGATTACTTTGATAAAACATATATTGCATTTACATTTTAGTAAGATAACCAAGCAACTTGAAAGTGTACCTTGGCAGCCAAAAAAATGTTATTCGAATGATTGAATAAAAATACATTGTTGATTTGATACGTCAAAGAACTTTTTGATATTTACTTTTTTTTTGTTATTCAACAACAGTATTGCACGCTGTTCACAATTACTCCAATTACTCCACTGACACATCTATCTCAGTGAAGTTTTCATTAGTACCAGAAGTTCAGGGATTCTTCAGGTAGATTAACTGCATATTTTTAGTCGTTTACAAATATTATAAATATAACATCAATAGAAAGTAATGCCTAATTATATTAGAGTATTTATCAGTTTCCATGTGTTTCCGGATAACGTTTTTTCAATCAATATCGAAAAAGATTGCAATTATCTTTTCATACATCATTATCCAGGTAAGACAGTAATAATTTGAAAGAATAATAGTCATACGGTAATCAAAGAACAATTATGCTGTGTATATACCTCGTACCAGATTATATAAATATTGTGATGTCTATCAAGCATCAAAAATAAATACAAAATTAGATAATACATATAATTAATATACAATGATAACATTACTTATCATGTTTTCAGTTCATACAATTCAAATACACCTAAATATGTTTCCTAATATTTCTTTTCTTTCGTGGTTTTGTAGAACAAGCCTATATCTAAGCTCAGTTTAAAAAACAGAAAATACATCTATATTCTCTGTTCTAAACTCTGACAGATAGTGTATTTTGTGAATTGAAAATATAATTACTGTAAGAAAAGAAATAATATCATAATATTCTATATCACTTATTTTGTAACCCCAAATCAAATGTTTTAGTGTAAAAATATGTTTTCCAAGTTTAACTTTTTCTAACAGATTAAATATTTCTTTCCAAAAGTATCAAGAAAGTGGCATGTAATAAAAAAGTGTTCATAATCTTTTGTAATACTACAATGATTACAGTCTGAGTTTTGGCATATTTTCCATTGTTTTAATAAAACTTTGTTTGGAAGAATAAAATGTTATAGTTTCCATTTAAACATTTTTAATTTATTTTTTTCAAATTATTATGAAAAAATTTTAGTATATTTTGAGCTTTATTTTCTATGTTCTCAAAACTTAGTAGTATCCTCCATTTGTTAAAGCCAATTGGTATTTCTTTATCTTGTTCTAATAATATTTTGTAAATTTTACTTGTTTCTAATTTATTTATATTTTGTTTAATGTTATCTTTGTCATAAATATACACAACATTATCTGTTAGTACATTCTCGTAGAAGGATAAGTAGGATACAGCTTATTTATATTTTAAGAAGATTAACGGTTCGTTTCAGGTTCAATTCTTTTAAGTTGTAATTGATTTTTCTCTTCAGAATCTAATCAGCGTGTTTTAAATCACAATTTTTGTTTGAATTAATTGATGCAGGCGCGGGAATTTCTCGCTGCATTGAAGACCTATTGGTGACCTTCTGCTGTTGTCTATTCTATTGTTGGGTTGCTGTTTCTTTGCCACATTCCCCATTTCCATTCTCAATTTTATTGTGTTCATGTTATGTGAAGGGATCTACTATTATCAATGTTTGATGTCGATTATAACTTCTTTAGCATTTAAAACTTAATATATGCAGTAACGCCTATTTTCATGGTTACCTTAGCCGTATTTGGTACAACTTTTTGGAATTTTGGATCCTCAATGCTCTTTAACTTTGTACTTGTTTGGCTTTATAAATATTTTGATATGAGCGTCACTGATGAGTCTGATGTAGACGAAACGCGCGTCTGGCATACTAAATTATAATCCTGGTACCTTTGATAACTATTTTTTTTTAAATGAATAATGCGCAAAAGTAATTAAAATTTGATAATGGCATATAATCCAGGAACATATATCAGATCGAATACATGTCATAATAAGGTTCAGTGAACCTTATTGATCGTTACCTCCTCCTTTATAAAGACCCCAGAAGTGAAACAAGTAATCTGTACACGATGACAAGGCTACATTGTGTAATAATAAAGACAACCAACAAAACTGGTATTTCTCAACAGCGGGAAAAATACGGCTTTATGCAATTAACTCCGGACAAGTGACTTTTTTCGGTAGTGAAATACATTCGAGAAAGCGTATGATACTAATAATGGTGTCATAGACTTTTTTCTAAAAATAATGCCCCTCAAAGAGAAATGCTAGCTATCACTTGATTCATTATCAGCTGATAAAGGTCAACATTAGCACTTACTCAACCACCTGACGTGAGGAGTGATTTTATCCCTTACACCTAAATATGCATATGTTATCACTGACTACAAATTTATTAATGTGACAGTGATTGTGTTCTCTCGAGATAAAAATGTTTCTAGGTGATTATGTCCTTTTTAGAAGTGTGTTATCTTTATGTATTACCTATATAAGTTTGTGTACATAATATTATGGTGTAAATGAAAAATGTGAATACCAAAAAAACTTGATTCACCTTACATCATGCTGTATTTCTAGTCAATGATATTAATTAATAAAGATAACTGATCATTGACAACAGTATTAACATATTGTAAGCACGACTCGAATATCTTCTTTAAGTTGACACTCGAATTAAAAAATAATAAAGTACCATGTTAAATAGCATTGATGACAAATAAGTCAGAAAGGTTTTGCTACTTCATGTAATACTACTTAGGTTAACCTTCGTATTTCAAGAATACAAATCAACAATCAGAATTCAAAATCCTGTACACGCTTGACTATTTACACAGTCACTCAAAGTAAAGAATACATATATAGTATATATGTAGTCTCTCATGAGTGCAGTATGATGCTATTTATATAAAACATTGCACAAACAAATGCAGATGCAAGGCAAAATCATACCAAATCATCTTAATTTTTGTGTTTACTGACAATTTGGAAAGATTTATATAATTCCAATTTGGAAACAAGCTTTTAAAACGTGTAAAACTCTAAACGATAATGAAAGAAAGATAGTTTACGTGGTAATTAAAATAGTTCTAATTAAAACAAAAGTGTTAAATAAAGTACGTCTTTCACTGCACTGGATTTGTATTTCGTAAAGTACAAATCGAGTACCATGATAAAGTATATAAATACAGTAGGTATCCTATGTTCAAATCTCATGATTCAATTATGGTATCAAACAGAAACCGGGGGAAATAATTTTAAAAATTACGTATAACAAACACGATCACTTATTAAACTCATTAGAGTAATGGTTCTTGAACGAAACCACATGGCTAAAGATCCTTCCGATACTTGTAACTTATGGGTTATTTTTAATCATCTAATATTTATGGCACAACTCAGTACATACCTGTCTAAATTTCATTTAATTAATACTATTAACTGCTATTTTGGAATTGCAAAAGATTAAGTAGTTTTTGCAGACTGTTTATGATCGCCTTTCCACTTTAAACGTTGGATGCCTACTGATTGACACATTATTCCGGACACTGTCATTTGCTTTGTGCTACGAAGCTTGGAAATTGTCGCGCGGTTAATTTAAGTTAAATTTAGTAGTACAGTAAGAAATGAAAAACACATAACGGAATAGTGTGGATTATTCTTTAATTTTTAAGGCATCAAAATAAAGCTTCTATAAATTCACCTTTCAATTCATGAACAAGCTTCATTAAAATCAAGAGCTGGGAGGTTTGAAATATTTTTTGTCATTAATTATACCATTTAAACAAACATAATAATGTAGATTGACATGCTGATATTTTTAACTGGTATATTTCAATATATATGTCTCCCTGACAGAGAACTACAGGAAATGATTTTTGCACTAAATACATTTTATATTAGATCATTTTAATGGGTCTCGGAATCGGATCTTTCACACAGTTTCACTCCTTTTATCTGTATGTTGTTTACAACGTAAGCTTTCATCATCATTAATTAATTTAACTGTTCATTGATAAACAAATTAGAAAGACGTTATCATTTCGTTTTTTATAAGATCTTTTGATTTTTCCTACTGGATTGTTGTCTTCGCCGTTACCTATTGAAATGACATTGTATATAAGTAATGTCACTAACTAATGTTTTAACACACTAAAACACTGACAATATATAAACAGCAATAACGGTCGATTCGCAGATTTAGATATAAAAGTTTTACAGCAGAATTTATTCGAAACAATTTACCATAAAAGGGTCGGTTTCGGTTCCCTTTTGTCAGCTATGGCTCTGTAATACAGTGTTCAAATATCGTAACTTGTTATCTTTGCCCATGCCCGTATTAATGTTTTAAATTTCGATGAACGTTATAAATGTACTACTGGTAATTTATTAAGTTACACATTTCGTAACAACACATTAAACCTTTGCCAAATTATTTCAATGTAAAGAAAGGTTTTGTGTGAAAGTTTTGGCTGTACCCGTAAAAACACTTATTGCAAACGGGAGAGTATATCTTAATTTCCATGATGTTCTTTTTTTAACCAATACGTTTACATTCGATTCATAATTATAACCAATTTAGCACTGTAAATATATCATAAAATATTGTTTAATTGCTATTAATATCGATTTTTTCTGAAATATAAATCAAATATAACTATGTATGATTGCAGTACAACTATGAACACTCATGGGCATACATTCTGTTAATAACTTTAGTTTCGGCATTGCACAATATCATTGACCGTTAACGATGTCTTTTCGATAAATCTATTAGATGCATGATTTATCAATAAAGTGTAACTGGTGGTCTGTTGGCTTTCAGAAGAAGTTGCAGGTACTTTAAGATATGTACTTAATGGCTTTAATGTTTTTATTTGTTTTTGCGCAGTGTATCAATCTGATCAGTGAATTAATTGTCAGCTGGTTTTGATAATTTGTTCTTATATTGTTGTATAACATCCCTTTCTTAAGTAATAGGAAAGGATTGGCTTCTGAAAACATGTTCAACCCAACCACATGCTATATGATTGTGTAAAGTCCGGGGCATGTCATCGGGTTGTTTTCGTTTGCTGCTGTTTATCCTTGTTTTTTCGCTCATTGTTTTGTACATTTTTGTTCTTGTATTGTTCCGTTGCACAACTGCCACAGGTTAAGGAAGAAGGTTAGGGATCTGCTAACATGTTTAAAGCCGCATCATTGTGCCTACCCCTAGTCAATAATCAGTGATTGTCGTTAGTTTCTGTTTATCATATGTGTTTCGTTTGTAGTTGTTTGCCTGAATGATATTGATAGTTTTCTCATGTGCATTATTTTAAATTTGTCATTACAGAGCCTTTCATAGCTAGTTGTGGAATGGGTGTTGCTAATTATTGAAGGCCTTATGGTGACACCCTTATTCCACATTTTAGTCTTTATAAAATGTGTCGAAGGCAGACATACGGTGACACGAAATCCGTTCCGTCCGCACATTTGGCTTCTAGTGGATAATTGTCTAATATGTAATCATAACACATCTGTTTTAGTTTCAATTAAAATTACTAATTATTAGCCTGAAATCTGAAATCGTTGATGAGTTTTAACATTCAGTTGGTCAATGCAACCATTTAATGACGTTTGGTTTAGAGGGTATCACCAGACAGGTAGTCAGCCAATTTATATTTTTACGATGCACACAGTTGATACGTTCATTTTCTATGAATTTAGAGTTCTGCTTCAAAAATATCGTAACACAAGTGGGTTTTTTCTACTCCCGGGAATGAATTGCATAAGCTACATTTGGCACAATATTTTTAAATTTATATGTCTGAATGATCTTCATATATGTATCTCATTTTGCCTTTGAACTTTGATTTGTTTTGATTGAGTACAAGACCATTTTCATATTTTAAATCCTTTTTAATCTGAAGTTAACTTGAGCTTTCAAATTTTTTATTACTTTTTTCGTATTGAAAATGATTATAGGATTTAAATAGGTTGGATGATTTAGATATGCTTTATAGTAAAATTGTTTGATACTATCCTCGTTCATTGATTTTTTCAACCTTGCCCTGTTTTAAATTTCGTAAAACTGAAGTTAATCATTTAAGAAACTAAGACAGATAATTTTAATATCATCGCGGAAGTGACATAATGATAGTTTCAGTCAATGCACGTGTAAGATAACATTTATATAATAGTACAACTAACTCAAGGTGTTTTGCAGATTGTCTAATTTATATCTTTCGTTTTTCTTTCTTCGAGTGCCTCTTTGTTTAAATGTAGAATAATCACCAGCCAAATTATGTCGTATCAAAGCTTTAGGATAAAGACGAGACTGAAGTGCCAGCAGTTTGAATAATATTGAACAGATTCACGAATTAAGTAAATCAAATCTTGATAGATGATGCTGTTTTGTAATTGCGATGATAGCTGCAATTTATATTTTCTTGACGAATAATGTCTGGTAATTATTACCAACATGACTCTTTCATTTATCAGGTAGTTTCTGATGGAAATGAACTTTAAGGAACACTTTTAATTATGACACCCCACCATTTTATTTTTATTTTTTATTACTTTCTTTAAAGGAGGAAAGCGAATTATACTATATTCATTTTTAAATCATTTCGACAATCACAGGATTATAATTGTTAAAGAATAAAATATATCGATAACGATTAATTCAGATAACAAAATCGTACATACTGTTTTTCCATCGATATAATTTACAGTATCATTGATACATTGAAAACAATAATTTAACATTCATCGATCCGACTTTTCGAAGTCAGAAATATGCCAGTTTTTATTTCATAGTTTGTTTCTGTGTTGGTTGCATAGCCGTTTGTTTTTTTATGCACTTCAATGTTTTTGTTGTTTCGTTGATTTCTCTTGAAATTTATTTGGTTCCCTCTGTTTTAGTGTGTAACACGGATTTTCTCTCAATCGATTTATGTCTTTTGAATAGCGCCAGGTATACGACTGTTGCCGTTTTTTGCATTGGCATGGGGATTAGATTTACTGCAAATTATTTAAAGCAATTTGAATTTAACATGTATTTCAAGAAAAGTACACGAAGACGAAATAATTGATAAAATATCAACATTGTTTACAAAATATCAAATTAATTTGAACTTTACATGTACTTAATTAAACATTGCATATAGATACAGTGGCCGATGAATTAACAGTATTTTTTATTAAAAGTCAAACCATTCTACTCAACTTGAACTCGACATGTACGTAAGGAACAGTACATAAAGACGTAATAACGGTTAATGTGGCTGATATATAGCTGCATTGTATATATATAGTCAAATTCTTTTCAATTAAGATCTTCTTCATGTCTGAAATAGATTATTACGATACTGTTGGGATTGGAATACTGGAGAAGGATTTACTACAAATGAAAAACGTATCTTTACAGAACAGAAACTGTTTATTTATCTTTTCACGTTTGCCGACTATTCACGAGTTAAGACACGTGAATTTAAACAAGACACGTTTCCCTAGAACTTCCCTCGCAAGTCACGAAATAATTATTCAGTAAACATCGTAACAAATATATACATCGAATAGCTATCCTAAACATATGCTGTTCTACATTTTGCAAATACTGCAATTTCGGACACGTGTTTAATTTACAAAAAATGTTATAGCCTTACAGTCCTGTTTATTAATTTTTTCTTTTTATTCTGAAAGCTCTGTTGAAAATGGTAGTGTTGGGTCCAACTCGCTTTTATGACGTGCAAAACGTCAGCTTTATATAAATGTGTTTCAGTTTCAAAGTAACGATGCTTCTCAGGAGATATAGAAACACATCATTACCAGACATTTTATCTTGGATTTTATTCAACGTAGCATCAAACTTGTCTTAAATGTGTTTCTATCATTGATATACTGATATTCTGCCGATAGCATGCATATCAGCTCGTAATTTTAATATATCAATGTCATGCAAAATGTATATTTATCAGATTCATTGATTTTGATTCAGGCATTTGAAGATACTTACCCGTTTAATAGCATTAATGGTTCAGGAAAATATGACATGAATTCCAGCTTACATTATATAAGCTTACACTCAAGGATACTTGGAATATGATTTTGTATACAAGACTTGTATTTAGGGTCCTCTAATTAAATCAGTTATAGAAGATCTAAAAATATATAGAATGTACATAAAAAGCGGAAATTGGAGCTAAGTAAAGCAAGATATTAAGTAAGAGAAACTCAATAATTAACTTCCTGGTAAACAGGACTAAAAATATCCCCTTAATGTGATTCTAATAAGAAGTTCACACATCAAACGAATGGATAACAATTGTCATATTCCTGACTTGGTACAGGCATTTTCTAATGTAGAAAATGGTGGATTGAACCTGATTTTATAGCTAGCTAAACCTCTCACTTGTATAACAGTCGCATCAAATTTCATTGCATTGTCAACGATGCGTGAACAAAACAAACATACTCAAAGAGTAAAAATGTCAAAAATAGGTGTACAGCAGTCAAAATTGTGTTATCAACTGGGTTTCAACAAGTTCAAGATTATGAATACGTTTAATTCTATTTCAATTTTACCCTGCAAATTTTATTAGGAAGTCATTACGATTTTTAGTTTTTTAATTGGTTTCCAATAATGAGTTATCTGCATTTTATCCTTATCAAAATGTCAACCTTAGATTTCTTAATCGAGTAGAAATATTTGTCAACATTATGCATACATACACGGTCGGCGATTTAAGATAATACAGCGGTATAAAAACAAGGAGATATGGTTACTACGAATGGTATTGACTAGGAGACCAAGGACGAAAATGTTAACCTAAATCGGGATCTTGCAGTCTTCAACATTGAGCAAAACCCATAAGTTGATAAGCATAACAGGCCTGATTAAACACAAATTTAGACATCATCAACATGAATTACAGTCTACTGACTTGTGATAGACATATATATAATTTAGTACACATTTTAATGAGGTTCTACGCATGATATTGAGTGTCTCGCAGTCTGAACTTGAACCCATGTAATAATTGGTTGAACGTTCAATCAGAAGAAAATATTAATTTTTGTCATACATATAAAACTGTATCATTATGCTAGATATAGGTGAACCTAGATCAATATATTTAAGGAATGACTGTAATATTTTCCTGTCTATGAAGAAATAACATAAAAAAGTTGGTGCACACTGACTACCGCGCGTATCGGGTTATTTACCATTTTCGAAATACTAGTAACATTAAAAATGTGGTGCACACTGTTAACCACATTTTTAATGTTACTAGTATTTCGAATAGACAGAAACAACATTACAGTCATTTCTTATAATTTAATTATAAATTCCATTTTAAACCGTAGAAAACCATGAAAAAAACGTTGATGACGTTTCGGTAACATAACTAAATTATGTCTATGGGCTGATAACAAAATGAAGTCAGCCAATCAGAAGACGCGTTACATCCAAAAATAAATTATATAAATATATATTAAATTGACGTTGGAAAACTAGAGTTGAGATAATTAAAAAAAAATGGAAAAGTTTATCTGATTACCTGAGAAATGATTTCAAAAGTTCTTCCTTTTTTTACTTATTATATAAAACACATCAATAGACTTCATTTGCGTGAAATAATTACACGCAACTCGACTTGACAATTAGTTATTGTTGTTACAAAATGAAGAATGCAGGAAATTAACTGCTTACCCAAAATAAAACTCACTGACATAAATAAAACATTCCTTGAAGATTGAAGTTAAGTCGTTTTGGTCTGACCTTTCAACGAAAGAGGAGCTAAGTAGTGTTGAAATAGTAAATATATCTGAGTTTACTATTAAAAAATATAAAGAAATGATATAACATTTCCCAGGACCGTAATTGACAAAGTAAAATTAGATTAATTGGAACGACATTTACATGATTGTGTTAATATCTCTTTCAAAATTAAATATTGCATATAAGTACTTTATGCCTGCCAAAAAAATCGATAAAGTCTTACTATGAAATTGGCATATTTTTTACGACATTAACAAGACACATTCAATGTACAAAACAAGACACTTATAGAACACATATTACTACTATTTATATTATAAAATGCCAAATACATGTAGGATGATATTTTCTTAAAGGTAGACAGATAACACAAGAAAATATATTCCAAGAACCACAATTCGCTCAAAATTAATTTAAAATAAATAGCCTGTAATTATATGATATACACCTAAATAGATGTGCATTAAGCAAACCATGACTTTTACTTTAATCAATCAATTATGAACAAAAATCAGGTTATTTGTTGAATTGATGCGAACAAAATAACTATTTTGCCTGAGTATTCTGTCTTTTTTTAATGTTCATGTTACTAAATTGTCTCAATCAAGGATATCATTTCTAAAACTTAAATCGAAAAAGACCAAATGACGTAGGAGTCACCGCACAGTCTTTAACAATGAACAACACCCATACCGCATACCAAGCTACAAAAGGTCCCACAATGACAAAATCAAACGATATAATTAACTACTAAACTACAGCAGGAACGTACACAATGCGACGAAAGTTTTTTTTTTTTTTTTTTTATTTTTTTTTTATTTATAACTTCCAATTTACAACATAATATACACAAATATAATAGCAATATATAATATATAAATCTATAGATATTATCTAATCAATACATCTTTCTATTAGGAAGCAATTTTTTTTTTTTTTTTTAAATATACAAATATAAGATAAAGAGTAAAGCAGTTTGAACACCGGAGAGAGAGAGAGATAGAAAGAGAAAGAGAGTGAGAGAGAATAGTGTGGTGAGTTTTCAATATAATTCGTCTAGAAATTGAATTCTATTTTAGTAAAGTAAATACAGCATTTTCATTTATAACATGTATATCCATTTTTGTACTTAACTAAGCATGCTAAGTAATATATCAAAAGCATTCCATTCTCTGAGAAACTGATGTTCACATTTGTTTTTCATAGCAATATTTTTGTCCATTGCATACACATATTTTATCTTTTCTTTTACTGAGTTTATTGTCAGTTTTTTTTTAAAACATCTGGAATTATAAATATATTGCTTTATGGTAAGAAAAAGAGTATTTTCTGCATTGCCTTTTGATATTTTTGCAGTGTTACCAAACAAAAAAACTTCTTTTGTAAAAAGTACACTAATTCCATTGGTTAGAAACCAATTTTCAATCTGTTCTAATAATAATTGTGTATGTTCACATTCCCAAAATAAATGTTCTAATGTTTCAATTTCTCTATTACAAAATGTACAATATGGATTATCATAAATCTTAATTTTATGAAGAAATTTGTTTGTAGCTAAGATTCGATGATTGAATCTATACTGTAGCCACTGTAACTTAGTATTATTTGTGACAACAAATGGCAGTTTATAAATTTTTTTCCAATGATTTTGATCAAAGCCAAAAATTTCAGTCCATCTTAACTGACTAGTGGGAACACTTCCATTTTTATTCAAAACAATATACATATCTTTAGATCCTTTTGAACTTTTAACAAGTCTTTTAATAGCAGATGGAATTAAAGGTAGTTCTAATTTGTGATTTTTTCCCACAAATGATTTTGATGCTTGATGTATAGCAGATATAATACTATTATATCTCATGAAATTCACATTTATCTGATACATTTCTTCTATCTTTTGATGAGAGAAAAAGGTCCCATCTTCATTTACAATATCATTTATAAATCTTATACCATTTTCAAACCAATCTTTATAAAAAATAGGTTTATTTGCTACCTTTATATTATTGTTAAGCCAGATTGGACTAGCAAGAACGCATTCCCAACTGTCATATTCATCTTTTTCTCTAAGAAGTTGCCATGCTTTCAGAACATCTTGCCAAAATTTTTTTTTGATATGTTGCTGTAATTTTTGGATATAAACACTTCCACAACCATAAAATTTTTCAAGTTCTACATGAACATTTGACAAAAAAACATTCTGCCATTTGTTGTCTGTTTTAAATAATCTCCTTATCCATGTACACTTCAGTGCTAAAATAAATGCACTAAGATTTATCATTTTGAGTCCACCATCTTCAATATCATTTTGTAAAACATCTCTCTTAATTCTATCAATTGGTGAACTCCATATAAAATTGTACATAAGTTGAATAACATTTTTTAAAATATCATCACTTGGATTTGGTAAGGATATAAACAAATTATTTAAAATAGGCAATATCAATGTCTTTACTACAGTAATTCTACCAATAACAGTAAGATTTCGTTTTGACCATTGTCTTATTACACATTTAATTTGTACAATTTTTTCATCATAATTAATTTTTACAATTCTATCAAGATTAACATCAAAGCTTATACCTAGTACCTTAAAACATGTTTCTCCCCATGTAAGGTTTCTATTTTGGCATAATACCTCATTACTATACTTTTTATTTCCTATCCAAATAACTTGTGTTTTAGAAAAATTAATATTTAAACCAGATATATTTCCAAACCAATCTAATTCATTTAATGCTTCATTCAAAGATTCTTCTTTACCATCTAAAATAAGAGATGTATCATCAGCAAATTGTGAAAGTTTGTGCTCAACTTGCGTAATTGTAATACCATTTATCTTATCATTATTTCGTATTTTTAATGCTAATATCTCAGCACAGAGAATAAAAATATAAGGCGACAAGGGATCACCTTGTCTACAGCCTCGTTCTATAGAAAAAAATTCTGATAGATGTCCTCCCTGGTTTACAGCTGATTTGATATTGTTATAAAAAACTTTAACCCAATTAATTATTGATTCTCCAAAATTGAACAACTTCAAGACACTGGTTAAAAATTCCCAAGAAATCGAATCAAATGCCTTTTCGAAATCTATGAGCAGCAAAAGTCCTGGAATATCTTTTTTCTCAGTAAATTGCATAATATCATAAATTAAACGAAGATTTTCTCCAATATATCTCCCACTAATAAATCCAGTTGATCGAAATCTATCAGTTTATCTAAAACTGTTTTAAAGCGTTTTGCTATAACTCCAGAGCCAATTTTATATACTGTATTTGATAAAGATATAGGTCGCCAATTTTTTAAGAAATGTCTAGGCTTATTTCCCTTCGGCAGGCATGTAATGATTCCTTGTTTTTGCGTAACAGATAGTTCACCAATCTCATTACTGTAGTTCAAGGAGTTTACAACAAAAATTTTTAAATCTTTCCAAAAAAATTTAAAGAACTCTGTGGAGAAACCATCAGATCCTGGTGTTTTATTATTTTTCATATTTTTCAATATCAAACCAGCTTCTTCAATTGTTATTTCACCTTCAAGATTTTTGTTCTCATCATCAGTTAGTTTTTTTAATTTTATATCTTTCAATCCTTCTTTAAGTTTACTGAATTTATCTCCCTTTGACTTGTCTTTATTCTTGTACAAATTTTCATAAAAAGATTTTACTTCTTTTAAAATATCTTTTTGTTTTGAAATTACATCTCCATTTTCTTTTTCTACTTTTGGTATTATCTTATTTGTAAATTTTTTTGATTCTAGCCCACAAAAATAGCTAGTAGGTTTTTTACCCTCTTCTACCCATTGTATTCTTGATCGAATTATCTTCCCTTTAATTTTTTCTTTTCTTATATTTTCTAATTCACATTTTGTATTTTCCAAAATCTGTATTGAACCTTCATCTACCTTTTCTTCCAAAATAAGAATTTCATTTCTAAGATCTTTCTCTTGTTTTTCTTTTACCTTTTTCTTATAGCTTGAATAAGATATAGTTTTACCTCTAATTTCCATCAACATTGTCTCAAGAAATAAGTGACTATTAATATTAAAATGGAGATCTTCCTTATTCATGTCTTTAATTCTATCTATATCATAAATTACATATTGTTTTTTAACTTCTACTATTTTTTCTTTAACAATCTTTATATATTCTGGATCATACAATAATGAATTATTAAATTTCCACAATCCTCTACCTCGATCAAAAGGATTAAATTCTAGATTTAATACAACCATAGAATGATCAGAGCGATAGCTAGGTTCGATATTACAATTTTTCAAACAGCATAGTAAATCTTCAGATAAAAGAAAAAAATCTAGCCTTGCTTGTTTAAAGGGGGTTCTTTTTCTCCATGTGAAACGCTTCAAATCTGGGTAAAGTTCACGGAAAGGGTCAATGAGACACCTTTCCTGAATGATTTCTAAAACTTTCTCCCGAGCATTTGGGTTATTTACATGTAAATAATTATAATAGTCTATATCAGGGTTGAGAACAAGATTAAAATCACCACATATCATATAGCTATCATTACCAAAATCATCTATAATTGACATAATTTGATCATAAAAAATAGGAGTATCTATATTTGGTCCATAAATAGTTACAAATGTAAAATGTAAAGTATCAACAACTAAGTCTAATACTAAATAATTACCACCAACATCTTTTTTTTCTTTTAGGACCTTAAACTCAAAGTTGTTATTAAACATAACTGCTACACCTCTTGAATTTTAGCTATAAGATGAAAAATAACTATCATATCCCCACATAGCTCTTATATTATTTTCATTTTCACATAAGAAATGAGTATCTTGTAAACAGTAAATATTGTAATTCTTTGTTCTTAAATAGTTAAAAACATCTCTTCTTTTAACACTATCTCCTAAACCTTGACAATTAACAGTTAATACCTTCAGGGCACACATAATATGATGTCAGTAAATACACTAGCACATAATATGACCTTAAAAAAATCTAACAGTAATATCTGATTATTCTCAATGTGTGTAAAAATACTAAAGAAAAACATTTCACCAACATAAAGATGCATAAAAATGATAAACAGGATAACTCACCATAAACTAAACCGAAACAGAATGTAATGGAATGATATTGCAGAAATGCAATAATTAACAAAAAGAATAAAGGACTGGAAAGAAAAAGAAAGAGATAAAAACAAGAATTTAGCATCAAAATGGCAGACATTTTTGATTGAATTAATGTCAAAAAAAAAATTCTAGTTTTTTGCAGTATAATTGTTATTTCAATTTTATATATCCTGTATATGATTTATCAGTTATGACATAGTCAACTATTTTACAAAGTGGAGACAACTTTTATAGTATTAAGATTTGTCCCATGAAAATAAGAATAGCACTTTTAACATGTTTAAAAAATAAATCAAAGTTCATCAAGACATAATGTACATGTAACAATGAGAGTCAAGTACTAAGTTAACTACTTATTTCCTTTGTCTCAATCTAAGAAAAATGTCATCAAATAAATTGAACTTCAGCTGTAGACCATCAGATATCCTTCCATATACACCACAGTTGAAGTACCATACGTCGCTGAACCATTCAGTCTCATTTAGTCTTTTCATCAGTTCAATGTTCCTTTTGGAAATGTCATCATAAAATCTTACATGGTCTTGTAAATTCTTCTTTTCTCGCATCACTCTTCGTTTGACATCACTACTAAATAGTCTCACAATAAGAGGTTTTGGTCCTAATTTGTCAGATGGAATTCTATGGATGGCGACAACATCTCTTTCCTCAAGTTCAACATTCATGTCCCTTTTCACTTTACTAATAAAGTCCGCACGCAGATCTTGTCGCTCTCGCGATGGAAAGTTTATAACTCTTATGTTGTTTTTGCGAGAATATTGTTCATTGTAGTTGCTGCTGGTAATAGCTTCTCTTGTCAGTCGTTCATTTTGGTGTAGTTCTTTCTTTGTTGCAGATAGGCTTTTCATAGCTACCTCCGCTTTCTCCCTCAAGTTCTCATTTTCTATTGATAATGCATCTATTTTCTCTTGCATTTCCTCTATTACTTCTGATACTTTTTTATCAATTTTTGTCTCTTTGGATGAAGTAAATTCTTTAAATAAATTCTTCACTATAGTAGTTACAATGACTTCCAGATCACTTGACTTAACAAGGTCTTTTGTGGCATTTTCAAGGTCTATCTTTTTTAATCCACCCTCCAGGTTTTGTTTAATTTCTTCTATGTCCCGACGACATGTCTATGCGACGAAAGTTAAACATGTTTACAAACGAACACGCGTCCCACAACCCTAGACAGTGTTGTAACAACAAAACTTCAGAACAATATATAATCATCAGTTAAAAAGGTCGTAACTCTTCAGATCGATACAAAGCACAAAAACAACTAACATATAGACAACAGGCAAACAGTACAGAGTGACCTTCAAACATGTTATTTTGCCTAGTTTTTCAATTAGATTGGTAACATATATATGAAATATGTACCCCAAACTAATCACATCTTTTACTAAACAATAATGATACATGTTTAGTCAACACATGGCATGTCATGATTGAGGTATAAAACAATATTCAATTTTGACTCAAAGAATATCAATAAAACTTGTCAAAAGACCGATACCAATAATGTATTATAAAAACTAGTTATATTGGCTATAAGACGAAAGATTATAAAATTTTGCACATATTTTTGAAATTATGTACGATAACTATGATAATTGCAATGAACAACAAAAGTTATATCAGAAAAAAAGATAATTATTTCAAATGCTGTCATATGATTACTTGCATATTTGTTTTTTTTTATGCCAAATTTGTTGGCATGTTTTGCCGAAAATCATTTTGATGTCTTAACAAAAACGTAAAGAAAAAGCATTATGTTAATATGTACAAATAATTTCTAGAACATTCTAAACGAAGCAAACACTTTGTGAAAAATGCGCGTCCGAAAACCTGTTCTAGATTAAACCTTTAAAAGGAATGCTCAAAACAAAATATTTGAGAGGCACGGATATGTATAAAAGTTTAAAATAGTAAGAATCGGACACACACAGTGGTAATATGATGAACAATATTGTTTCCCAATTTCTACCATTAGTGAAATTGCAATAAAACCTATTTCTTTAATAATCAATACAAAAAATACAAATTCATAAGCATATCGTTTCGTTCAACTAATTCATGAAGTTAACCGTTGAAGTTGTGTTGTGTTGATGGCAATATTTCAATCCAATAACGACTGGAGAAATATTATCACAAAGAGACTATGGCAACAAGGTCACTATTAAATTATGTATGTTGCTTTATATATTTTAAAGAATTGCCCAACAGCAGCAGATTATTCAATAAATAAAGCAGCATTTGTATCATAAAGCAAGCAGTATTTTTACATGAAACATTATAATACTTGAAAATGTCAGCTGACTTTGTGACTATCATAGCAAAATTTCATTACTGAGTTGTGCATCTCTTTTTTAAGAGGAAATCGATAGATCTAGAATTACCACTTGAAAAGGTAAATTATGCATTTTTCAGCAAAAATAAATAGTTTGCAGTAATGCAAACGTACAGTTGAAATTCAGTTACATATATTTGCTCTTCTGTCAATAAAGATTATGTATGCTGTGGACACGTTTTTAACTACTTTGTTAATCAAATACTGTAATTGGTTTGATTCGAGCTATTCATATTTGATTTGAGAGATTATGTAACATCATAAATTATCAATGTATCAGAACAAAAATTGAAAAAAATATACTTGTTCAGTTGTGAAAGAAACAATCTGTGTTTGGCTTGAAATACAATAAACGGATCTTGCATACAATAGGAAAAGTTCTTGACGTAGATTTGAGGTGGTTGATTTAACCAGTGGGATATTATTTGTTTTTAGTAAGGGCCTATACTTTACATATAGTAGTGAACTTGCCAGCTGAAAGACGCCTCCGGGTGCGGGAATTTCTCGCTACATTGGAGACCTGTTGGTGACCCTCTGCTGTTGTTTTTTATTTGGTCGGGTTGTTGTCTCTTTGACACATTCTCCATTTCCATTCTCAATTTTATTGTAGTGCGATTTAAGTATTCAAGAAATGGATTACATCGGCAATATACAATCGATAACTAATAGAGATCTACAGTTCCAATCATAATAAAGTTGTCTTTTATTTTAGGTGTGGCCCTTCATGTAATTACACGTGCTTTTAACGCCTTCTGTCTTTTGTTCGACCCACGCAGTGTTGAAGCATGAAATATGTACACGTAGCATACATATTACACAATATTTAAACAACGTGTGCATTTACTGTAAAAGTTTCTTGTTTAGTGTTGATAAATCTATTTTATCATTAAAATTTGGAGCACTGAAATCAATAGTTGACGGTAAGTTATTCCAACTATTCTAGTTTATTGTTATTTTTTAAACAAAGCGCTCTTACAATGCAATGATCGCATAATTCATTTGACAACACAAGATAAGTATATATCTGTTTTGAGTGTTTAGATAAAACGGTGTTATTTCTTTGATATAATATTCACGTAAAAGTCTACCAAAAGAGTAGACAATTGTACCTTCCGTTTAGTAAATGTATTACAATACTGTTACTTCAAATAGAAAAGATTTCATTAATTTAGTCATTAGGATTTCTTTATAATGTCTGCATTAGACATTGACTAGTTACGTAAGGACTGATTACTCTGGTTTGAATTATTTCGATTGAATCCATGCATACTTAATGGTATGTTCTTTGGTTATTCAGCATGTACATTTGCTTCTCCTACCTGCGATGTAAAGGTATATGCAAATGTGATGCGTTTCAAACGCTTGATGTAAACATGTGGACATATATTAAAGTACTTTGTTAGATGTCCACATTTTTACATCAAGAGACAAATGTACTGCTTGGTCATGTTGACATTTCCATTGAGAATGACGCGAAAGGAATGAAAAGTATCTGTAGAAGACTTTCGAAAGAAGTCTTTTCGATTTAACGTAAGCAATTTAAAAAAAAAAACAAAAACAATAGTTTTACGAATGAAATATTGTATTGAATTAATAACCCATAGAAATTATTGCTCTTTAGGAATCATCTACCGTGACACACTCTCTATGTTATAAAACAACGTTTGCTTTGTGAATTCAATCAATGCAGTCGAAAGACGTTAACTTTTGATGGGACTAACTGTGATGTGCAGTCATGGCAGAAAAAAAGAGAGAAAAATAATCTCCAGTGTCGTTAAAAAAAATCCCAAAACTTTTAGTTGTGGTAAATATTCTTAATACAGTGTTGAATTCAATGATTCCACATATAGGTATTTATACTTTTGAGAATTATTTTGCTTTAAAATACCCTCGTCTGTAGTGAGTTTTTGAGTCTCATATATCTCGGTTAATTTGACATCACTATAGCTACCGAAATAAGTTAGTTTGCTTCATATCAGAACCTTGTTTTCCAATATTGATATATATTGAAGTCAACTTGAATCTATGACAAGCGTGCAAAAATTGACAACTTCCTATTTCTAAACCATAAAGACCTTCTGTCACATCGTATGGCGTTTAAACTGCTTAATCAATAAGATTCGCTCGTATTTTTTTCACAATATACAAGCTTAAAAGTGGACGATAGATACCAAAGGGACAGTTATAAAGCGAAAAAAAACTGACAACGTCATGGCTAAAAGATAAAAAGACAAACAGACAAATAAGGCCAGTTTAAGGACGCCTCCGGGTGCGGGAATTTCTCGCTACATTGAAGACCTGTTGGTGACCTTCTGCTGTTGTTTTTTTCTATGGTCGGGTTGTTGTCTCTTTGGCACATTCCCCATTTCCATTCTCAATTTTAAATAATAGTACAAAAGACACAACATAGAAAAACATAGACACACTGCTCCAATAGGGTTATGAAATACAGTCCTTGGATGGTGCTATATTCCCACTAACACCATACCCCATAACACCATACACCATACACCATTACAACAGACACGTTACACCTTTGCACCATACATCTTACACATTACACCATTACCCATTTATCTACACGATCCAAAATTACCCATAATGCAATTAAATTTCCAATATTAAGATTATTATTATTGTTTATGTTTACAATTTTAAAACAAAAAGTGAAAAGAACTTCGTTTTCAACTAATAAAATGTCGTACACCATTCCCGATCACACGTTACACAATCACACCATTCCTCATACACCATTACACCATTCCCCTACACCATAGCACCATACACCTTACACCATTGCACCATACACCTTAAATTACACCATACACGTTTTTTTGGGAGGTTTACACCATCGAAGGGCTGTATATACGACTAAAATCGAACCTACATAAGTGTTACGGTCACATAAGATGTGTTTTCGTCTAATCTTGCTAGGTAAACCAATTTTCAATTTTAAAATAAAGCAAAAATAAGAATATTCATTTGATCTGTAAATTTTATACTTCAAAGTACTACTTCATGTTTTTTATCATGTTTTGTATCGTTTTATTAGAACTATGAGATTTAAAAAATAACTACTGTTGGCTTAACTTGAAGTTGTTGTAAATCTACATACTCTAGGGACGACGTGAATTATATGTTGATACTTTAAAATTCCAAGTGGTTACACTTGGCTTTTCTAACTTGTTCACAAATATTTCCGATTCCAAACGAAAAGGCAAATTGAAAGGTTCAGTCCTACATTTTACATTGTTTCAAACGAGTATCTTGTCTAAGCTAAGGTATGTATAGAAAACAAATAAATTTAGTTCTGATTCAAACAAAATGTGACCTAAAACGTACATTATCGATACTTCGACATCACGTTGAACTCATTCAGTACATCGGACTTGAAATAAAAGATTCAACAGACAAATAAAGTCTCATATCTTGCCTTACATCTAGCAATTTACAATGTAGGTCGACTGAAAACAAAACTCTTCGAAAAAATAGATGATTTCAGCTTCCCAATTGTAAACTTTCAGTGACTTTGTAACATCATTCTAGCAAACCCCTGCATATTCAGTATATATATCCTAGTTGAGACGATATTCAAAAGGTTGCATTCCCTGTCTTCATTTGCTTTATATAGCAGGTCTGCATACATGAAGCTACTGACATTTCGAAATTTAACGGATGTCATTAAGAGTTCGTTGCTCGTTATAAAATATCTGTTCATATGTGACAACGGATATGTTCAAATTGTCGTAACATATTCCAATCCTATTTTGCCAGTATGTCACCTACCAATTTGAACATATGAGCATGAGTGTACTTGCATGTGCAAAAATATGACTGCCACATTTGTGGACCTAAAACCCTGCCGTAGCACTTGAGACTATCTTCGATTTTTTTGTGGGATTTTTGTTGATCAGTCTTTAGTTTTCCATGTTAAAGTCTGTGTACTGTTGTAATTAGTCTTTTTGTACTTCTTGTTGGATTTTTGCATTGCATTGTCAATTTATGTCAGACTAATGAGTTTTATTATTTGTTTGGGTATCTTTCTCATCTTTTCTTCTGTGTTACAATATCAACTTTCAAATTATTATTCGAATACAGTGTCTGTCTTATGACTGTGGTTTGTATCATTAGTTTGATTTCAGCAATGTTTTCATCGTGTTATTTGTTTGTGGTCACCGAAATGCAACTATAAACACAGACAATGCAAACAATATTTGCATCTACGGGTGATTATGAATAAACATGAGCTCAACCCACCTGTTGTCTTCAGTATTTCCCAGACTCTACCCTTCATTATACTGAATCCATACGGCATGTACCCTCTGTTATCCTTTATTCAACTGCACCCTCCAATATCCCTCACCCTATTGTACTCTCTACTGGATTGAATAAGTAGAGCAGCTAATGATGATCATTTTAGAAATCTACATGTTTTATCTTGTCAGAAGATGATGTAGTTATATAATCATGTGAATATCATAAAAAGTAATATCGGCAAAACCAAAATATTTCCTGATTGCATGCTTATGATGAATATGTCTTAGACCGGTTTTTTGTATATGATCAACTCTATCAGAAGTGTGGTCGAAGTTTCTTTATGTTAGAGAATTTATACATAATATAAAGTTTTACATCAGTTATGTAAATCGCAAATTGGTTTCTCTGATTAATTGGAAAAGGTAGTTTAATCAAAGACTATTGTAGATGAATGTTCTAAAGATCATATTATCCACAAATTATTGGACATGATTTCAAAGTTGTTTTAACGTTATACTATTTTTTCGTAACATTTTTCAAATGGAGTTGATTAGAGATAGACAAGTTTCGTAGTTAGACTGCAGCTCTGCATTCATCATCAGGTCAGTAGTCAGTACTTCGGTGCTTAACGATTAATAACTATTCTGTCTACAATTGTCAAATTATAATTATCGAAATTTAAAAGATGCTAAAGTTTTAACTCCCTACGGCATGACTTGATATATATTTGTTTAAAAGTATGCACCACGAAGGGTCCTACATATATAGTAGCCTTTAGGAGCACCTGAGATCAACCCAAGTGTTTAGTGGTTTCGCATCGCCCAGTCATTAGTTTTCTATGTTGTCGTGTTTGTTCTTTTGTTTGTCTGGTTCCTTTTTAGACATGGTGTTGTCAGTTTATTTTCGACTAAATTTGAATGTTCCTATGATATATTTCGCCTTTCATTTAACACTTGGCGTGAGTTTAGTAGCTCAGAAAAATCAAGCCGTTAAATTAAAATAATTTTAGTTCGCATAACCTGTTTTAAACAATCTGAACAAAAAAATGAAAATTACTTTAAATTAATTAGTATCAATGAACATGTGGTTTAATTGTAGCTTAGTAGTTGGGGAGATTGATATATTTATATCAGAATGTTATAATTTTACTCAGAAATAGACATTCCTCGAAATTAGATTGATTTTCATGTGCTAAAATTATGATGCAAATATTGAACGAATAATCACGACGATATGCTTACAGGTTTATTGTGCGCAAATTTATAATACAATATTCAAAATGAAAGTAGTCCTTTAACTTGTTTTTCCGTATTCATTGATGTCTATAGTAAGCACGTTAACAAGTACTTATTTTTTTAACCTCTACCAATTAATTGTTTGAAGTGATTTAAGTTAACTATCTCCAACATCAGTCTGTAATGAACAAGAAGTGAAGTACATCCTTCAAAGTTCATTCCTAGCATGTTTCCAAATTGTCACAATTAATTGCATTATTAGACAATTAATTATTTTATTTTTAGAAATACTTTTGAAAATTATTAACTGTTGCCTTATTATTTTAACTTTTTGAAATCATTTTTGGTTAATATTGGTGTATCAAATTATTGTGTTTTGATGACGAACAATAAACAAAACTGCACATCATCATATGGAAATTCGGATTTGGAACGCAAAAAAAGAACACATGCAATTAAAGCAATGTTTTGCAACACGACGGGTGCCACATGTGGAAAAGGACCTGCTTAAAAACAGGTTCAATCCACCATTTTCTACATTAGAAAATGCCTGTACCAAGTCAGTAATATGACAGTTGTTATCCATTCGTTTGATGCGTTTGGACTTTTGATTTTGCCTTTTGATTTTGGACTTTCCTTTTTGAATTTTCCTCGGAGTGCAGTATTTTTGTGTTTTTACTTTTTCCTGAGCACCTGAGATCACACTGGTTTTCGATGGGGTTCGTGTTGCTTAGTTTTCTATGTTGTTTCTTGTGTACTATTATTTGTCTGTTTGTTTTTTGCATTTTCAGCCATGGCGTTGTCAGTTGATTTATGAGTTTAACTGTTCCTCTTGTATCTGTTGCCCCTCTTTCTTCGATTTCTATTTAAATCTATAAGACTTGAAGGATAGGAAATTCGTACCGCAATGACTTTGCAATAAGATATTTTATAATTCTAATTTATGCCGTAAATAGTACAATTTGTTTTTCAAAATAACAAACGAACTATTTAAAACGTTATAAGCAGTTTAAAATGAATTCATCGTTTAATGAGACATCTTTATCCATTTTCCCCCCTTTTGTTTATTCGGGTACACGTTCATTATATCTCGTGATACATTAAGATACTCCGTCGTGCAACAAGTATATCTGGAACCTATCTTATCATTAATAACTAAATTTGCAACTATTCTGATTGTTTGGTTGTGATATGATATGCGGTTTTATAAATTATATCATTCAATTTTAATGAAGATCAATTCTATTAACTTGATTTCCAATGTGTTTGGTTCTTTATTTTAACAGAAGTTTTAGAAGCTATCACATAAGTTTATATGAGATCAAATTATATCATTTCAGATTTTGCTATCTACTATTTATTTCGTGAATTGTCTTCATTTTGGAGACTTTAGTTTAAAGTTTATCACTACCGGGGGATGCTATTGTTTTATCCTTTCTGTTGTAGTATTTTCAAAAACGTAAAGCTTTGCTTTACAGCACTTTTTCTAGACACTTTAGGAAACGATTTATCATTTGTGTATTTTATCAAACGCAGCCTTTATATTTTCTGGATGGCGAACAAATAGTGGTATCAAATTTCTAATAATTACATGTCTCTGCTTATTGACTAACTCTTTTTATATGAGATGCAATTAAACAGATATGTTGTATTCAGCGGATATTTGAGACTGTTAACCCACTCATAAAAAGCAAAAAGCAAGCACTTGTTTAAAATCTAAAGTATTAAAGATATGGTAAGGTTATTCTTCATCTTCATTCTTTACAAATCCATACGAATACTCATAAGAGATAGAATTTAATTTTTAACCGACAAACTTTCGACTTTAACTTCTATACGAAATATCCTGTGTTACTATCGTTATGACAGTTGTTATGAAGTAGTCTGTATGTATGTATGTTGGATGTGTTTTGGTAGCAGTTCTGTGTTTCTGTTATTTCGTTGTTTTTTATTTTCTCTCTTATAGGTTTTGTTTTCCCTCGGTTTTGGTTCGTGACCCGATTTGCTGCATCGCTTAATCAATTACTAACTTTTGAAAAACGGTATACTAACATTGGCTTTATCTACTAACATTTTCCTTTTGGGTAATATATGTGTTAACACAAATATAATATTTGTATAGATGTATAAATAAAGACAACAGTAGTATACCGTGGTTCAAAATTCATAAATCGATTGAAAAAAAAAAGAAATCCGGGTTACAAACTAAAACTGAGGGAAACACATCAAATATAAGAGAAGAAATACGACACAACACAACACTAAAATGTAACACCCACAAAAACGAACTATAATATAACAATGGCAATGTATAAACGTATATCTTAATTTCATTTCAAATTTGCGCCAAAATATATGCAATGCATTGAAGATGTGATAAATTGGTAAGTTAATTACAATGTAAATTTAAGCTTTCTTCTATTAAATTTTCTTAAGTTATTAATTGTTAGGCATTTTTACAAGCATAACGTTATAGATAACACTGGCTATAACATTCCCGATATATTCTTGAAATTTCTACAAAATTCATTAATTTACTGACACATGTCTTACTATAATTTTAAATGAGATGTCATTAAATTATCAATAAATAGCGCTCTACATATCTTAGGCATTGATGGTTTGTCATATTCTGTGTAAAATAATATGATTTTATAAAGACATTTGAAAGTAACAAATAAAAAAGAATGTATACACATAAATTAGACAGATAACACTGTAAGTATTCAAAGTATTCTGAGGTTGCATTTACGAATTACAGCATAGTGTATGTTTGGAAAAAGGAATTTCATTATCAAAATGTCATTAATTCTTGTAGTATTTAAACAAAAAAAGGCGGTCTTTACATAAAGATAGGTATTAAAACCATGCAGAACATTTTAGGTAACGGGCAAAATCCTGTTGTTGTATTATTATGGATAACGATTTGAGTATTTATGTCTCTCGAGTAAATTCAAATATTGCTTTATTTTGTAAGTTTATTTGTTTATTGACACAACCTTAATAATAATTAACAAACTAATATGAATTGATAACATACCAATGACTTTCGAAATAAGAAACTTTGACCGGGTATAACCTCACATTTTTTATCTAGTTTCCGATTAATTTGACTGTAAATTAGAATATATTGCTCAAATTTATTAATGTGAGATAATTGTGAGAATGTGTATGGGTTCATCAGACGGTTTTAAGTTCTCATGAGTTTTGTTATAATGATACTTTGTATCTCGTATTTCAGTTAGACTTGTTTTTTACTGTCAAGATACATGAAAAAAATAGGATTAGCTTGTTATTGGATAGGCATTTTAAATTTGAACTTAATTAGATAGAGTGATGATAACTCGTACATTACGGAGTGTATAGGTATGAACTGTGGTTAAAGGGTTGGGTCTTTTACATACAAATGATATATATCATTTGAATAAAATCGGCATCAACTTTCAAATTAGAATGTGTTACCCATTTTATTCACTTAAGCTGTATTATCCTACAAAAATGTAACGGTTATAAGACAGAGACTTGTTCCGTATAGGGGATCATCTTCACACGATTTTTGATCACACAATATTCAATCTAGAAAACTGTTATGCAAATACTAAAAGGAGAGAAACAAGCTACGTTTAGCTGAAAAGTATAATTTGATGACAGTTGAAAGAGAAATGGAGCTGCAAAATAAGGGATATCAGAACGGGATAAAAGTAAGACAATATCAAAGCTGAATGATCTATTGTGTGAATAGTCGAAAGATTAATTTCAAGTTCATACAATAACAAAATAGAGACATAACATAAAACGTTTAAATCTTGCTTTAGTTGTATTTGTTAGATAAAGAAAATTATAATTCACGTTCTAGGAAACACAGGTACATTAAAACATATTCATTTTATTTACGTTTAATGTCTAATATATAGGTTTTTTTAAAAGATGGAACTCATGAAGCTAACTATACAGTTACTTCAAAGATCATAGTACTGGATTTGTTCTTAATGTTTGGCAACCTTCAAATTGCTTTTGATTAGCACATTCTTAACGTAACCAGTATCATAGATAAGGAAAGATCGTATAATGCCAGTTTTAGAATATGGATTTAGCTTCGAGTACTTTACATGAATTTAAAACGGTTTGAAATTGACCTAATTGTACTGTCAACTTATTGTTTCTGCTTATAATGTTTGGAAACGTCGACTTGTTCATTAATTTACTTTCGTGAACTAAATCAAACCAAGAAACCATAGCACTGATTTCATGACATCATAACCAATAAAACAATCAATTAACCTTCTATATATTTTATTGCGTGATGCAAAAGTAGAAAACATTCAGCCATAAAGGTTCTAAAAGCGGGAAGTAAGAGTTATTTTATAATTATCATTGATTTTGTATACTGTAATTCGAAGAAATTATTGCAAAGATGTATGACTTGTTCTCTTTTACGTTAATAAAATATTCAATTTGAACTGCAATTGTTGACTATAGATACATTGTATTGATGTCTTTATTTACAACAACTAAAGTAACACGAAACAATTAAACGGAACATAATATTCAATATGTAACAGTTCTCAATTATACTTATAAAGTATATTCCATAATATGTTGACCATCTGAACTCACCTTGGGAGTGAATGGTTTTTAATCTGTTGTTTTCTGTGCATTGTTGTATGAATATATTGCTCTTGATTATGTTTTCATTTAACTATGATATTGCTTATTCAGCGAAGTATGTCCTTTAATTGACTTTTGGTATCTTTAGAGATTTCAAATTCATTTTGTAAGTTGTTTGATCAATATCATCATCAATTTTGAATTGACATGATATTAAATGCTTAAATACAAAAATAAATAATCGAAATTATTTGTTCGGGTTGATATGAGGAGCATTTTATGTACATTCCCATTTGTCTTTGCAGGAGTTTCAGACTGCATTAAAGACCCATTGGTGGCCTTCGGCTGTTGTATGCTCTTTCATCGGGTTTTTGTCTCTTTGACAGATTTCACGTTTTCATTCTCAATATTATTAGAAACTTCATAATTACCATACGTTGTGTTTAGAAAGAAATATCTTAATTTCAAAATCAGACAATATACATCTTGTCATGACAATGTTAATAAAAAAGAAAAAAAAACGAAAATACCGAATTGCGGAAAAAAAATTTAAAAACGGAAACTCCCTAATCAAATGGCAATATCAGAAGCTCAAACAC
Source organism: Mytilus edulis (assembly GCF_963676685.1). NCBI lineage: Eukaryota > Metazoa > Mollusca > Bivalvia > Mytilida > Mytilidae > Mytilus > Mytilus edulis. The sequence goes on from NC_092353.1 coordinate 14,148,304, forward strand.
ATTAAATGAAAGGAAAACAACTGCCATATTCGTGACTTGGTACAGGCGTATCTATTCTTATATAGAAATAGGTGGATTGGACCTGGTTTCATAGCTAGCTAAACATTTCACTTGTATGACAGTCACAAGATCTTTAACGTACCGTTTCAAAAATATCTTTCTTATGGTCAACGACAATTACACAACTCCTTTCAGCTGGTTAAATACAATTGAGAATGGAAAAAGGGAATGTGCCAAAGAGACAACAACTCGACCATAGAAAAAAAAACAACAGCAGAAGGTCACCAACAGGTCTTCAATGTAGCGAGAAATTCCCGCACACATAGTTGATACTGTAGTTTCACTCGTTTTAATTCTTTATTTGTTAACACTGGGGGCTCATTTAGAGTATACATTGTTATTATGAATCTGTTTTTAAGCTTTAAGGGGAAAATCATATTATTATTTGATGGTTCAATTTTAAAAAATCAAAATGAAACTATAAATATGAATATTTAAAATGTCATTATGCCGAGAATGAACAGACAATTACAGGATTGAAAACTGCGGAAATTATTTGTTTTTTCTTCAGATTTGTGGATTTTTATTAAACAGTTTCAGTTTCAGACAAGTCGTGATGCGCCAAAACACCTAAATTTTTGATATTTTAATATATGATTAGACTAAAACATATCAAAGAAATGAACAGAAATTTAAACTTATGTTCTGTTACCGGCGTTTTAACTTCTTTTCTGAACTATTCTTCATCGGGATCCTGCATACATCTCAAATTAACAATTCATGTGGAGTTGTGTAAAAAATAAGGGAAAAAAATGTAAGTTCGGATTTTCTTAAAGCAGTTGTAACTTTGGTAAATGTTGAACAATAAATCTCCATTTGCACGTTAAAGATCATGGTCATCGCCATTAGATAAACTATCTGATAGATGATACACTCGCTAAAATAAATAACTAACTGAATTGACAGAAAATCTAAATAACATAAACAAATATAATACTATGTTCCACTTTCACTTTGATATTATCTTTGACAGTTCATACGAAATAAATAAGGATATGTGGAAGTATTGCAAATACGATTAATTTCTATCAAATATCCATCAAATAATGACAAGAATGTAAATAACTATAGATCATCGTATGGCATTGAAATTTGTCTTAACGTTTGTTGTAGCAAACCAGGTTCAATATAAAGGTCCACAATTGAGAATCATAAAACATCCATACTTTGCACTAAATTAACTTTTCAAGCGACTCTCAATGTTCTAATCGGTAATTGAGATATGAGGCATAGTAATTTGTTTTTTGTTTGGTGCATGAATTTTATGCTGTAGCACTCTTATTGATAAATATTTGTGTGCAAAAATATCCTACTGACCTTGATTTTGACGTTTGGCCCCTATGATAGTAGATTCTTTTCTGTTTTGTTTGCAGTGCATTACTTTTGTCCCATTGCACTTACATTGACTAATGGTTGAATGGCACATACTATTGGGATCAGGATGTGTCTAATACTACAATCAGATTACTCTGATCTTGACCCTGACACTTTTTGATGAAAGCTCAATATCTCCAAATGATTTTTTTTTTATATCTTGATATTCACAGAAGGTATTTTCGTCTATGGGACAGATGTAGTTGTTCCGTCTGAGAATCTCATCAAAATAGTTTGTTTTATAATTATAAAAGAACAACTATGCAGGATGAAGATTACATTCATGCCTTTATGATACCAATACCGATTTATTTTTTATCAAACACGTCCTTCAATGCAACAAATATGGAATTAAAAAAAAACAAGCACATGAATGATATCAGATTCAAGGAAGATTTTTTTTCTATTCAGAGTAGTTTAATAACAAGAGAAGTTTTTCCGTCCCTAGAGTAAGAGATTTTTTTAGAAGCAGGTCATTCTTTAAATGCAAAAAATCTAATAATTGTTTTGGTTTGTCTTTAATTTTCTACAATTGATCACTGTTAATAACCAAACTCAGTAGACATCTGTCTTAATTTAATTTAATAGGAAAACAAATCTAAAATTTACCGTAACCTTCACGAGATTCTTGTTTTAAATAATCAAGAACGTTCTAAATATACCGAGACAATTTACCCAAGGGAACCAAATTTAAACAAATCTAATAGAAACTGCAATATTTGGCTTTGGCTATAAATTTATATTTCAGAACTAGTTTTTTTCTATACACTGATTATTCTTATATTTTGGTTTAAGACAAGATCATGTTTTTTTCTTAGACAGTAGAAGACGTCTTGACCCTTAAACCATAGGATGTGTAAAAAATATATTCTCTTGTAGCCGTCCGATGATTCAAGCCCCTTCGAAATTGCGCTGTCTTAGGGTATGTATGGATTCAGCGCGATAAAATTTTCTGTTGAGAAATCCGGTGGAATATTTGTTGTGTCCCATATAGGAGATCTATTTCTCCTTTCTTTACACTACGATGAATGTCTACAATATCATATAGACACAACAAAACACCATCTGTTAGATGATAGTATGTATTTTTATATTAGATAATTGAAACAAATTTTGGTGACGGATATATTTACTTATGACATTTATACATTTAATTCACTCGCACTTAGTGCAACATTTATAATAACACTTGTCGTTTTAAGACTTTGATGTGAATTTAATTATGTATATTATAACGTTGTAAACAAAGTGCTTCTGTGTATTCATTTAAGCCAAGTTTTGTTTTCGTTCGTATTATGTAAGGTCGATTCCTTCGTTTTGTGTTGTATTTACAGTAGCATAGCATATCTGATGTAAATTAACGTTAGTATTTAATACAAATCAGTTGAAACATTTTCCTTTTTTCAAAACCGATATCTTCCATTTGTTTTTTCATTTTTCATTACCATTACATTTAGATTGATTATTACTATTATAAGCAACTAAGTATTGGTAAAAGTCCATGTGAAATATATGTTTTAAAGAATAACTTATGTCTTGTTCTGTATCAATTGTAATAGTTCTACCATAACTTGTTACTATCAGGGCTTAGGGAATATACCATGTCCTGTGTTATTAACACAAGTGAAGTGAATGGGTTATTGTGTAGTACATAGACGAAAATTGTTTGAAATAGCGAATGAAAATGATATAATTAACTTGGGTATAATATTGAGGAACTTCAAATCAAATATATTTTATTGAACAAAAGATTTTCATTTTGATTTCAATCTCCGTCGGACAGTCGTGTAATATTATCTAATCCGTTATTTTGATTTATATCTCCTTCGAAACCTATGAATCTGTGATGTTACCATTTAAGCTTGTATTGGAGTAGCACACAAACAATATATTGTATTACACTACAATAAACAGTCATCAAAATGCAAATGTTACAAAAGCATTATGATGTCCAACAACAGTTTATTGTATATTAATACGACACAGAGATGATATATTGTCATTATTGTACTCATAATGGCTTCTCAGTCAGCTTTATGAAATAGTTCCATAAAATATCTATAATGTATTATCAAATAAAAATTGTATAACTATAATATTATTCAGTTTGTAACCTTTAACATGTACAGTTTCTCTCGTTTTGCTTCCTTTAAACTTCTAAACGTTCAAAAGAATTCATAGTGTATATAGAATAACATGTTCGCATACTTATCATCCTAAATCAAGCTTCCATTTTAAAACCGTAAATCATATTACAAAACAAGAATATGTTTATGTTTTATCAAGAATTTCGCGTCTTTCGACAAGTGGTATGACCTAACTATTCTTCAGATCACTGTTATTTCTTTAACTGTATTTAGCACACAAACCGCTCGGAAGTCGATCTTCAATTCTCTTCAACTTTGTACCTTTTTGGCCTTTTAAACTTACATAATTGTTAAGATATAAACTGTCATCCTGAAAAAAAAACATTCCGAACATATAATGTATTAAGACTCACCAGAAGTAGATCTGAATTAAGCGAACTTTTTTTTCTTATATCAGAAATAAGATTTCACAATAATCATTTTTTACTTAAGTACAATGTCAACTTTAATAAATGTTTTCAAAGTAATTCTGTTCATAACTATTCATATTTAACTAACATTAACTGAAAATTCCAATGAGTGATTTCAGACATTATTTGAAGACTTAAGCTTACAATTGTCCCATTTGCATTTTTACAAGTACTAATAATTATATAGATATTGGCTTACCAATAAAAGAAAAAAACAGTTCCCCGACTATATTTTAAAGATTTTTCATTGAATAACCAAAACGTGCAGCGCTACAAAAAGGCGAATTAGGAAAATTTCATTTCATGAGACGGACAATAATTTTCTAACATGTCATTTTATGTAATAGATACACTTTTATTCTTGATTGTAATTTTTGGGGATTTTTTTCTGTATCTCTTGTTTTATTTCCCTGGGTTAAACGTAAGTAAAACCAGTATAAATGGGTTGCATAAAGTATTTGCTTTAATAAAGTCTTCCAATCAGTTGTTTCAAGTTATTTATAGTCTCTATAGATCATTTTTAATCAGACAATGAATACGTTCAAGATGTGGTATTAAATTATGAATCGCTTAATTGCAAACTATTTGCACAAAAAACACCAAGCACAATTTATAAGTGATCAGTGAGAAAGCATACCTTTCCATTCAATTAGATATTGCATAATACTTTAAAAGTTATGTTCTGAAAATGAAACATACGTAGAAAAACTCCTGTTGAATTAATCTCTTTCTGTGTACTGTGTCTCTCATTTCACTTCTTGTGTATCAGATTACCTATGATATACTATATCTTGAGTAAAACTTTTTGTTTTATCGTATCAAATTTGTCAATATAACATTTACCAGGTGCTTTTCATTTTGTTAAAGGACTGAAATTACAATTTTTGAATTACTGAACTACATTCTTTGCATGATCCGATTTTATCATCATTATACATAAATAGGTTTGCTATTCATGTTATAACCGGGGACCTTGGCCTCGTTAGCAACATTAAATGTACCTACCAAATGCAACAAATATCCCCTGTCTAACAAACTAAAAGAACTTCACGTTGCGGATGGGTTCAGATAAGATGTCTTATGTGAATTAGTTCAGTGCAAACACGATGAACTTGAACTTGACATTTTATCTAAATGGATGAAGCCTGTTCGGTCACTCATTTAGAAATCCATTCAAAAACTACAATGTATTATTGAAACATATCTTGTTTATACTTGTTTATGCTTTCATGACGCCAAATATAGGTGTGCTCCAAATACAAAACTGTTTAACATGTTTTACAGTAACCTACAAAAATTATTACAGTATCATGGTATCCTTGTCAAAAGACATGTACTGCTCATAAACACCTTACCCATTATAGAAATGTAGATGGGTTTTTTTTCAACCTGAACTTGATTTCCATCGGGGAAAATAGCTCATTTTAGATAAGCAATTGTGAAAATGGTATTTGACTTCACATAATTTAATCTTTGCAATCGTTCATGGTTTACTATTAAAATCAATTGAGGTAATGCAACTATTTCTGAATAGATAATCTAATTGTTTTTCAGTAACCCTTTTGAAATAGTAAATGCACCAAACTATTTGAACTATTATACAGCAAGTAAAAATCTCAAGGGAAATTTGATTTTGCTTATTGATGAAATGTTCTTAAACAGAGTCGAACACTTGCACTTCTCTTGTAATCTGGTGGTTATTCTCTCAAAACTTGAACTCACAAATCAATTGGTATCATCAAATTTATAATTATATAAGAAGTAGCTGAATTGGAATAATTTAATTGTTATTACAAATAAACAAGACTAATGTAATCATCGTTGAAAAGTAACATTTAGAGGTAAATAGACTCATTCACATTGAATTCAATTGATAAGATCGATGATCCACTATCAAAAACATAAGCATCAACCACTATCAGGAGATGAATAACAATGCCGCGGGACACTCGTGTGTACTACTGCTAAGATGATTCTTATGAGTAATGATTACTCTTTTATCCGATAAGTTTCATTTTATGTTCTATACTAATTTTTTTATTTCTTACATGTATTCAGAGCTGTTAGTTTTCTATTTCTTTTGTTGATTTGCCTGGGTATTTTTGCATCTTTTTTCTAAATATATGAAGCAACGTATTGTAAACGGATAAAAATATAATCAGATCTATAAAGTAAACCAATACTTACGTCATAAGACACAGTTTTCGAAAGAAAAAAAACACCAATTAAAATCTTTGAATATCGAAAGGACAATACATATCCGTCTTTGCATTGTGGATTAAAAACTTGAAAAAAGAACATATTTTTGAATATTTACCAAGATTGAACATTGAATTTATTGTTAATATAATTAAGTGTAAGATTTGACAAACCTTAAATCTTGGTTATTACACAATTTTGAAAATAAAAATTGATACGAGAATATCAGATTGACGCATTCTCCACTTGTAATTAATATAGTTTTTACGATATGACGTACATATCTATGACACAATGAATGTGAATGCTGTCGTTAAACGCGTTTTCTTATGGCAATGTCTTATTTCGATCTAAAGAAACATTGGCGCATGCTCTAACTGCATGGTGCGTTAGTGATAATATACTATTTCATTTTGATAACATATATGATTTGATTCGCAAATATACAACATTAACTCAAATTGTCAAATCATATATAAATGTTTAAAATAAAATTGATTTAAACATATTTCCTATTTTAAAGATAATTTGCTATTTTACATCAAATAAAAGATACAAAAAAATGTATCGGTGTTACGGAATAGAAGTTCCTTTTATTTTTTTCCACTGGAAGAAATATTAAACTTACCTAACTTCACGATACCCAAATTGCACCGAGTACCCAAACTGCACCTATTTAGCAAAAATAGCAGCTAAAATCTTACAAGATTTCCTAGAGATGAAACAATTTGTATTTTCATGATTTGATACTATACAAGTCTTTCATCATAGGTAAAAATATTTAGATCTGCACAAAACGTTCACAGTGTTTATCAACAGATGAAGTGTTAACTAAAAAAGCAAAATTTATGGAAACGTCGCCATGCGATGTCATGAAAACGTCATCTTTTTAAAACTAGCAAATACAATATGTTACAAGTATCCATATCTTGAACAATGAAGAGTAAGCATGGGCTAATATCCAATTGTTCAAAATATTTGAAGAAATTCAACAAATTAAAGCTCTGTTATTCGACTTTTGACGATGCCAATTTAAGCATGGATCCATTTGGGTACTCTCAATACAGAATAATTGAGGATTTGGAGGTCAGTTCAGACCAATTTTTCTTTGATTACATATATGGATTCAAAATTAAAATGTTGTAAACGTATCGTAAATATTGATGCATGTACAAAATAAACATATAATGAAAACTTTTGTCTGAAGCATTAATTAATGTAGATTAAAAAACTGTCAAAATAGGTGCAATTTTAGGTACCTTCACGTTAATGCTATTTATAGTATTTCTTCTGACTAAAGCAAAGCTAACTAACATTTGTTTACAAATGAATAGATATATTAAAGAATTGTTGACAGAGGAAATATTGTAAAAAAAAAACGTCGAAATACAATGTATACGTTGACAGGAGAACAGTTTGTCTCATGAAAGACTGATCTGTAATATTGCTGTTCATTAAAGGGGATTATTATAATTCGAGATTGAGATTATGGGACCCTTTTCTCTTTTCTTTAATTAAATCTTGATAACATGTGTCCGTATAAAACACATTTAAATTTAAAATTAATAACCAAATATAAATACACGTCTTGCAAAAGGTGTGTTTACCCATTTCCGACATTTTTTGTTTGTGTACAGGCCAATAGATCCATGCTTAAAAAATATAGATTCCATCACTGCATCAAGTGTGTTACGGCAATTCACCATTCGAAACTGTTTGATTCTAAAAGTTTAAATGCAAATTTGCCGCTTAATTAACTATTTGATTAGATGAAAAAAAATGTTTTACCTTTGAGAAATATATAACGCATTTACTTTTCGACTTCATACTTTATTTGGCCTTTTAAACTTTTTTTATTCAAGCGTCAATGATGAGTCTTTTATTATCTGGTGGAAATACAAATTTCAACCTTGGTATTTATAATGAATTTTTAACGATCGAAAATGATAAGATTATATTCAAAATTAGGCATTACTTAACGTCCATGCTCCTTGATATTTCAATGTTAACGATATCTTTTTTTCTGCTTATTACGTACTCCAAATGTTAAAGCAAAACATATGTCAGTCATTCATTTTTCTAATTTAGATTTTACTTGGATCTTATCAATATCAGAACAAATCTTATATTAAATACAATTTTTTTCAGGCTTGTTTTCAAAGTTCTTCCTTATTTTACATTTCTTACTAAAAATTATAATGTGAAAATTACATTATACATGCATTGACTACAGATCTCACTGTATTTTCCTAATATCACCAATCTTGATTGCGACATACACAGCAAGCCGATATATTGTTTGACATATGTTGGATAAACGTGAGTCGGATTTTTAAATATTGGAGAACCTAGCAAACAAATGAAACATGTTAATGCTATAGAATGATGCCAGTTAACCTGAAATATAGACTATATAGAGTATATCACTGCAACAAATGTGTTACGATATTTCTCCACTTGAGACAGTTAAATTTTATCATTTAGAGAGAAAAAAATTCGTGATACACGATAATAGCTTAATGAAATTTGTTTCGCTAAACATTGTTGTCCGTCCTTATCAGAGACTTGCAAAAGTTGTATTCTGTATATATGACGTCATCAGACATTTTCGCTTTTTTTTCATGACGTCACACAATAGGGAATTCATAATTAAATTTCGACCAATCATTTACCGAGATTAGTTATTTGAATATTGAGAAGAACAATCATTTCACAATCGATTGGGAAATGTAAAAACAGTGAGAGAAATAAAATAGGAAAACAGAGGTAACAACAGTTACAACAGTTACATAAAGTACCCTTTTTTCTCATTCACATGTTGTACAAAAAAAGTAAAATAGCAAAAATACTGAACTCATGAAGTCCCTAATCAAATTGCAAAATCAAATGATATAAGCGATCAAACAATTATGAAAATTCCGTTGACAAATAATTAAATGGTTTACAATCCCCCTTATGTTTGTGGATATATGAGTATCTATGATAATAGTGACTTTGGAAATCATAGGGAATAGAATTGATAAGATTTCTATCACTTCTGCTTTTTCAAATCTACTACCAGGGTCCATCATTGAGCAATAATATACATTTCGGTATTAATTGAGAAGACTACATTAATTACATGAATAGAAGATAAATATATATCTTCCATGCAATATATGTTACACGTGAAGGTTTGCATCAATTCATGTCGACTAAACTACTTCCTTATTGTAGAAGATCGTACAATGATCTCTTACTGGCGTTTGCAACATCTTGTGTTTTTTAATTGTTTTTCGTTTGATAAAAGTAAAAGAACAATAATATCGAACTTCGAGATGATTACAATCGGAAATTCCCCTATCATATGGCTCAATTAAACGCTCAAACACATCAACCAACAAATATTTTTGTCATGTCGGACTTTCAAAACTGACTATACGGTTGCACATTGTTGAAAGCTGGCAGGCTTTATACGCTATGTATTCCAAGTACATGTATCTAGTATTTTTGTGTGAATTGCATATTTCATTTCAATATCATATTAAGAATTTGCTATTAAAGATAATTCATGTAATTGCTTTTTCTCCCTTTGAAAAAGTGAGATCCTCAGAATCGGAATAATATTAGAAGTGGATGAAATTTCATGTTGTTTGCATGACCAATATGCAGTTTCATTCAGACAGAACATGCAAGATTAGTTATATATATTCGTAATAGATTTTGTTGTAATCTACTGTAGCTTCAATTTCCAAAGAAGATTAACGACCTATTCTTAAAATAGCATTTATCATTTAGTTAATATAATGTAGAAGTCGTTTATTGTGATAATGTGTCTATTGCACATTGCTGTAATGTAAATAGATAGTCAATGATCGGTCATATGTCTCCTGTGTGGATCCACTACAATGTACTTTATTTCATTAAAATGCGTGATAACTTCAGTTTATATGTCAGATATTGGCGCCATTATATCCAGCGCCATTTCCTATTTATGTAAATAAGAAGATGCGGTATGAGTATCAATGAGACAACTCTGCATCCAAGTCACAATGTATTAAAACTAAACAATTATAGGTCAAAGTGCTGCCTTCAACACTGGCAATTTTTAACTCTTTTATGTCCCTGTTTTACTCCCAATTATGATAATTGATGTACATATGTTCAGAAAGGACGAAATATCATATGTCAACAATTATAGTATTCTTAAGCTTGTGTTTAAAAAAAATGTTCTTTTAACAAAAGTTATTGCATGAGTCAATTAACTGCGCGTACTCTCAAATCTGAAATTTGTGTATTGGTTTTGTGTATTGGTACTGTTTACAAAAGTATAGATTGTTCTAAATAATAGGGATGTTCTGGTAACTAACAGAAAACACTGGCCGTTTTTGGCACAACTTTTTTGATTTTTTGGTCCTCGATGCTGTTCGACTTTGTGCTTGTTTCGGCTTTCAGGCTTTTGTATCTGGGCGTCACTAGTAGATCTTGTGTGGACAAAATGCACTTCTGGCGTATAAAAATTTTGAACTTGTTGCCTTTTGTTGGCTGTTGTTCGTGTGTTTCTTTGTCAATTGTGTTCTCCAATTTATTTATATTATAGTCCTGTGATGTTATAGTTCACATGGCTATAAAAGAGGGAGGTTTGGCATGCCACAAAACCAGGTTCAACCCACCATTTTTTCCTTTAAAAAATGTCCTGTACCAAGTCAGAAATATGGCCATTGTTATATTATAGTTCGTTTCTGTGTGTGTAACATTTTAACGTTGCGTCGTTTGTTTTCTCTTATTTTTGAGTGTAAATTCACATTGCGATAAGACGTGTCACGGTACTTGTCTATTCCATATTAATGTATTTGGTTTGGATGTTATATTTGTTATTCTCGTGGGATTTTGTCTGATGCTTGGTCCGTTTCTGTGTGTGTTACATTGTAGTGTTGTGTCGTTGTTTTCCTCTTATATTTAATGCGTTTCCCTCAGTTTTAGTTTGTTACCCCGATTTTGTTTTTTGTCCATGGATTTATGAGTTTGAATAACGGTATACTACTGTTGCCTTTATTTTGGTGTTGTGAATACAATGGCATGTCCGTTCTTGGTTTTGGTTAGATTCCTTTGTGCATGGTATCAATCTGAGCCCTATTAAATTGATGTGTGTAGTTTGTTCGTATGTTGTTCTGTTACACCACAGTCAAAGTTGAGATGAGGAATTGCTACTTCAAAGAAATTTAACCCGCAACATTTTTGAAGTATATATCCTCAGTCAGAAGCCAGAAATTCTGTTTTTTCATTTTTTTTTCATATTTGTTATACTTGTGTTTTGTTATAGATGAGGCCGTTAAGTTTCCCAAATGAATTGTTTCATATATTTTTAAGTCGTGGCTTTTCTATCCGACTATGATGTATAGTTTTTTTCCATTGTTGAAGTTCGTGCATTTGTCTATAATTGCTAACATCCACTTTGGTACATAGTTGTCTTAGTTGTCATACCACAACTCCTTATTTCATAGTGAAGTTTATAAAACAAATAAATGCAGGACAAATTACAGCAATACGATGCTGATGAATAGGCGTCAATATGCATCAAGCAAATAGCTTGATAGGTTATTCAATTTGCAGCAACCACAACAAATAACAAACAAAATCAAAAGATCATTACTAAGGAAATAAAAACAGTATATAAAAAATTATGACATAAAAAAAACATTTTATTCATTTGATAAAACACAGAAGAATCTCTACCATGAGCTGTTGTTCAAAAAATTGGTAGAAAAAATGAAAAAAAAACAATGTATGATAAACTAATTACATATTCAAGAAACTATATCAATTCTTTAAATGCATGATTCGTAATGCATTACAGACTGTATTGTCAACACCTCTGGGTCATATAGTTTTGTTCTAAGCCTCTATGACAGACGTAAACAACTTCAAATTACTTAAGACAGCATATTTCACACTTTAATAGAGGTAAGCTGTCTACAAGAAAACTATTAGACGAACGATTCCAGGCGGTCAAATTGGTGTCTTCTTTATGAACGTCTTACAAGCTTTTCAGTGTAATTACCGTATGTAATATCTGAATTATGTAAGCAAAATGCTGTCCACTTTTCCTAAATTTAACATCAACAAATAACACATATCATGTGTACTTATCATCAAAATTTATTTGTTATGTATGCATATCATTAAAAACAAATAAGTCTATCGGGGTTTCATGGCATAGTTTTAATAAATGAATTGTTGTTTCTCAATGCTCTTCAAATTCTGCATGTTTTGCTTTCTAACTATTTTGATCTGAACGTCTCAAATGAGTCTTATGTAGACAAAACGCGTTAAAATTGATAACAATTTACGCCCATTGAAATGGCGAGTTCCTTTAAATTGAAATGATATTCGCAGTGGACTAAAATTTGGTGCTTTTTAAATATTCAGTTTCATACAGACAGAGCATATATGATTGGAAATGTATCTGTAATAACTATTATTATAATCGACTCTAGCTTCGATTTTCAAAGCAGATTGACGACATATTATTAAATCAGCATTTATCATTTAACAAATATAATGTAAAAGTCATTTATTATGATAATGTGTCTATTTCACATGGCTGTAATATAGAGAGATAGGCAGTGATTGCTCATGTAACTTGACAGAGAATCAAACTGCAACGTACTTTATATTCATTAGGGTGTATGTTAGCTTCTGATAAATTTTCAGATATTGGCGCCATTATATCCAGCACCATAGCCTGTTAATACTCATTTATATCCCCTTTACTCTCACAGGATTTTCACATAGAATGAAATATCACCAAATGTATTTTATTTTAGTTTGTTTGTACTTTTTACATTCAAGTTTTCCCTAAACAAAGGTTATCGCAAAGGTCAAATTCCATAATGTTAAAATGGCATAATATCATAATATCTACGACGAATTTCGGAAAAAAATATTAAGTTATCGAATAAATAGATGTAGGACAAATAACAACAAGGCAATGATAATTGATAACAGAGAATATACAGGAAAGGCATTGCTTGACAAGTGATCTAATTTTCACCGACCGGGGAAATATTCAAACGAAAAAAGGAAGATCATTACCACAGTGTGTGAACGTAACTGTACGGTTTTATAATGTTTTGGTCATTTGGGAGACTGTTAAGCGGTGCTCCGACATTCGTAACAATAACAAGTTGCTAGATGGAAAGTTTGATGAACTCAAGTGTTACTATAAAACGTTTCTGATTCAAGTTTTGGAAATCAAAACAATCTATACGCATATATGAACCAATGAAATAATAAAAACGACATAAGCATCCAAACGTTTTCATTTGTATGGTGGGGTTCCGAGTAAATCGATCAAAACTGTGACGGAGCAGCGATCAAAAATATTGAATAAACATCGAAAAACCCATCGTTACTACTAGAATTTTTACACGTACTTTTTCTAATATATAGCTTTACCTGTCTGAAAGACAAAAAAGTCAAAAGTCATTGTCAAATTATAAAACCCAAATATATTCATTTTCTAAATGTCGGATATTTTAATTGACTTTACAATCGCTTGCAAGTTTACTGTACAATCACTTGGAGCCCTCCTGTACAATCACTTGGAGCTTTACTTAGCCAAATACATTAAATACATTACATATGCGTTTTATTGGTAGTTCCTTGTCTGTCCTATTATATTCATCTATGGTATTTGACATAACAATGAGCACGGATTCAGTCATTTTGCCGATTAATAAAGATTGCGAAAACAGTTTTGAAGGTGTCTATATCAGAGAGAAAATCAACATTTGAACAATAAGTATACAAGACAAAAGAAAAGGACAGTAGACAGTAATCGCTAAAAAGCAATTAGTGCTCGTTTAACCATTTTAGTTATCTCTTTATTTAAAATTTTGTTAACACTTAAAAAATCTCAAGTTGATGAATGCCCCGAAAAATTAATAAAACAGAATATTCCTTTTTGATACATTTGAAAATAAATGTAGTTTTAAGCTACATATTGACATTTAATAATAGTAATCGTTTTAGAATATCATTATGGGTTGAGCCTATTGGTTCCTGTGCTTCGTTTTTGAATGTTTATGTATCGTATTGATGAACTAGATTGACAAAATCAAAACAACAGTTTAAAATAACCTTTGTGCATTTATAATCTTGATTTTTGTTTTTTGTTTTTAAGGGGATATTTACATTCCAACAGTTGTCGGAAATTGTAATGTAAAATGTTATCACTTTCTAGTTATATCCAGTTAAGTATCACTCCTTAAAAAGTCATACGATACAGCTTTCGATCTTAGAATATTGGACACACAAACGAATCTAAAGAATAGACACAAACGGATTTTTGTTATAAAATTTGAAATAATTTCTTAACATAAGTTTGGTCTATTTGTGCAAGAATCAGCTGGAAATGTTTTTCATTTTTAGTTGTGGAATACAAAAATTTGCTGAGATTTTAACATTTTTGAGAAAGTTTGCATTAATTCTAAGTTAGCGCTGACAAAATGTATTCAATATTAAAAAGTGTTGAGTTTCCGGAACCTTTTAAGTCGGAAACACGTTATATTAAAAGAATTACATTATTTGTTATGGAATGCGCATTAATCGGCGTTTTTTTCCCTTTAAGTAAAAATAATGGCAATATAATATATACGCCTGACAACTCTAAAAGAAGTGGTTAAAAGGTTCCATTTTGTGAAAAGCGATATAAATGCAATGATGACTTTTTTAACCGTTTGAATTGAATCTCTGTAAGAAAACATACTACTTTCAACAAAATCAAGGCTACGTTCATCTTATTTTAGTATATCAATAGAAATTAAATAGTAAACCTATTATCTTAATCTTATTCTCAGATTATAAGTAATGTTTCTAAAATAGCAATATTTGAGAGGAAAAATCAGTTTTTAGTCTCATTCTAAATGGTCATTTTATTAACACGTTTAATGACCTCATTCCAGAGGGTCCTTGTGTGATAAGTTTTATTTAATTTTTGTAACAAGAATCGACCTTGATATACCAAACGTTTTTCTGAAGCTACAATACACAAAAGAGTGAATACCTGAGTAAGGTCTTTCAGTATGACGCTTACATACTACTAACTTTACCGTCACTGCCACAGGGATGATAATTAGTAAAGTCTTTCAGTATGACGCTTACACAATACTAACTTTACCGTCACTGCCACAGGGATGTTAATTAGTAAAGTCTTTCAGAATGACGCTTACACAATACTAACTTTACTTTACCGTCACTGCCACAGGGATGTTAATTACAACTAGGCGACATAAACGATGGAAATGACAAAGTAATACAATTGTCTTGCATATTGGGATTATGTGAACGAGATAATGGACCAAATAAACGTTTCTCTTTTACGGCACTGGTATCAAAATGTGACTTAAGGTCATACTTCAGCTTTAACCAGATCATTACATCATTGTTGGATAAGTTTGATGAAACTGTTTTATCCTCGATGTTGTAATGGGAATTATTGATGTCTAAAGTGACAAGTCTTTCGCCGCAAATATAATATAAATGTTATAGAAAAGAAAAAAAAACACGTGGAACATGAAAGTAAAAAGTGAAAGAAATATAAAACCTCCATATTTGATATAAGATATCAGACAAACAACAGACCATGAAATGCTACACAAAAAGTTTAAGATTTAACGATATGAACCAAACCCAATAATACAACTGAAGAGATATAAGAGAGGTCATAGTAAGAAATAGATATTCAAACTTATAGGTAGGAAATTAAACAAACTGAAAATGTAATGGCAAAAATTGAAAGATGTTTTTTGCTATTGCATTTTATTGAATCTGATCTATTTAATTGGAAAGTTTTATATACTAACTCAACTTGTTAAACACCAGCTCATGTTTCTGAGCCTGTCTGATCTCATCAGTTGAGTGTCTGTCTAAATATGTGATATGGGAAATTTGCTGTCATCTTCGACTCTACTCAATATCGTCAATATCGTCTTTTTATAATTGGAAATCGTTTCTACCAGTTTTTTGTTTCTTAACTCAGTTTGAAATAGTTTTTAGTTTTGAGAAAAAGTAATGAACAAAGTACAGGTTTTTTTCATTCTTTTTTTGTTGCTTTTGTATTTTTGAGTTACCCCAGTAGCGGATTCAGATGGACACAGTGGGCTTATATCACCTTCAATCAGAAAACAATTAGCCCCAAAAATTTACCCAAGAAGCTCGATGATAATTTAACTCTGATGGTTTATCATTCCCCTCCCTCTTTTTCTACAATACAATGATTCGAATCCTGAACTTTGAACGTTTTAGTTTGAATATCAATAATTACATTAAATCTTCTTTCATAACGTAAACCTATCAGGCAGTATGTAACCTTTGAATAACGTTCTTTTTATCTAAAAAGACATAAATCGACCATTTTATAACTTTTTTTCTCCTCATATCTATAAACCTTTCAACATTTAACAGGCTTCGCCCTTTAAGCTATAAAATTATGTTTGTCCACAGTAACTATTTGTCTTCATTGCAATAACAAAATCCGATAGTAAGCCTTTTTAATCAAACTCGCGCGTGTCGCTAGTAATCATTGGTTTTAAATTAAACCCAAACCTCTAGTATGGAATCATTTATACAATGACACTTACCAAGGATACCCATCATCTAGTCTAGTTATTGAAGGAAATTGGATCAAAATACTATTTTGTATTTATTTGAACAAATAACAGATATTTTTAGGATAGGCTAAACAGTCAGTAGTTTCAAGGTAAGGTGTTTTCACATTTTATTTTATTCAATATTTACATAGCATTTCATCATTGTTACTTTGGTTTCCAAATGATCGGTGCTAAATTTGCAGGTCAATTGTGTTATGAAGAATTTAATATATAAGTGATTTCTTTAAACAAAAAAGGTATGTAAAACAAAAAGCTATTATTTTTCTTATTTTGTATACAAACTGCCTTAATTTTTGAATATTGTTGTGAATGATGGTATAGCATTTCCGTACTTTACATGTTATATTATACAACTAACGATTTCGAGGATCATGCAATACGTTTGATGATTCATTTCACTTAAATAAAAGATCCCTTGTGAATTTTGACAGTTAAATTTACAGTGTAGAAAATGAAAAACAACATCTTGATGAATTCAATATTAATTCAAACTACTAGAAAATATGATGGTATTTTATAGACTGTACATTAAAGTTCTTTTGACTATGAGTGCATTATTATTTCTATGCTCCTCTATGGAATTATTAAATATATATTTAACGAAAATTCCTATTTGATATATCAAACTTTGAATTAGAAATTTAATGAAATAAGAAATTATAAACAGTATGAAATAGTTTGGCTATGAATTTTTAAAGACAGTCGTTGATTACCAGTAGAAAAACGTCCATCAGATCGTGACAATCAATTACATAAGTTTCACTTTTACGCTTTATGGATCCTATACAAATAAAGCTGCATTTATATTAATATGATCAAATAATAGAATCCATTACATCTGTACCATTGCAATATTAGTTTGAAAGTTCATGGTTAACATGACTGATATAACATAATAAAAAACTTCCAATCTCATTTAGGAAGAAATTGTGTTCAGGATAGTGTATATACTATTGACTTTTACTGATTGGAATGGAGCTTACCAATGACTCAACTGACACATTACATAAGTTACATCATTAATATTTTGATTGGCAATAACATTTTCAGTTTTGGTATAACTTTTTGATATGTGTCCGTGTCAGCTTAATTTGCGCCCTATTGTGTGCAGTGATAAAACTTTGGGTTAATGCGTTTGCTCCGTTTTAAGTTATTTCAACCCATTATGTGTATATATCATTTAACTTAAAGCAAAACTCACAATCACTATGACTTTTTGTGTCAACAAGAGACAATGGTTCTAAACATATCATATCTTAGTAATTGTTGTCAATTATAGATGTATAAATATAGATTTCATTGTTTTATACCTATCATTAGCATATTGTAATTGGGCATGAAAGATGTCGCATATTAACTTTGAAAATAGTATTAGTCAGTAAACTTCTTTTTCATTTTGATGTTCTATAGAATCAAAGCAGATGTTTTAAAAGTAGGATCATAAAAATAGAGTATGCATGAGGTATTGCTATAATTAGAGGAAGGCTGTTTTCTACGGATATTTTTTTTAAAACCGCTGTAATCTTCAAACCACTTTGAAAACAAATATACGTCGTATCCGATTTCATATAATGTTGTTTATTAGCTTTTATAGTGTACGGTAAAGTTTTCTTCAGAGGTAAAATTTCAAATTAATTTTTTTTTAACTGTGAGTTAAAAAAAGACAGATGCACTTTGCTTCCAAAGCTCATTGGGAAACATTTACCAGATCGTAGTTTATTCTTCTTCATGACAAACAAGTCAATATCACATGAGAAAACTAGAGCAAACAATAACCCATTGAAAAAAAAATTATTTTGATAATACAGAAATACTTTATGTTTGGCATGTTTGATCTATGATTTCAATTTTCTATTAAGCAATATTTTTTTTTATTAAATTTCACAAAAATGGCCAAAGGGCATTGACAATTTGTTTATGATCATAAGTTATATTAAAAAAATGAATGCATTTAGATAATCACAATGATGTGCGAAAAATGTCACGAAGAAGATATACAAATTGACTAAAAAAAACAGATAAAAACAGAATTGTTCTGTTTAGTAAATACGGTTATCTGAGTCAGCAATAATAGCACAGCTGCATGATATTGAAGATGCTTAAAATATTCATTTCATCAACATGATAATGTTATACTAGTAAGTTGGCTTATATTTCTATATATTTCTATGTAAAATAATATAGTTGCGAACGCAGGTGCAAGAAGTGTTGTTTTATTAAACAATTATTAGATTTGTGGTTTTATTGGTTCTTTTGGTTATTTAATCTTGTCCCTCTCATCTAGTTAGTAGGTGGTGATACTAAGGTTAGTGGAAGATATTTTCAGAAAAAAAATCCAATACATTTATCTTTTTTTTCGGGCATATATGGTATCGAATAGGTAATATAGGAAGTTTTTATAGATCTAATGATGATCATAACCCTTCTTTCAAATTGTTAAGCAAAGCTTAACAGTACCAACGGTTGTTGAATGATACGTCGAATCTTTCTTATTTTACTTGGAACGTTACAAAATCACAAAAAATTGGGAATTGTGGAATTGAATCCTGTTTATGTTGGTAGATTTATCAATAGAATAAGACCAGTACGTAAAAAACACAACATGTATTGTTTTTGCAAAACAAATTGCGTTTTTAAATTCTACTCTAACAAATAAATTGTAATGACGCAGTCGCGGAGATGACAATAAACATGTTTTAGATGGGTTGAGTTGGGTTTGATCTGGTTGTATCCCATTAGCAGATCCACAAATGTATCAACTTGATTATTCAATTGTAAAAATAAATGAAATTATTTACATTTTGTTACCGAAAAAATATAAAAATTTAAGCCCCTTAAATAAGTTGAAGCACTTTCATTGCTGAATTTCTGAAACAATTAAATTTCGTTTAAGTTTTACATAGAATTGTAGTTCAAATACATTAACAGTATAATTTTATGAAAATTATAAGAATGTGCAGTTGTATTTAGTTTTATATATAATTGGTTTTTGTTTTAATTGAACATGTATGTGAAGAACGCATCTTTGGAAAAAAGAAAATTCTATATACAGGTAAACATTTGTAGCGTTTTAATTATTTGTTTCTATTCTATAGTCAGTATGCAAGGTCTTAAGCTTGTGAATGATGATGCAACGTTATTTATCAGTAATTGAAATTCATAGAAGATAAACAAATATCCATTAAATGTTCTTTGACAGGAAGGTGAATGTCTTTAACCTTTCGGAGCTAAGAACACTTATTTAAAAAAAGATGCAAGTTTGCTGAATGTTGCTTTCAAATTAAAATAAAGTACAAAAAATGCGGTTTCAGTTGCTAGTGCAATTGCTTCAACTTTTTTAGTCTACCTCAATCAATATAATACATAGGTGAGGTTAATATTTTTAATGTGATTTCTTAAAACATTATCGTTTTTTTTTATTATGCAATTCTACAATTTATTTGTATAAATCATAACAAAAACGTTTTTGGTAATACATGCAGAGGGAGGAGTTCCATCTCAAAACAAATATTAAAGTAAAGTACCTGCTGCAAAGGCAGGTGCATAGTGTTCTAATTTCTACTTGTTTGGGCGAGGGTTATGAATTTCACCCAAATCAATAGAATAACATGTGATGATTAAAATTTGCACGCGATAATCTGCTATCAGATTACACAAACAGAAACCGTAAACAAATTAATCAATCAAATAGCCGTTGAAGGCCATAGTGTCAGAAGTGATTTCAAAAATGATTTATAAAACTGTTTATTAATGAAAATACGATTTATAAAAGTTTGGCGTCTGAAGTGCTTTCCAGTTATACCTTTACCAGAAACATTGAACTCAAAAATTTGAAATACTTGACGTCAATCTTTATAATTAAATCGGCTAAAAATAAGAATAACAAATGTCCACTTGCCCAAGGGAGTTGAAATTGTAGGTCTTTTTATCATTTCTATTTTTATTATCATGGTTCTGCTAACATAAGTGTTATGATAATACCTAACCCAATCGACACATTCAAGCATTTGAGGTAGATAGGGTGTCTTCCTCCATCTTGGATTTGGAAATATTAGAAAACAAGGACTAGATCTGTAATAGAATGTGCAAATTTTTAGAGAAGTAGATAATTCATGTGTAAAAAATTCCACTTCTACATAGAAAATGACATGTTTTATCATATTTATGATTGTATTTTACAAAAAACAGAAATTTTTCCCAACTTTGCCACATAAGGGGAGGCAACTCAAATGCAAGGGCAGATAATTCAGATTAAGGTATTTTTACAATAGAATGTGTTAGGAATTTCTCTATTTTATTATGCATGTTATGTAACAAGAAAACAGACAATTTTGAACACCGTGTAGCATGAAAAAAAGCCCGGTGACCCATTCTTTTTATTACTTTTTTTTAAAAAGCATAATATAAACTTCATTTTGGCAAATTATTAAAAAATTCTATGGATTATAATTTAGACACCCCATCTACCTTAATTACGGTTTTTGTTGCATGAATTCATTTTTACAACATACGACGAGAATGTCAAAAATCTACAGCTTGGAAAGTAAAAGCTGACCGAATGCAAAAAGACACATACATGTTTATTAAAAGAAGCATACAAATGTTGATAACATATAGGCAAGAACACGTGAGATCATATCTGAAAGACCTCACTTCTATTTATTGAACATCAACACTACAAAAAATGTTCTTGGAAGAAGCATTAGGCAGGATCTTGCAATTTTATCTAAAACATTTTAAAAAAAAAATAATGTAAGATATAAGCAGACAGATGTTAAGAAGGAATTTGGAAAAACGTGATACAATCTCTATCAGTGACATTAATCTCAAATAAAGTAATCAAACATTCATAAGCTAATGATTTTACTGTCACTTTTTAGTAATAACTGTAAATTTATTTTTCTTAAAATATATATTGAAAGATCATCTCAGGTGCTGCATGTGAAATAATTTAAGTAAGCATTCCATATTCACACATCAATGATCCTTTTTGATTTAACAGGAGGTCATGGTGTCCAATCCTGAGTTTAATGTTATTTTTGTATCACTTATTTTGCTTTTGAACTTTGGTTTGCCATTTAATAAGGGCTTTCCAAACTGAATTTTCCTTGGAGTTCGGTATTTTTTTAAATTTTTATTTTTGCTGCTATATATTGTCGTTTTGTTGATGTTTGACATCCTTTTTCATCTTTAACGTCTGTTTTCACATGTCTCGATCTTGTATCTCAAATATATTATGTCTTCTATCCTGTATCTGTAATCAATTATGTCTTGTACCTTCTATCTGTAATCAATGTCTTGTACCTTGTATCTGAAATAAATGTCTTACATAATCCAGGGTTGTCGCATCTGTAATCATTTATACAAGTCATGAACAATTATAAAGAATCGGGTAACTCAAAGTACAGTTACGAAAGAATGAATGACTGACAACAAATTGTGAATGATATCAGAAGGTCTAGGAGAAAATGATTGATGTCACGTGCACGCAGGGGTGACAATACTACGTGACGAACTTACATTATGAACGTGATCTCTTATACTGTATTATTTAAATAGATAAAACATAAAAAAAAAATTCATCGAGTTAATACTACTTTTTAAATGTCAAATAATCAACAGAAATAATTGTTAATCGGCATGAAATAGTGCAACTTTACAGATTACAAAACCGTTTACACTAGAATTCCAAGCCATCATTAGCGATAATGATTCTTAATTGTTTTTCCTATCAATTTACAAATCATTGAAAGAAGGGAGAAATAGCGATAATGCACTTTGTGTGTTGCCCTTTATGTTGATGAATTTGTTGAACACTTAGTACACACTATCAATTCAGTTTTCCATAACAAAAAAATATGAATATATGTAGAAATGATCTAACTGGAAAAAATATTTAGTAGAAACCAATCAATTAAATGCGACACTCTCGCCCGATCAGTTATTACAACAATGACAGTAGAAGTTATTATGACAAAATGAAATTGAATGCTAGAAACAAATATTCTAACAGAATTTGCACATATTGATGCTGATTATTCTAGTCTTTTTAATCATCATTTTATACATTTTACGTGTTGACTTTATTATTTTCAGTAATTAATTTACTTATGGTAAAAACAATTTTATTTTTGGTTATTGTCTGTCATGTAATTAACTCTTTTTTATTGCTCTAGTATATCCCAAGCTATAAGTTTCTCTTTCATCGGTATTTTACATTTTTTCGTACCAGAATTATTCTGTCTTTTGTTAAATGACAATAGTTGAAAGTGATCTGTAACTGTTCGAATCTTTGTTCTTCTGTTTTTATATAGTTTCCCATTGGCAATATTCTACCACATCTCATTATTTTCTTTTTCCGACGTAGTCGGTATAGTTTCGGTTTGTGCCCTTTGAACTTAAGGACGCTTAACTATGGCAACAGAATACGCATGCTCGAAAATCCTCTCTGTGATTGGACAAAATGCTGTCATGGTGGGTGATTTGGTTGTGTTTGAAAAAACGTCTCGTTAATTATATCGTGATGGAAAGCTATAAATATTTGAACTAGATCTTACAAAGATTTATATTTTTATTAAAATAATTGTTTCTCCAATAGCTCTTTGCATCCGTGACAGCTGTTTATTCGGGACAATTATATAATTTTTTAATGTAAACTTTGTTGTACGAACGTACATGACTTTTAGAACGCACCTACGCATGTGAGATTTCCGCGGGGCTTTGGTGAATGTAAACTGAAAGATACGAGGACCGAGAATAATGAACACAAACAGAGTAAACGTTATTCAAATGGTATCTTTGTGCTTCTGAAGGTTATCGAGATGATAGTTTTAAACATATACTCAAATTTAAATACGTCGGATATCTTTTTTCAAGATAGTTCTTATTATTTCTCACTTGTCAATTGATCGAGTTTTCAGACTGGTATTATATTGCAGGGTAACTTGTGTGTCAGCTTTATGTTATTGTCTGACACTGTTTTCTCCCATATTGTTTGTAATTTGAAATCTTAGTCTCCTAATGTATACTGATAACAATAAAAGGATCAATTACACAAAGGAGAAGTCAAATAATTATTCAAGGAAAAGGATATTATAATGGCTTAGAGGTCTTAAACAGATGGTTATAACTGTGATCAATTATCATGCTTGTAGAAATTGTGACGAGTTAAACATAGGTTGACTTAGAAAAAAAATGATCTTAAAATTGTTTCAAATTACAAAAAAATAAGATCCTAATTGTATCCGTTTATCTTTTTTCGACTGTTGTAATTTTGTAAGAAATGTATTGGATTAGAAGAAGTACGTTTAAAGTATAAGGTTCAAGCGCTAATTTACTGAAAATTGACCACACAAATCGTCATGATATTTAAAAAAATATACACTTATACTCCATTTTATTATGAATGCTTTAAATCATGCAAATTCAGAGCGGACATAAATCGTATAGGAACACGTCTTATGTGGGTTCGTGTTGCTAAGTCTTTAGTTTTCTATGTTTTGTCTTGTGTACTATGTTTTGTCTGTTTGTCTTTTTCTTTTTTATTCATGGCGTTGTCAGTTTATTTTCTATCTATGAGTTTGAATGTCCCTCCGATATCTTTTGTCCCTCTTTTTGAATACACGAAAGGCTTGAAATTTTATGTTTCACTGGAAAAGGAGGGTTTAGTACTTAGGTTCTGAAATTTTCCATTAAAATAGGTCACCTATTCTCACTCATATGGTTCTCTATTGCGATACTATTAAAGAACTCTCAAAAGTTAGTGCATGCGATCCTATATGTCTAACTGGATCTGTCTACGTATTTATACATCCCAGTATAGGACACTTAAAAAGCAACTATCAGACGAAATATGTTTAAGATGGTCCTATGTCTTTTTATAATCAACAATTAGGCTTGTTTTCATATATACAACGACAAGGTGGCATTACTCCAAATGTCAATAAAAATGTGTTTCCGTATGTTAAACAACTGGAAATGTTATTTGGAATTGTGTTCAAACTTAGTTATGTGCTTACAAATAGTCACATATATAATTAGAACGACCTTTCCGAGGTAAAGAAACTAGGGAAAGAAAACCTTACTGTGACTTGTGATGGTTAATTCTTTACATTTAATTAACTTGTGTAAAGAAATGACATAAGATCTGTACTTTTAAACAGGTGTCTTTTTTTTCAGCATGTATTGCAACTTTTATTTTATACGCCCCTTTCTACATTTCAAACTATTTTAAAGTACAATGATTCTTTATAATTGAGAGTTTTTTTGTCATTTCAGATTCCTAAACAGCGATCATCGTTAAAGTAGACAAGACGTGATCATGGTGATAGAGAAATCACTGTAATGACGCTATCATTACACTCTTCGTTTATATTGCAAAATCAGGAAATGGTTTAATTTGAGACTTAGATAAGACATTTTACTACAAAATGAGTTTGCCTCCTAACAATTACGAGATGGGAAGTTATTATGTTGGATCATACAACCATACCAGTATGAATGATACAAAGATTCCAGTGATGGTGCGATATAATAAAACTGACGATTACTATCAAGGATTTATGCCACCACCACCGAGTCAATTGTTGTTAGATATAATGGAATTTAAGCGATGGGCAATTTTATTCATCATAATTTTTGGAGTAATTGGGAATGTAGTGAGTTTTTATATATTTACAAAGTCAAAACTGCGAAAAGTATCAACATCTAGATATTTTTCTGCAATATCAATCGTGGATATTGGATACTTATTATCAACATTGTGTACAAATTTGACAACGTGGGGTGTAAGTGTGTACCACGTGCACGGTCTGTGTCCATTGATTATGTATGTTAATCATATTTGTACGTTTTTATCGATATGGTATGTGACATCACTTGTTATAGAGAAATTCATTGGATTATTTTGGCCATCAAAGAAGGCACATTTTTGTACTGTTTTCCGTGCTAAATGTGTAATAATCGGATTAGCGATTCTTGCCGTTGTCTGTTATCATTATGTAACATGGACTGTTGGTTCCGATTACCCTTACATGTACTGTTTCCCATGGCCAGAGAATGAGTTATTTGAAACATGGAACAAACTGAATAAGGTTGATGCGGTTGTGGTCTCGGTGATTCCATATGTGCTTATATTTTGTCTTTCGTGCCTTATAGGTGTCAAAACATGGCAATTTTATAAAAGAAATAGATCAACAGGTTTTAGACTGCACAGACGTCAAACAGCATATGTTCCACAGGATAAGGAATACAAAACATCCGGGTTACTGCTGTTAGTGGCCTACGTTACATTTTTTCTCAGTATTACAAACGGAGTGTTCCGAGTGCTTATGATAATGCAGCCCCAGGAAATGATTTTAATAGCACAATTGTTTCAAACAATTTCATATTCTATCAAACCAATACTGTACATCTTAGGGTCAAGGCCATATAGAAAAGAGATTTGGAGAGCGCTGAAACAAACGTTCATATGTGAAAGATTATTTCGGAGTTCTTCTCTATCAGAAATGCAAACAGTTAGTCAACAAACTGACAATGGAAGAGCAATAGAGATAGTTGTTGAGAAAACCATGTAATGTCGCACCATTGTGTCTTGAGATCAATGCTCGTCTTTCATATCACGCCTAGCCACTCACCGGTGATTTGTAATACAATAAATCAAAGTAATGCAGACAAAACCATTAAAAACATGTATATTGTTTGCATAACAGTTTTATGAGATCAGCAATCACGTCGGGAAAGTATTCAGTCAACTTTCCTATTAGTTTTATAAAATAATTATTTTATCACCAAATATCTGTATGATATCCGTCTTGATAAGTATGTTATGTAGAATTTATGACTCTTAAAATTCCTGTATTCTTTGTTATTGCTGTCTACTATGGAATAGTTACGACATAACACAGACAAAATGAGTAATACTATTATCTTGTAAATAAATCATTATCAATCTATTTCAATGTTCGAATTATATAAGGTATACCATTGTTTTACGCAACGGAAATATTTTTCCGAATCAAATTAACACCCACTTAAAGGGGCACTAGATACGAGATATTGAAATAATGTTTAAATATTTTTAATCAAGCATTAATGAAAGTAAAATAGTGAAAACAACATTCACTTTTAGCAGCCAGTATGGTTCAATTTTGTCAAATTAAGGTAAGAAACATCGATGTTGACTTATTCACGTATAAGTGAATAGTTCGACCTCATTTGTATGCATGTGACATTATATTTAACCCCTTAGCTAAAGAAGGATTAATCATGAATTATGCGTGTTCAGTTATCAAAAGGAAAAGAACGTCAATATATTTAGTGAAACTAAGGTAAATCATTTTGCTTGACTGATTCGATCCACGCAAACTCATTTTTATACAGGTAAAATTGATGATTAACATATCTTCTTAATCTACAAAATGAAATTAAACAGACCTAGAAAATTCAATTGCACGAGTTCGCTGTCTTTTATATCTATATTGCTTAATAAATGACTGTCGACAGTCTTTAGATGTAAACTCGATAGTTAATTTGATGGCGTCTATACTTAAGTACACATGAAACGATGATACATTTTATCGAGCACATGCCTTGTAAATTGTTTATTTTATATTACATAAAAACTTCAAGATCTAGTATAATTGCCAATGAGACAACTCTTTACAAGAGACCAAAGCTCATAACGCATAGTCAACAATAAAAGGCATCGCATTGACAAATGTAAAACAATTCAAACGAGAAAACCAACTGCCTAATTTATGTACAAAAAAATGCTTTTGGTCTCTCTTTTTTCTCAATACAAAATAAGGTGATGTGTAGAACACCCCCCTTTTCATGAAAAAATAACACAAAAACACAAAAACACGTCATGCTTTAATATCTGTTGAGTCGATGGTTGTGTCCGACATGTGCTAGTAACATACATGTAATTAAGATTTTACATGAATTCTCTGTTTTAATGAACTAAATTGCCATTTCATGGCTGCATAACTACTATACCGCTATATTTTATTAGTGTCCATATATTCAGCATTAAATTTTGAATTATAGTAGTTTTGAATACACGTTATTTTAGAGAACCAATTTGGGACCAAATCGTACCCTAACTCCTTTCCGAAATGTTGTTAATTTTATTTCGAAATGTTGCATAAAATAATAAAAATAGTATGGTCTACTTTTTAACAATCATAACCTTAAAATAGTGCTTTTATTTCTGTTCAAAACATATATCATAATGAGAACGTGATGCTACGGACATTGACTAACTAAATGGTGTAACAACTATATTACACAAGCTTTCGAGTATAATACGAAAACATGTATACACCGAAATGTAAACGTGTCTTACCCAATTTAAGAAAGTGAAATCCATCAGATACTCTTAAAGAAAATATATTGGGAATAATTGAATGCTTGATTGGTTGTTGCTTACTTAATGATGTACTACTAAAATTTTGGCAAAGGACTTTTGTGAGGTGTTTTAATCTTATATGAAAAGAAAAAGGGTTGTATGGGGCAAAATATTTTATCATGTATAGTACGAAAAAACCCAAAGATTGCGAACATCTGACACAATTTCCATAACCTGACATGTGATTACATCATTACTGTTCAGTTGCAGATATCCCATTCATATCACGTACAGATCATCGTTAAACCATGCAGCTGAAAGTCGTCACCAGCAAATATAGTTTTTATTTTGTATGAGTGTTTGTGAACGTTTGCGTTTTGCGTTTTGCTTGAGTATACTTTTCATCAACAAATAAAAGAAGAGTACAACAGCATGCATGCTCGTACTAGATATTTCCTCTATTTACTACGGCTCAATTACAGTTGAAACGTTCGAGGTTCCGTCTGCATTGGCCATCACCAGGAACGCACAGATCAAAAACAATAAAACAAAGGATAAAGTGAGTAAGACCGAAAGAGAAATAAAGAGAATAGTCAAAATATACTGTTCAGTGTAAGCCAAGTCTCTGTGTTGAAGGTCGTACTTTGACCTATCATGATTAAATTTTACAAATTGTGATTTGGATGAAGAGTTTTTTCATTGGTACTCATACCACATCTCATATCTTTGTCGTGTAAGATCCATGAGTATTGTGGCAGCGGAGGTGGCATAAAGTTTTACCCTTGCCAGTCTGTACTTACGTTCGTACGTCCAAAATGTGGTTTCCGTTCTCTTACTTAAGTTTGCCTCTACCAAATGTTATTAAACTAATACAAAATGCTAATTACCACTTAATACATATCAAGTTCGAAATTGGGTTGCATCACTGATACTGTTCTTGAGTTATGCCCCTACTAAACATAAATTTGGTGAACTTTTGGTTTCCGTTCTCTAACTTAAGTTTCTGTCAACCAAATGTTATGAAACTTTTACAAAATGCTCTTTACCAAATAGAAAAGATCAAGTTTGAAATTTGTAGGAGTCACTTATACTGATTTTGGGTAATGCCCCTTTATAAACATCAAAATTGCTGAGTTTTTGGTTTCCGTTCTCTAACTAATTGTTATGAAACTTGTACACAATATTTATTACTACATAATACAGATCAAGTTCGAATTGGGATTGCGTCACTTATACTGTTCTTAACATAACAATTTGTGAATTTTGGTTTCCGTTCTCTAACATTAGTTTGCCTCAACCAAATATTATGAAACTTATACACAATGCTTATTACCACATTATACAGATCAAGTTTGAAATTGGTTGGTGTCACTTTTACTTTTTTTACAGTTATGTCCTGATACAAGTGGAACAAGAGGCTGTCACAACGACAGCAAACCGGATTTATTAATATTTATTTGTGTCCTGCCAATATCACAAGAACCATAATGATTAGTTATCAAAGGTACCAGGATTATAATTTAGTACGCCAGACGCGCGTTTCGTCTACATAAGACTCATCAGTGACGCTCATATCAAAATATTTATTAAGCCAAACAATTACAAAGTTGAAGAGCATTGAGGATCCAAAATTCAAAAACATTGTACCAAAAACGGCTAAATCTATGCCTGGAATAAGAAAATCCTTAGTTTTTCGAAAAATTTAAATTTTTGTTAACAGGAAATTTATTAATAAAAGATGACCACATTATTGATATTCATGTCAACACCGAAGTGTTGACTACTGGGCTGGTGATACCCTCGGGGACGAAACGTCCACCAGCAGTGGCATCGACCCAGTGGTGTAAATAGCTATCAAAGGTACCAGGATTATAATTTGGTACGCCAGACGCGCGTTTCGTCTACATAAGACTCATCAGTGACGCTCATATCAAAATATTTATTAAGCCAAACAATTACAAAGTTGAAGAGCATTGAGGATCCAAAATTCAAAAACATTGTACCAAAAACGGCTAAATCTATGCCTGGAATAAGAAAATCCTTAGTTTTTCGAAAAATTTAAATTTTTGTTAACAGGAAATTTAAAAAAAAATGACCACATTATTGATATTTATGTCAACACCGAAGTGTTGACTACTGGGCTGGTGATACCCTCGGGGACGAAACGTCCACCAGCAGTGGCATCGACCCAGTGGTGTAAATAGTTATCAAAGGTACCAGGATTATAATTTAGTACGCCAGACACGCGTTTCGTCTGATGAACAGTGAAAGTGAAAGTTGTCAATATCAAATTTGACCTCAATTTTGTCATCAGTATCAACATATCAAAATTTGAAATGCTTAGATTGAATGGTTCATGAGTAAATGCAACAACATGAATGGAAACGCCATTTTTCAATCTTCCAAGAACCATGATAACTCCTGAACGGTAAAAGTCAAAATCTTCATTATTGAACTTGACCTTCATTTTGTTGTCAGTAACAACATATTAAAATTTTAAAACCTTTGGTTGAACGGTTCATAAGTAAATGCACGGACAACATTTGGTTGATGCCCGCCGGACCGACCGCCCGGCCGCCCGCCGTACATCCCTAAATCAATAACCGACAAAAATGTCGGTTAAAAATTGCTGAATTTTCCGTTTCTGTTCTCTAACTTAAATTGCCTCAAGCAAATGTTATGATACCTATAAACAATCATTATGCTGATTTTAACAAAATTTAGATCAAGTACAAATATGGGTAGCTTCACTTCTACAGTTCTTGAGTTATGTCCCTTTATAGCGTTAAATGCAAGTGGGAACATCATCTGGGTCATATGGACACACTCCTTATTTATATTTATCCTATTTCAAGTATTACATTTATTACGAAATATTTCCTGCATATGTTAGATGGGTTTATGAATCAGCAGAATAAATAGATAACATTGGTAACGGAAACAAATATTAAAACAGCTAGAAGAGATCCTAAATGCTTCCCACACCTACATAATTCTACTTACGATGAGATTTAACTATCCGGACTATCCTATATTTTGTGTCGGACGGAAGAAACTTAGGATTGAAAAAAGAGATAAATTTAAAGTTTAAATCATCGCAATTATGTTTTATACATATTTTCAAAAATTGATAACAAATATGAACAGGATTAATATTCTAGTTTGTTTCCGTAATTTCACGAAATGTTTTGAATGAATCATAAAAGTGCTTTATAATTTTTTTTTCTGTCTCATCCAAAAAGCAATTTAAGGGGAAATATTAATATGTACATTTACTTAATCATACACCATTCGCGTAACGGTTGCTTTGCTCATTGTTGAAGGCCGTTCCGTGACCTATAGTTGTTAATTTCTGTGTCATTTAGGTCTATTGTGGAGAGTTGTCTCATTGGCAATCATACCACATCTTCTTTTTTTATATATACAAATATACCACTAGGTGAAACATATATCAAGTTGCTGATAAAAAAAAAAGACTTACATATATTCGAATAACATACCATACGCTTATATCAAAAGTAAACTTTAATTATTTTCAAACGTTTCATGACGGCTCCAATTTGTACAGTTACAGTAGTACGGTATAAAATAAAAAAAATATCACCAACTGTCAACAAAAACCGAATTGCAAAAACCGAGTTGTAGAGATTGATAGTTTTGAGATTTCTTTAAGAAAGCTGTTACATGTATTATATATCCCACCTTATGCCTGACGTCAGTGTTTTAATCTTATAGTTACTTCAGTATAATGATTAAAAAAATCGACAGACATGATTTCTATATCAGCAGGTACGCTTGGCTCAATTTCAGAAACCGCAAACATTCTTTGATATTAAAGATATAATTAATAATGTTGTTGTAGTCTTTTATACAGATACTATAGAGTTAACTTCATTTTTTTATACTTTTTCCAACGCTCCAATTCTACTGATCAAGATTAAAAAGAAGGCTAAGTATTCAAACTAGTTCAACAGTCCATCAACAAAAAATTAACAGGTTCAGTCGTTGTTTTAACAGAAATGTCAAGTGACTACTTTTTTTTGTATAGTACAAAATGTATGTGTACATAAGCGTCGATAAAAACAAACCTACGATCATTTTACCTTCCCCCCAAAAAAAAAGTTATAGACATTTTTTGCTTTGAAAACAAAATGTCTTCAAGAAGGATGATCACTTCATCGACCGCGCAGAAGTACGTCTATTATTCATTACATCGAGGTATTTCATAGAGGCAAAATGTGTCAATCATAACGCCTTTAAATTTGATTTTTACCGAATGCCCTTAATATGAGATTGAAGTGTAACAAACAAAAACGTAGAAAAAAAACGAAACATCAACATACAAGTAGTCCAAAAGATTAAAAGACATGTATTTCTTCATAATCTACAAATAAAACTAACGATTACACAATACGAACCCAACCAAAAACCGGTGTACTCATGTCAAGTAAAGAAGTCAGTTCCTCCTCTACTGCATTTATCCGTAGTATTGACCATATCAAATAAAACCACGACGATGATTCGTATTCGGGGATATCATAATCAAGGGAAAGAGTACGGGATTGTGTAAACGATGAGGGAGATATATTCGTGGTCCGCTGTGACACTGATATTCTGAAAGATTGACCAAAATATAATGGCGTTATGAAAACTTATATTCGAAGGTACATGTACAAACATACACGCTAAAAACGATTCCTTAAAAAAACAAATCATTAAGTCTTGGATGTAACTAAGGACAGCAACTGCTAAGTTTCCTGACTTTAAACAAGCACTTGTTAATGTTTTGGTTTTTCTTTATGTCTTTTAAAGAATTGTAACTACGCACATGTATTTACAACCAAATGAAATTGATTTACAAATTACTACTTTTCGTCAGAATGTCAGTTTTGTGGACGCCATCATAGTTTGGTCTACCGTTATGGAAAACAATGTCACAGTTGACCATGAATATGCTCCACCTGTCGGAACCACAATCTCATACTCTATTCCTCGATTATGACATCGTCGAATGCGAATTTTCGTCGTCGCGTTTTTACTCACCAGGAGTAATACTATAGATTACTCTAGAACAGTAGGAACATGCGATCATTCCGCCTTTTTCTGCCCTTTTAGTTCGTTTGTGTTCATAAACTCTTCATTGTTTTAATAAGATTTTCCAATATTTTGTCCCTTATAATCGAAATGCACATTTGGTGTAGAGAAAGGGTATACGAAGGTTATAAGAGATGCTGTTTATGCATTTTCAATTGACAACTAGTTGACTAATACCCTGATTGCGACGACAGATAAAAAAAAATGTACGTTAAACACGTAATGATTTTTATACGTATCGAAATCTCTTGTTTAATGTGATAGAAATTTAACACATGTCGAATTATCGACAAAATGAAGTACTAGTAGATAGTTCTAAACAGAAGAGTGCATTCACTGACATCGGTATTATTTGTTTTATACTAAATTAAATTCATCCAAAGCGTTTGCATACAAAATCTGAAAGCATATCATATTAAGTAGATAGTTTTCATTAGATTCGAAAAATATCCTCATTATTCCTATTAACTTAAACTATTATAATGAAAGCATGATGATTGTGTACTTCAATTATATCAAAGATAAGATGGTTTTCATTGATTGAAACTTGATGATTTTAGTTAATGATTATAATGTTTAAACCAGACAGTTACAAAAGCACATGTTCGCCGCAAATCAAGGTTTGTAAGCGTAAAAGAATTGAAAATACATTGTAGGTGTGAGTTATATTAAGGTTTTTGTCAATACGACAAGGATGTTTATTCTGCAACAAGACTGAATGGTGTACATGGTGGCACCTGTTTTACATTAACATTTTTTTTTTAATCGAGATCCAAAGCGCACTGCCCAATTACAATATTTAGTATTTATACAAGGCACATAAGTCGAAAAAAAAGTATCATCATCGGAAAAATTATACGAACATTCGAAAAGACGCTTCACATAATCTAAAGAAAACGAATCTCACCATAAAACAAGATTCAAACTGGTGTACTCCAAATGCTTGAGCAGCTTTTGCTCGTTAAGTTGAGTAAAGTGTGATCTTTCATCAAGAGGCTTTGACTTATTAGTGATGTGACCGCACTTATTTACTCTCCTTTTTTAAAATGAAGTTGCATACTAAATGACTACTAGTATATCTTCATGGGTAAAAGTTACCATTGTATTATGAATTAAAATCATCATTGATATTTTTTTAATTCAAAATTACCAGTCATAAGATGCGGTTATCTAAGTTCGTTGCATTAAACAAATATATAGTTTCTCTATCCTTAGTTTTTCTGTATTAATCTTAGACTAATTCGTGTATTTCTTGTATGCGGCAAGGGACAGTACAAGTCTAATATAACGAACAAAGTAAATATCATTGGTCTGTTTCACCTTTTCTCTTTCCCTTGAAACAGCTAATCTAGATCTCACAGTCGAGACAAAAAAACTGGAGCGACTAATAACATTCTAAAATAACTGTACGATAAATATTTTTAGATCTGGTAAAAGCATTTAACTATCGCATTTTATTTTCATATCAAACTGGATCATCTTTAAAAACAGTTTTATAAGAATAATCTTTTCTTGGCATGCCGCTACATGGAAATACTTCGATAACAACAGCATGAACTGCGTATAATTGTTACATATTTTAACCTTACAGTTCGATTCGGTTTCACTGGGGTAAAGCTGATGACCATAACTGCATTCACGGTCATCCCAAGATGTCGGATGAAAAATTAGGTCAGTTTCTGTATTGTCTGTTAAAGTGTTTCTATATCATTTTCTTTACAAATCATACATTGAAACGATGTAAATTTATAAAAGAATCACTCGAAAATCACTAATTACTTCCGAGAAATGTCCATGAAACGGGAAATTCGATTTGAAAAAATCGTTAAGATGACCGTAAATCATAATCAAAATATTTTCAAGATGACCGTAACATAAAACAAGGATGACCGTGATTGGTAAAAAGATGACCGTAACTTGTAAAGGATGACCGTAATTTGTAAAGACTGACTGTAATTTATATAGGACGACCGTAACTTTTATAGGATGACCATCAATTCTAAGAAATATCCGTATTGTATTCAAAGCTTTTTTGTTGAGTTTGTCGATCTCAATAGGGGCTCGGTTAGCGGATATAAATATGTTTCATAAATTTCTTTTTTTAAACTATAATATAATTGGCCATATTTAGGATTTATAACAATGATAGTAAATTGCATATTTCTCGTTAACAATGAAATATTTATTGATATCGACGTTAAAATTTTAACACAAATTTACAGCGATACGACGAAAATTTGAAGAAACATGAATGTGTCCCTAGTACACGAATGCCTCATCTACACTATCATTTTCTATGTTTAGTGGACTGGACTATGAAAATGGGATAAAACTGTAATTTGGCATTAGAATTAAAAAGATCATTCCATAGGGAAAATGTGTACTAAGTTGCAATTTTATTTAACTTGAAGCTGGACAAACGGACAAACAAACAGACGAACGGACGAACGTACGCACAGACCAGAAAAACATAATGCCAATAAATGGAGCATTAAAAACATTAATAATACATACGAATATTTGGTAATCGAGCCCATGTGTATGGGTCCAGAGGAAGCAGATTAAAATCTTAATTTGTCTTGATATATGCAGGCGGAAACACTTTTGAAATAGAACAAAAGAATCGAAGCTCTGTGTTTATCGAGAAAGCGATAAAAGTTAACTGTAATGTTTGATATAGTAACAAAATTTTAAAAAGTTAATAGAAACAAATAAAACCATTTGCATAAGTTTTCAATGTATCTATTACATAGTAATACAAAACAATAAGATATCAAGTCGACGACATGGTTCTTATCGGGGCCTTTTATATCTGACTATGCGGTATGGGCTTTGCTCATTGTTGAAGGCCTTACGGTTACCTATAGTTGTTAATGTTTGTGTCATTTTGGTCTTTTCTGGATAGCTGTCTCATTGGCAATAATACCACATCTTCTTTTTTATATATAGTATCTATAAGTTGGATGTAGAAAATGCATAACCTCCGATTTTGTTTTATCACGGACGGAGAACATATCAATCTTTTAGTTCAGAAATTTTCGTGTCTGCCCTTCCATTATGTGAATCAAGAAAAAATTCCCCAAAACAGGTAACGATTGTATAGAAAAGAGAAAAATCGAGTGCGCCTTTTTATGTTAGGGCATGTTTGTTGTGAGTATTTTATATAGCATCTTGCTTCAGATTCTATCATTATTATATATCAAAGCTACAGGTTGACTTTATAACGTAAAAAAATGACAGTACGAAAAGATGAAATATATGGGTCAATTGAGATACCTATCTAATGAATCACAAAAACAGAGTAGGTGTGTTCGAATAGCTATTTTTTCTAAAAGTACTTGACGACAGTCTTTTAATTTGGATGATGAAAATGTGTGTGTGATAACTAGGGTTTATAATCTTCAACCACTGAAAATGTTTAGTCTGTCCTTCCACGAAATATTTAATTAGAATTTTTTTAAATGCTTAAGAATTTTCAAAAATTCCATCTGACATCCAAACAGACAATATTTTTAAGTTGAATCAATGCAGACAAGATCATTAACTAATGCTCATTAGCTAGTAGATACATTTGTATTTTAAAATATAACTGACATATAACGATCGATCGTAATGGTGCTATGTGGATACATTTATCAGTTTTCAAGAGCAAAATTGGCAGAGCGTCATCCCTACAATGACTTCCATTTCTACGACTGTGAGCATGAACTGGCGTAATGGGGAGATAATTTTGAAGAAGTAGAATCCTGACTGTATGAATAACATTTCTGTATATATACAAATTGACAACGTTCCGCCTTGTGATACGCTTTTCGTACAATACTATTTTTAAGGATCTACTTTGCTGGAGTTCACCTTCACTAGTTTATTCGAATGATATTTTCAAAATATTTTTGTTATTTTATTTGCATGACAAAATGAAAGACGATATAATATCAATGGGTGTACATGCAATTTTTTGGCATTTTTAAAAATGTGTATTTATTATATGTCATTAAAAGGAATCCCAGAAACAAACAAAAATCTTTTGTCGAGCAGTTGAAGGCTGTGCACCGCATGTCTTTTTGGCAAATTCATTTTAAAAATTGAACCCTCTACTGTAAAAAAGATACATATGGTAATCTTTGCATTTGAAGCACGCCTTATTTTCTTCTACCTATAGGATAAAACTTTCATATTAATATGTGTATACTAACACGATTAATCATTTGATACAAAAAGATAGTTATATAAATACGGATATTTCTTAGAATTGAGGGTCATCCTTTAAAAGTTACGGTCATCATTTACAAATTACGGTCATCTTAAAAGCAGTTACGGTCAGCCTTGTTATGAATCGCTGATTCTGTTACGGTCATCTCGATTGTGATTTACGGTCATCTTGGCGATTTTTTCAAATCGAATTTCCCGTTTCATGCACATTTCTCAGAAGTAATTAGTGATTTCCGAATGATTCTTTTATAAATTTACATCGTTTCAATGTATGATTTGTAAAGAAATTGATATAGAAACACTTTAACAGACAATACAGAAACTGACCTAATTTTTCATCCGACATCTTGGGATGACCGTGAATGCAGTTACGGTCATCAGCTTTACCCCAGTGCGGTTTGTGACAACTTAAACAATAGCAACTATCGTTACATCTAAACATTTACAGAATATCGGCTTTCCAAACTTTTAGAGGTTTGATTGAAATTTTGAAAAGTCAGTTTTTTATGGATGTGACTAAAACACTGATCAAAGCGCGAGAAATTTAAGTTAGCTTACTAGTAAAAGACTTACATGTGGTCGGCAATGGACATTTGAGAGATAAAAAAAATGACGTTTGAGCGCAAGAGTATAGGACATTTGAGAGTCGATTTTTTAGGACATTCCATCGAAAATAAAAATAAGCATATGACATTTGAGAAAGAGAGAAAAAATAAGAATCATGAAAAAGTACATCTTTCGTTCGTTTGATAGAATATGTAACCCCTGCTTACCATAGGGAGGTGGACGAAGGATTTGTAATTGACTGTTAAACTTCTTTTAGCCCTCATCAAACAAACATAATAACTATTGTCAGTCTTAGAAGAACTTCTTATAACCTCTAAATAAGTAAATACTATAACTTGTAAGTAGCTACTCGTGTATATTAAAAAAGATTTGTACTTTCAAAAGTTTTTTTTTATAATGACTTTTTTTTTAAGTAGAACAATGAACTATTGTGCTAAAAACCCCGTGACTGAGACTGAAAGTAAACTACTGACACTGTAATTTTAAGTGGAACAGTTTATGTATACAATTAGGCGGGTGATAAATGGCTGCTCGTGACAGGAATCTTATATGATGACCCGATGAATATTTTGTTTAGCTCGATCACACAGCGACAAAATTACTTTATTACAAAAAAGATATATTATAACAAATACACATACTGTCTTTTTTTGTAATAAAGTAATTTTGTCGCTGTGTGATCGAGCTAAACAAAATACGGTGCCTTTCGAGCAGGCATTCCCTAACATAGAAACTGGATCATCATATTTGAAGAAGAGTCGATAAATGCAATTAAGGATGATTGAATATCGGGATAGACAATTTCCGGCTTGTAGGT
The DNA here is from genome assembly GCF_963676685.1 of Mytilus edulis. Lineage (NCBI taxonomy): Eukaryota > Metazoa > Mollusca > Bivalvia > Mytilida > Mytilidae > Mytilus > Mytilus edulis. The sequence goes on from NC_092353.1 coordinate 14,187,186, forward strand.
AAGTTGCAAACATTAAGTAATATATTGAGCCTATATTCTAATCACAGACTAATATGTGTATACGGAAACTTTATACTTAGTTGATGACATGATACATTCTTACACCACAGCTTGACATTTTCATTCTGATGGGTTTACGGGGTTTTTGTTAGGGTCTCTACTTAGTGGATTGACATTAAACATCCTTAAACCATAGCTGACTTTTTTTAACTGACGCAAGCTGCTTACTATGAGATCCTATTGAGCCGAAGTCCGGTTTAAATTTTAATGAAGAGAATGATCATTTGGTCCAGATTGGTTATTTCAAAGTTTATCTTAATGACAGTAAAAATAGGGTGTGCCCTGAGTGACAAATTAAGCTGTAATTCAAATCGCATTAAATGTATTGAACTTTAATGTAAATTAAATGTAGAAAAAATAACATTTTGACAGCTCCATATTTTATAAGCAAAGTGATTATCCTTAAAGATTTAATAGAAACAAAAGTGCGAAAAAGAATATTTGTCAAGATAATATACTAAAACCATATGTCAATCACTATACATCTTTCAAAACATGACAGAAGATTTAAAAGCGAGGAAACCTCGTTTAGTTTCATGATAGAAATACAACGAAAATATAAAAAAAAAGTGTATTACACGAGAAGCAGATATTACGGAATATTCCATTAAACTAATTGTTTACAGAAAGATAATTAGGATGAAGGTTGTTTCACTGAATTAACTGGCGCAACAACCTGAAATAAAGAATCATACCACAGTCAAATCAAATTATATAAGCTTTATATTGAGATTTGCATCGAGAACTATAAACTTAATGACAAAAGAGATGATTTTAGCTTTCCAATTATGAATTTTCTATTTCTATGTAACAACATTCCAATAGCGTATGCATATGGAATCGAATGGTTTGTCACAGCAGTAAAATACTCAACCAAAGCTTCTAATGATAATGTTGAAAATGCTTAAGTTAGGTACAGACGCACTAAATTTAACTACTAATATCATTTGTGTAGAAAAAGATAAACTAAGCAAACAACCCATTGGAACTCCAAAACAAGTGTGATCTGGTTCGATGTGTTTAAATTTTTATCGGTCGTCCCACTGTCTATATCACTCTGTTCAGCTCTTAATATTATTCCGTATCATGTCTTTGTGAAGTCAAATACGTTGACGCGGCCTTAATAACTTTGACCCGGACATATCAGCGACGTCATAATGTTTGAACCGACGTTAATAACTTTGACCCGAACTTATCAAGTCATCTTTTGTGTGCTGGTGAAACAAAGAAAACACTTCTGAAACACGCGAATATAGCCCGATAAATCGATTATCAGATTATCTGCATATTTATATTGTAAAATATCAGCTGCTTGACATAATATGAAGGCTTTTTTGATCTCGTTCGGCACGCTCACTCGACAAAAAGCTTCATATTATGTCTCGCAGCTGATATTTTACGATATCAACATGCAGATAACCTGATAATCGGTACATATTAGTCGTGCGATTATGATATCATGTATAGTAGGTTTTTTTTGCGTTCTAAATTTATTTTAAATAAAAATGAAATTAAAGTTTAATTGCGATTATAGAAGTTCAATTGATGTGTTTGAGCTTTTGATTTAGCATTTTGATTACTGACTTTCCGTTTTTAATTTTCCTCGGAGTTCTGTATTTTTAGTATTCATCCCATTTAGAATATCTAAGAAAGAAACGGTCACAATCCACGACTTCACAACATGCACAATGGCGACGATGATTTTCATTTTTGTTAGTTTTTTTGTAGGTTATGTCTCGCACATGCATATGTATCTACACAATAATGGAAAGTTCGTGTAAGGAAACCTTATACAAGTATAATTTATTAAATGTTGTGAACAAAATGATGTTGATAGTTCTTTAGCGTTCGTAGTGTCTTTGATTTCAGTATAAAGATAAGGAGATGTAATAAACAACAAATAAAACATGCAATTCACAGCAACATACGACTATTAGAGAATTTCATGCTCCTGACTTGAGACGGGCTTACATATAGAATGTGGCGGGGTTAAGTATTATATATACCACGCTATTTACGAGTTAACATATTTAAAAGACGAATCCGCAGGATGAGCTCGTTTAAATGTGTTAATGAGTAAAGCGTAGTGTATATGTTTTGTAACATCATTTAAAAGTGGCCTGGTGATGTTTTGTCCAATAAAAACACAGTGGGAGTGTTGTTTTAGCCCGCTGCACGAGAAAATCGTTCCAGTTGGGAATACGGCACATCAGATATGACACGAGGTTATTATTCTGAATTTGAGCGACTCGGGTTCCACTAAGGCACATACCATTTGATTTTTTTTGGGTCCTGTGAATTTTTAGAACAAATTGTTCCGGCTCTGATTTGCCATAAAAAAAATCTTAAAAAATAATAAATTGTATTGCAATCAAATTAAATTGCATTTATTAGATAGAAATATTCTGGCTCAGGTATAAACAAAACAAAGAGGGGGAGTTTAAATCATGGTTTAACATAAAAAAAAATATCACAGTCCAAGCTCCGTCTATCTACAAGAAGTTGCAAGGACAAAGTACGTCATGATTCTTTTTAATGGAAAACATATCAATCTTTAAATTAAACCATGGTTTTTCAAAAACCAAACTATTAAGCAGATTATCACGTAAAAACTTCAAAGGAAAAATGCCGTATTATGTTACAAAATAGTTTTTAGGCACCAAACCTCCACTTATCTGGGATAGAGATGTAACAGTACAACGTATTAGGAAACAAATATGAAAATCCGTTGCATACATAACTCATCAGAAGAACACAAAGCAAAAATACATCTAACAAAAACAAAGAGTGGTCGTGGCAGGGTACTTATACAACCCCATAACAAACAGATACTAAGTACCGATCTGAGAGTATTCGCAGTCATCAAATTCATTAGATAGGAAAACTGAGGTATCTTTATATCACTAAAATATTGTGTACTGATATACAGGACATAGTAGTCGTTATATCTAACGTGGTTATTTTAACGATTTTTGACAGATTGCTTTTCTCCATGTCATTTAAAATATGTGACTTCTGATAATTAAATTGATTTTGAACCAAGACATATTTACAGACTACTCACACCACATCTTCCTATATCTATTAGTTGCAAAGCAGTTCTATCAAAAACAGCTTTGCTTCAAATGTGTTTTATGATAGATTACTGTCAGAAGCTTTTCTAAGGTGTTATGTAATTGTCTAAAACTATTCTAAGTAGAAATGTCCAAATCTTCTCTTCACCGTCGGGTTGGTGACACGTTTAGAGTAATTGATTTTAAAACCATTTTAAAACTTATTTTTGTGTAAGCGTTCAGTTTTGACAAATGTTCTTGACTTACTGCGTTTAAAACGATTTAATTGTACAAGAAAAAGACGAAGAAAACTGACAATTAAAAGAAAAGAAGAAAACGTCCCTGGTGGTTGCTGACGAAAGAGATGGTAGAATATTATTGGTCAGTTGCATTAACACAATTTTGTAGACGACCGTAGATTGACCTCAGTCCACATGTCATATGGGATTTTTCTGTATCATTAAATGTTTGTCTAATTGCCATATACCCCATGTCTTTTGTAATTCATACTCTGTACGAATAACTTCAACCCATTCTTTTCTGTTGTTTCCTTTTCTGTTAAAGATTCCGCGTATTTCCGATAATGCGTATAATTAGTCAAAAGTCTGTTACGATTTTATAATTATAGTATAATGACCACCTGAACGTCATGTGCAATTTCCTCAAGTATCAGGAATTGACGACAACATCCGAATAACGACCATCTTGTCCGTGCTTCAGATACCTTGTCAATGAAAACACTAATAATCCTTGATTTTTTTCGGCAAATTGACGGGAAGCCAATCAGATGCTTTTAGAAAGAAATGTAATTTTTGTCATTAATCTGAAAATCTTTGTCCGGTCTATGGTGTGAAGACCGAGATCTGATAAATTGACATCATCAGTAAATGTATCAGAGTGCAAGTTTTATTGTCCTTTGATATTAGATAAAATTCTCGTCAATTTTCCTTCGTGCACTTAAAAAGTGTGCATATAATTTGGTAATATTCAACCATACATTCAGGTATTTTGCTAAAAAATACATTAAATGCATTACTAAAATACCTTGCATTTGATGCAAAGTATATATTCAGCAAGAGTATTTGCAAAATTAAGCATAGTATTACGATCTCTTTATATCTTTGGATGGAATTCAAATTCGTATGAATGCTACTTTAATACCACAATCAACACAACAATTCATTAACCTATATTTTTAGTTTGTGTTCAAATATCATATAAACATTTTGCAGAATTTATGATTTGTAGTAAAAAATGTTTTATTATAACTCCCTCTAGAGATCAGTAACTTCTAAATGTAAACGTGATAAAATCAAACACGATATTTTGTCAAATAATTTGTTGATATTAACACAAATAATTTCGTTCAAAACAGAGCTTTATAACCGTCTTGCACTTGCAGTGATGTGAGAATGTTTGTCACATGTTGAAGAAAAAAGTGAAATCACAAAAAATACTGAAGTCCATAATCACATGGCAAAATCAAATGACAAAACACATTAAAAACGAATGGACAAGAACTGTCATATTCCTGACTTGGTACAGGCATTTTCAAATGTAGAAAATGGTGGCTTTTTTTTAGCATCTCTTTGAGTTATGACCACTGAGAATTCAAAGTGTTGTCTTTGGTTTTTGGTTCTTAACATGTGCAAGATATTATGTTTTGTCATGATTAATACATTACATCCTTTTCCATTAAATATTTATCTTATTTACTGAGATACTGAAAAGTAAAAGTCTCTCGCAAATACTTTTAAGTGCAGCTGTACTTGTTTATTCGGGCTCTTGTTCTAAGTGTAGACATCAATTTGATCGATGTTTTAATTACATGAACAACGCTCACTTCACAGCAAATTAAAAGACATGTTATCGTTAGATTTAATTTCCAATGCCTATATTCCTACGTCTTTATTAATACTTGAATATTCGTTATCAAACGACCAATTAGTTTTTCATTATTTAAATTGCTATTTTGAAAAATATGTAAGTCCTTCATCAATGGAGATTTGTGTTGACTATAGTCTCAATTATTTAAGCAGAAATGGTGAAGTCCATATTTAGTTTGTTGAAACCCTAACAATGGTAATAGGAGATGCACTAACTTATATCCCGAAGAAGAATACGTTGGTTGAACTCGGTTAAAGTTTTAAAAGAGTGTTGAATATATACTTCTGAAGGCAGAGACCGGTTTCATTGAGTAGCAACTCCTCTGAAACCATACACAGTAAGAAATATTTGTGATATGACGTATATATGTAAGGTTTTATACTTCCTAAACTTGTCTTTGAAACAATCTTTTTTCCACATAAAACGCCAATTTTTTTACATAATATCCAAATTCAGATACTGTTATCGATCCGTGTCTTACACGCTTTTGCACATGCTCAGTCGACGTACTGCCAGCGGAATTTTTGTTTCAACAATTGCCAAAATGTACCTCGATTTCGTAGGCATCTTCTAGTTAAAATGAAGTGTTTGAGAATGACGTAGACGATGCAAAAAACAAGACGACGCAGCCAGCGACAGTCGAGAACTACATTATAAAAATATAACTATATAATTATGTGAATCAGTCCAAATACCTAGGGATAAGATAGGTGACATGTGTCGCTGGCAGACGCGCTATATTCTTGTTAGATGTTTTGAAAGCGTTTACCAAATGAGACATCTGAAATTGTACTTACCATAGCGACATGACGGTTGTAAGACGTCGAGCAGGATCTGCTTCCATTCCGAAGCACCATTGATAACTGCCAGGCTTTGGTTCGTATTGCTATGAAATCCCTAATGATCTAGAAAACAATGTAGTACGCCACGTAAAACCACTTATTTGATTGAGAAGTTGTTTACCAGGAACTGTTGATGATATATTGTTCCTTTTGATGAAACGGCTTACTGGTCATATAAAATCTAATATATAAGTTTAAGTTGCTCAAAGGCTTCTGTGAAATTAACTGCTTTTGTATGGTAATAATAAAACTTTCGTTTTCTGCTGCGAGGTTGTCCATTTGTTTTCTTTGACACCATGAACGATGGAGTATTTTATGTTTTTTACTAAGAATGCGAGTATATTTTTTTAATCATTTCCCTAGATATATAATTAGGGATCATTTGTTGAGCTATTGTCGATATATGTCACTTGTTTGTTTATAGCTGTTGCCATTTGATGTATATATTTTTTTAATTAAATTTTATTTAAATTCGCAAAGGTTTAAGTAAAGAGAATTTTCATTGGCTGCTTTTTGTCATAATTGCTTACAATTTCATAGTTGAGAGATTGGTGAAAGATAACAGAGGGACAGTCAAACTCATAGATCGAAAATAAATTGACAACGTCATGGCTAAAAAACAGTCAAATAATAGTACACAATACTCAACATAGAAGACTGAAGACTTAGCAACACAAACTTTCCAAAAAACTGGGATGATCTCAGGTGCTCTGGAAGGCTAGGTAGATCCTTCTCTACATGTGGTACCCTTCGTGTTGCTCATTATATTACAAATTCGGTACAAATTCTAATTCGGTAGGTCACATTCGTGGTGAAAAGGAAAATTGATTGTACTTATGATATCCAATATCATCTGTTGAACGGTTATTCTATAACGATCAACCAACTCGGTGATGGCGTCCGTAAAATTTACGAAGTGGTGATTTCAACTTCACCATTTGGAACTCTTGGTTTTACAGCGTTCTTGTGAGCAGCAATTCTCTATCAATGAAATCATGACAGGAAATGCAAGCCCGAGAATATCGTATCAATTGGGAGAATATACTCCGTATGCAGGCGCTGCTTGAATGTTGCTACATAAAAATGGAAAGTTCACAATTCGGAAGCTGAAATCATCTCTTTTGTCGTAAAGTTTTGTTTTCAATCGACCCTTATTGTCAATTTCTAGATATAAGTCAAGATACGAGACAGACTTAACTGTACCCAGTGTATTTTTCATCTAAGGCTCGATGGGATAGATGCGCCCAACATAGTTACCAAATTTAGAATAATTTTGTGAGAGAATATAGCGGGAAGTAAACTTAAAGGATATTGCTAACTTCTTATCTTTTTTTTTTTTTTTTTAAAGGTAAATCATGTTTTATTGATAGTTTTTCACATTTGTTAGTGGATACATCAAATACCGGTACCTTATCCCGGCCTCGTTAACCGTTAGTAGTATATATTAAATTTTGTTAGTGCTTGTTAGTTTAATTTGTCTGTAAAACATACATTTATAAATTATAATATAATCCTAACTTCTTATCTTTCTTCCTAAGAAGTTCATGTATGAAGTAAGCCACATAATAATAAAGAAACAAGTTGGCAAGAAGAGGGGAACAATTGGTTCCCATTGGACTGCTGACTTGACAATCTGTTTAAAAATACGTCCTCCAAAAATTACAAATATGTTGTCAATCAAAAAATCAAGCATCTTGATAATGTTTGTTTCAGATAATTTTTTGTTTGAATCAGAGTGATTGTTTACAAAGTAGGATTTATCACTCCCTAAAACAACTGAAGATACTTGTATCTGCGTTCATCATTCTTTTTTATAAAACAAAGCAATACAAACTCTTTCAACTTTGTTTTTAGTTTGGAATGGGGAATACTTGTGTAAAGTGTACAGAAGTCAAATGTCTTAATATAAATGCAAGGAGAGAGTCTTTGATTGTATGTTCTCTATAAGATCTTTTGGGTTTTCTTAGTAAAAACATCTGATTCATGTCACTTCTAGAATTGGCAGTTTCGCAATAACTTTGAAACCCGACTTTGATTGCTGATACAATAGATATTAATAATTTAGAAAGAGGTTTCGTGGAGCACTTGGAAGACCCAGCAATATACCGTTGTATGTAAGGACACGTCAGTTTGGTTGAGATTCCAAAGGAAAATAGAACAGATATATGATTAGTTAGGATTTTCTCCATGGTAAATGTCGTGAGGGTATATGTTGAGTTTTCAAGTGAATTGTCCATACCTAATTCATTTATCAAGCAGTTTATGTAATGAAATTTACACACCGAAACGATGTTGTTTGTGGCTTTATCTGCGGAACGAACAACAACATATTAGTCATGGAGGTAAGACAAGTTTTTTGCAACATATGGGTCTTTAAAGATTGACGTAGCATGGGTATCGATATACCCATTTAGTGTCTTAATTCTGAATTGCACCAACGACCTCACAGCCTTAATCCATTCGGAAAGAGTATCTACGTCTTCTTTCTCGCGTTTAACCCATAGCCTGGCATAATCCCCGACTGAATCCATCAGTATTTTCAAGTTGTGATTCCAATTGATGGATTTAGGCTCACGATATTTCGGCCCTTAGGATAATATATTTCACAGGGAAGTGTTATTGACAATGTTGAGATCTCCGGTTATAACGTGGCCAGTCGGGAATTAGGAACCAGCATAGGTGCAATCAGGAGGTTTAGACTTGCAATCGTCAATATTACGATACTTCAAAGCGTGTTTGTAATTGAAAATTTTAGTTGCAATTGGTTTGGTATAGGTATTAGAAATTATTGGTACATACTGATGTTTAAAATAAGGAGGCATTTTCGACTGAAATAATTTAAGATAAATGATAAAAGATATCTTAGAAGAACAACAGTTTTATCATATTTTTAAGTCGAAGAATCTGTGATGCTACAATATAGTAAAAAGAGTAAAGTTATGAAGAATATAGTCTCCCAATTCAAGGTAGTCATTATTCGGTACATATGTTTCATGGATAAGGCTTAGTTTTCTTCATAGATTTATATCTCTCACTTACTCTGCATGCAATTCATAAATCCTTTTTGTTAAATTATTTATTAAATTTACGTCATTTAATTGTAAACAAATATCTACTTTAAGTGCCCATTTACCTGACAATAAAATGACATTAGTTGTGTTTATCAAAAATTCCTGTAACTCTGTTTATTAGTATTACATTGTTAATAAAATGTCAATGCATCATACCAATACTTCTTTAAAAAGTTTAAAACCATATATCCACAATAGAATGAAGTAGGGTAATATCTGTGTCATGAAATTGCAATTTCAAATTATCACACCTTGAAAGTATGCGACATTTGCTAATATCCAGTAAATGAAACAGCATTATGTTCCATCATTGATGCATCAAATGTCCTTGGTATATACAAATTAGCAATAATTTGAATTCGTCGATTGATTTGAAATGTGCACTTTATTTTAAGTATTTATCATGCTATTATTTGGTTGACTTACAATTCCATTTCCTACTCCTAATGATTATTTTGTTTGATCATTTAAGAGTATTAATCTGTGATGTTTCTTCCAGTGAGTAACTTTTATGATTATAAAACTGTAGTGCAATCAACATCAAGTTATATTAAAATGAAAGAATAATAATAAAAAATGTAAGGGAACAGCCAAGAACTCACTAAAACAAACGACAATTAATTAGCACCTTAGGGGCTAGGAGTTCAGTTTCTGTATATATATATATATCTTTTTGAAACAGAGAAATACATAAAAGTATGTACTATATTTACAATAATTAAGTAAATACAATTAAAACAAGAGATGAATTAACATAAATGGATAGATTCATATTAGATTTAACAGGGAGTACACACAGCTTTATTTTTGGTCTTAGTTTTGCAATGTTTAATAACCTTTGTTTTCTTTTCTGATGACCTAAATAATTTATCCTTTCAAATATGTGTTTGACTTCTTCTTAATAATGTTTTAATGTGTCAACGAACATTTTAAGTAAGGTCTGTTAAACATCGTGTTTGTGGTAAAACATTGACTCTTGGGCTAACATAACATAAATAAATGTCTACATAATACGTTTTAAAACACATATTTCAAAATATATGCCATGCTTAAAATCGCAAGAATTCCAGACAAACTTATTACAATGTTTTTTCTTTAGAGTTAGTAAAGGTATAATTTAGTTGTTTTTATCAATATTACCTAATGCACCATACATTATTAGCATGTTCATGCTAATTAAAAATAATTTACATGTATATATAATGTTCAATTTATTCAAAAATTTGACGTTTATCATTCATTCATGTAGCTCTCTTTATTCTCCACTAGTGTTAAAAGCAATTTTCTTCATATCAGGAATGAAACTGTACGCAATCTGAAAGAATTGCAAGATCAATCATTTCAACATCAAATATTGCAAATAATATGTAAATAGTCGTGTGGGTTTTCTTTTAGTAGTCTTGTAAACTGTAAATAGTTGATAATTGTTATTTGCCTGAAGCTTTTTTTAAAAAATTTTATTTATTTTAGGTAGGCTTATAAATGTCGATCAACTATCATGTAGGACGGCAAACTTGGAAAATAATATGTATGAAATGTAGGAGCTGACGTTTGCCTTCAAAAATTCAATCAAAGGCCCTGAAAATCTAGTACCGCGCTCCCAACCTGGCCATCGGACTAAATTTACCCTTTCCCACCTTCTTTTTTTTTTGCTCTGAACCAAACCTCACTAATACGAGTCAAGCCTTTGTGTTATGGAAAACAGATCAGATAACCAAACTCACGGTTTACTTCCTAGTCTGTACACTGTAAGATTAATTTACACTGAATGATAAATTGCTTGACATAAACCTGCGACTAATGTAGTAAAAAGGTAAACAAAAATACTGAACTCCGAGGAAAATTCTTAAAGTCTAAAGTCTAAAGTCTCAAATCAAATGGCAAAATCAAAAGCTTAAACACATCAAACGAGTAGATAACAACTGTCACATTCCTGACTTGGCACAGGCCATTCCCATGCAGAAAATGGTAGACCGAACCTTGTCAAACAGCAATCTGAACCGCTCCTTCCATCATAATGACAACGATGCGCGAACGAAACAAACAAACACAATAGGTAAAAATGTCAAAGATAGGATTACAGTAGTCAACATTGTGATTAATAATCTTAATCACCAGAAAAACAAACAAATATGTAACAAAGAAGCACAAAAGGCATATATCAAATTCAACAACCTCATCCAATGCTTTTTTATTATACTATTTTATTTAGCTGTGTTACATTCCCTCATAAAGGAATGAACGATTGTATGTAATGTATATGATAACAAAAAATATTGGTTGGGTTGGGTTTTTTTGCAAAATGATTGCTATAGGCTATTTTGTCGTCATAATAGATTACTCCATTTGAGTTTGATAATTGAATACTACTATAAAGTATCAAAACACATAAATTATCAAGTAAATCAAAATGTTTAAACACATATGAATATGCAAGACTGAATAAATATTTTACACCAATGTACATTTGTTAATTTTTTACATTTTATATGAGGTATAACTTTTGTTCATTGTTACAGGCATTACATACAGTCGTTTTATTACTGAATCCTGCCTCAATTAGTATCTAGTTGAGAGTTTTTTTTTGTTGGTAATCATACCACTTTTTTTATAACAACAGTACATAACAAAGACATCAAAGAACATCAAATATTTCACAACCTGTGGCTGTATTTTTACATTAATAAGCAGATGTTTAAAACATATCGTGATTGTCATCTTTACGAATTATAAATCCCTCTTGTTTTAATTATATATGTGGGTTAAACACGATACGTGCTTGAGGGGATGTGATAAAGTTTACTTTACTACCCATCATGAGTAATTATTATCAGTATTTTACATTTATCTTTTTAAACATTTAATACTTGACATGAAGACAACCAAAGTTGAAAGACTTAGTTTGACAAGACGATACTCTTTCTCTTGTACTTTTATCAAAGCTCATTACTGTGTCTTAATTCCAGTTCATTCTGGTCTGTTACTTCGAAACTAAAGTTTATATTCGTTTTACATATAGTGGTTATGGTGATTACTACAATGTACTATATATACTGTCTTTATCATTTTGAATTTTAAATTCCTATCACATAGTAGGTGTTTAGTTAAAAAGACCATTTCTTGCAACTTTATGCGTTTAGAATAAATACAATACGTAACGAAAACTTCTGCTTTCGTTTCATGATTTTATCTCTATCCAACATGTTGCTTCAAAGGAAATATTTAGGCCATTGAACTGAGTATTATATATGATCAGTTTTATATTTTTGAATAATGTAAAATAACATTGTTAAACAATTGATCAAAATTGAATTTCTGGAATTGCTATAAAATACGTTCATCATCATGACAAAAATAACATTTAGGCTTAATGATCGTAGTTTATAGAACGCATATACAATTATCTATTAAATCAAATCACGAAATTATTAAATTGTGTAGGTTTAAACAAATTGATTGGTACATTTTATATTAATTTCATGCATAGGACGAGTGAGTGCAGACAACTTGCACTTGTCAGTATTTCTTATTAATTGAGGATCATGGCGGAATAAAAATGACATTTATTAAGGCAGATATTTTAAGGTTTTACGCTGGCGAACTGCTATTCCCTGAGGGTAATATTACTCCTTAGAATTCAGTGCTTCGGTATTGGCATGCATTATTATAAACTTTTCTAGATTTCTCTGTTTTAAGAATTTAGATAAGAATTATAAAAAAAAATATTCAGTTACAACTCCCTCAGACTAAGTTGATGTTTAGGTAAAGGTACAGTAAATGGGCTTCGTCACAGATTTGGGAAACATTTTTGAAATCATTTGGGCTCGATAATTATATCTGAAAATCGAAAAAAATAATACATTCTCTTTAGTTTTATGAATTATTACTGATTGAATTCTTTCAAAATAGGTGAACATTTATATAGGAAGCACATGAGATAAAGGCATCTTTTTTTTCGATTTTCAGGAACAGTTCAACGAACCAAAGGTGTATGCACAATTTTAAGAAAATCTGTGATATAGCCCATTTACGATGCATGTCCCTCTCGACCATAAAGCTACATGTAAACTTATAACTGACCCTTCGTTTCAGCTCTTTCTGAAAGGTCATCAATTTAACACTGTGATAAAATCTTTGAATATTGTCTTCAAATATACTAACATTAATCAAATTAGTAAACAGACTTAACTAGATATGTTTTGCAATAACGTTTTGAACAATTGGGGTCATGAAAGACAAGAATAAAATTTGTTTTAAACTCTCCCATCCCCTTCTCGATTATTATTTTTTTTTGATTATGTGATTGTTGTTTCATGATGATCCAGGGGTTGGAACTCGACTGGATCTACGCCTGCTTTGAAATTTTTTACAACGCCCATGAAAAATCTCATGACACAATTCTTCACTTCTGCCCAAAATAAGAGAGTAAAACTTTATGACATACCACACCATCGTATCAAACAGATTGCGTACATATTTGTTAGAAACCTACATGGGGACCAAAAACGTTGTTGTGTACTATTAGGTGAGTGAATGCAACTCATTTTTTTTATATCATTTAAAATCGCATTTGAAGTTATCACTTTCTGCTATGATTAGACATACAAAACATATTTTTTAACGAATCACAGATACACTATTTTCTTTGGAAATCAATTTATATATTATTGTATGGCGATAATTTAGAATATAGATACCAATTTGAAGTTTATCATTCATACCAGCTTTCATTTGTCTACATCGGACAAATATATAGATGTAATGGATTTAAAATAATGTTCTTCATTCTGAGAATAAACGTTTACGACTTCCAAAGGAATTGCAACTTCAAATATTGTTTATGATATTAAAAAAACAATATGGCAAAAAAATGATTGATAAAGTTGTCTGACAGATTGTGTGGGCAAACAAAAGCGTATATGTTCTACATTTAGCAATATTTAAGCTCATAATGTTGATTTTTCAAATCATATGACCGGAATAATTGATCAGTGTTATTTGCTTAGTTTATGATTGAAAAAAAATTGATAAGTTTGTGTGAACTTGCAAAGTATGGTGGTTAAGGCAATTTCGCGTTTTCGCTTTTCATATTCCTTAGGGCGAAAACGCGAAAACGCGAAATAGCCTTAACCGGCCACCATACAAAGTCAATCGACCATCATAATGGACGGAAAATTTTGAATAAAAAGAACGTATCCAGTCAGTAATATAGAAGCATATATTTTAGGTCAAATAAATTTAAATGGAAACACACTGATAGGATTTGTTCGTGAAAAGAGCGTGCATCGCTTCTCAAACAGACAATCGGAAATTATGGTCCTATTCACATTATTTCACTGGCGTCAACGTGATGATCGTAACTGCAATTACGATCATCCCAATATGGCGGACGTAAATTTAGGTAAATTTTATATTGCCAATTTCTCCACATAACAACTTACGTTTGGATATTTAGTGTGTCAATCAAATTCTTTATTAGTATAACAATTGGATGGTTTTTTTCCTAAATGACGGAAAAGCAAACAGAAGAACAAAAATCGTGAATAAATTCCACTTTTGTGTGTTTTTTTTTAACTATAATTGCTTACTTATCCAAATCTAAAATAAACTACTGTACCTGTTAGAGAAAACTAAAAATTTCAAATTCCCCCAATTTAGCAGGAACTTGAAAACTTGTGTGTTTTGCAGAAAAAAAGGAGAGAGTTGACTTTTTTGTGTGGGATGCATCAATTTGTTTTATAGCATTCACTGCAATTAAGTAACAATACTTTAAAAAATAATGTAATAAAACAGAATCACATTTATATAATATTGTGTTTAAATACCACCACAATAAAAATGACATTTATAATTTGTTCAACAGACAAACATCTCAAATTTTACCAAACTGGTCACTTATATGAAATGTCCAAACCATATCTATGTAAGATACATAATAACAATAAATAGTTGTTAATTACCAGGCCTTTCAATATAAAATTACATTTTAAAATTACTAAATCTCACAACATTTGAACCATTATCTGTACACTTACCCGTATAACAATCAATAGAATGTTACCTTCCCCTGCAGTGATCATCCCTTATTATTTGCACAGTTTTCTAGCCGATTATAGCTGATTAGGTACCATTTTCGTATACCAGACAACTGTTTTTGTAAAAAAAAATCCTCGCTGGAACAGTTGCGATCATCTTAAGTAAATGTTACAATAATAAAAAGAAGCTACGATCATCATCAGTTTTTTTGGTATCACGATGTTCGTTCCTCTAGTTGATTTTCCATCATTTCAGAGAAAAACATTCAATGACCAAGCTTATAAAGATGTTTCTTGACATGATAAAAATCTGAAAGTAAGTTGTAAAAGTGGAGATATTGGCAGTATAAAATTTACTTGAACTTGCGTCCGCCATATTGGGATAAACGTAATTTCAGTTACGATCATCACGTTGACACCGGTGATTATTTGTTCACGCTAAACCTACTCCATCAGTACGCGTTGTAACAGTCGGGTGGGAGAAATCCGTGTTACCATCTTTCTATAAATAGATCGAGAGTTAATTTAAGACAAAACAACTTTACACTCAAGATTATTTAATACTGGGTTAAAAGAAGATATCAAACTCACCAAAATACAAAGAATTGTTTTCGTTTATTGCAAAATGTTAATGATTGCTGTTTGCTATGTCGACGTTCATTATTATTTACTGCATTGAAGCTATAAAGGAAATTCAAATAGTATCGAAACACATATGTAACAAAGAAAATCTAAACGTTTAATTGCAATACAAGTGCGACGCAATAATATGTGCAAAGGACACGCACAAACATCAGATATTAGTATACCTTACATATATTTCAAATAGTTCTATTGGATGAAACGTTATCATATGACATGGAATAATTCAGTTAATTTTTATTCAATTGAAAGGAACGAATAACCCTAAAAATTTACACCTGCGGTGAATAACCTTTTGAGTTTGTTGATTTTTACTTGAGTTACTTCCCATAAAAATGACGTCACAGACGTAAATAAACAAAATGGCCGCGTTCACGTTACACTGGCAGCCCATCGAGAGACGAGTAAATAAGGCATTGGACATGAGAAAAGCTAAGAGTGCCAGTAGCCGATGATATCTCTTATAAACGGTCATTTTCAGGGCCATTAATATTTTACAAAAAGATTCTACTTTTGTTGTAAATTCGAGAAATTCGAACACAAATGTATTTTCAACGTCAGTCTGTGTGTTATCATGTTATGACTAATGTTATAAATATAGACTAGTAAGTTTTTCGAAATTCCCTTCCACTGTTAGTGCGGTATAATAAAACAATTGTGGCCCCTTAGAATCGATGAATATTCAAAATTGTCAACCCTTGAAAGTTATTTCATTTCGGGTTGCGCCCTCATTGAAATAACCTTCTCGTGTTGACAATTTTGGATATTCACATTGTCAACGGGCCATAGTTGTATATTATTAATACCGTTGCAAACTAACGTACAGGTTGTATCTACAGTAAAACTCTTATCTATTTAATTTTATTCGTGACTTTTAAAACAGTTTTGCTCGAGGTGAACCCATGAATTTTTCTTTAGAAATATTCGTCATGAATATTGTAGTCAGAATTTACCATTTATTTTAGTATTTGACGTAGGCATGACAGATAAGCCTAACATTAATTTCGTCAAAAGGTTAATTCTCTTGTTCTTTCTTTATCATATAGTATTCATAAACTTTTCGTCTTATTCGTTTAGATTTTTAATTTCAAATACCTCTCCAAATGTGGGAAAACTAAAAAATCAACATAAGGAAACTCCTGTTTTTGTTGTTGTGACAACGAATACTTGTTCCACCTAATATAATTTCCCCTGAAACCTATGTTATACATAATGCCATAACATCTATTCAAGTTAGAACAAATATTATATACCCTTTATTCCGTTAGTTGAATTAATGTTACAGAATATCTCTTTCTTTAAAAACTTTATATTATAAAGGAACTTCTATTTCGTGTCAACGTATATGTGTTCCGTGTAACAGATAATCCACTAGAAACATTGCTATCAACGATGTTATTATTATCACATCTGTTCCCGTTGTAAAAAAAAATAATATTCTATATAATTTATTCCATGGGGAACTGTAATATTCCAGTTGAAATATAAAATAGATGAATACTTTTTTGCAGTTGTAACTTATAATATGACGAAACTTCTTTTTCGTTACAGGAACTTTTACTTCTTTTATAAATGTTGTTTTCCAAGAAATGTATATTCTATTGACTTGAACTTAACTGATCAGCTGTTTTATGTTTGTGTATGTGAAATATCACTCATATATAAATTGATCAAAATTGAAATTATAAAAGTGCTATGAAAAACGTTCATCATGATGACAGTAATAACATTTAGAAGGCTTAAATGCCGTAGTTTGTAAAACTTATGTAATTGAATTTTGTGTAAAATCAAATTAAGAAATTATTAAATTTGTGAACGATTATACAAATTAATGGGTACATTCATGTTGTTTCTTCTAAGTCAAAAGTAAGTGCATATATCGTGCAATTGTCGGTGTTTCAAAACAATTGATGACTAGGGCGGAATTAAAGAATTGCATTAAAATCAAAGATTTGACATTAAAATATCTTCAGTTAAACTGAAACATAACTGAGACCCCTAAATGTCAAACAAAATGGGACAATTTGTATAGCGAGTACATAAATTGGTAACAAATTTAGCTAAATCTCAGTAAACTGGATATTAATAGAAAAGTTAAAGAATTTCAATGGAAATGTATACACAGGATTATATATACCGAAAACAGACTGCAAATAATGCATATGTCAAATGGAAAATGTCACTTATGTGATGAAAATAATAATATTGAAACTCTTGAGCATTTATTTTACCAATGTAACAATGTTAAACCATTCATAGAAACAGTTATCAGAAATTTACAACTGTGTAACTTAATGAATAACGATGCACTCGTTGAAAAAGATATTCTATTAGGAATCTGTTTAGATAATTCGAATAATATAATTGTTAACGCAATACTTTATTTTAAATGGGCTATTTGGAAAATACGTAATAAATGCAAATTCGAAATAAATAAATTGAGTATGCAGTCTATACAGGCTTTGTTGAAATTGCATATGAAAAACGAATTAAAACTACCTTTACTACTGTCAGATATATAATATGTATGTAGATTAAAAATTGAACTCTTTATCGGAAATATGTAGGTAAATATTTTTAGTTTAACTGCTCTAAACTAAAGGTGTGTTTGATTCCATATATTATAATTATACTATATCTTAGGAAGAACGTAGAGAACAATATGTTTGTTTGGTATTGGTGTATTTTAAACAGAAAGAAAGATTTGTACTGTAATTGATATTTGAATCTATGTCTGTGCATATTAATATGTATATTAGTAAATTACACACATCACGTTTCGAATACATCAGTACTCACCACATGTGCTTTATACTTTTATAATCCATACGAAAGTCACAGAATCATTTCAACTTTTGTTTATTCACATTAATTCAATAATTTCCAATTCTAACTATGATTAAAAAAAAAATTTCAATCAAATATATAGTTTTCACGTTTAAATCAACACATGTATAATGTAAGTCAGTGAACCGGATATACGTTAATTATTATGTATTACAGTGCCAATGATGCGTATCAGGTAAAATAAATTGTATTGGTTATTTTTAAATGTATACTTATGTAAAACTATGGGATGTTTAAAAACTTATTTGATATTTTCCCTGGTCATGTGAGGCTGTTAAAAAACAGGGGTCTCTAAGTATGCGACCTGGGCTACTTATGTATTTTTATAGCAAGAAATAATTGTTATCGTTAAAAAAAATGCACATAATATTAAGAGATATACTAATAAACTACCGGTCATTGATCTTAATAACAGCTCAGTTTTCAGTGCTTTTGTATTGACATGATTTATTACAAACCTTCTCCGTTTATGAATATAGATATTAGAAAAAAAATGTTTTCCAGATCCCTCTTTTTCAGGATAATGTTCATTGTCTTTGGTAATGATTTGTAAGAACTTTGCGGTAAAAAATTTCATCCCTTTTTCAAACACCCGTACTAACATGGCTTTTGAATTTTGGGTTTGGGTGTTCCTAATGATACAATTCCAGAAATACTCTTTGAACGCAGCTAAATTAATTGTTATCATTTTTTTTTTTTAAAGTTTTGATATTTGATATTTTAATCAACAATATTAACTATTGCACAATTCTTTTTTACGAGTGGCCGTTCTGGTTATAACTATTTACAGAAAACATTGATTACGATTGTTGATGCTTTATTATTTTTAAGAACTTAGTTTCTTTTTCATGAGTGGTATATGTACCTTGCCACGTCCACTCCGTGCCTTTTTTAGATGTATTTCTGCTGTCTATTCATCGGGATCAGTTTTCAAAATATAAGGTTTGACATGCAATACAACAATATAAAGGTTTGACGGAAATACTAATATGTATTTCATATAAACATTTACAAAAATCATCTAAAATTCAAGATATCAATGTGAAATGTTGAAAAAATAACAAAACAAAATTGAGAACTTTATTCATTAGAATATATATATTCATAACAGATTATGGATAAACAAAAAGGAAACTGAAAATCAAATTAAAGTATTTGTTAATTGTTTGTTATCTTCAAATAATTCAAAGTTAAGATCATATATTACTAAGTTGTATAAATCCTTCGTCATAACTCTATTTTCGGATCTTCTTCGTAAAAACTATGAATGTTATGATGTAACGACACGGGCTGTACTCTTTTATAAAGCCACTCTAATGCAATATTATTATTTTTCTTTTTCAGCAATGGCGACACCTTGTCCCAGACTTCTTTGTGGTAACTATTCATCCAATCAACCTGCACACAAAATAAAATCGCATAGCAATTTTGATTATTATTTAATTAATTTTGCAGAAATACACTTGTTTTATTTTAGAATATGTTTACTTGTCTTATATATTTTTTGATAAAATGATGTAAGTTTAAATACGGATTAATAAATAAAGGCAACAGTAGTATACCGCTGTTCAAAACTCATTCATCGATAGAGAAAAAACAAATCCGGGTTACAAACTAAAACTGAGGGAAACGTATCAAATATAAGAGAACTACGACGCAACAGAGACACAACACCGAAATGTAACACACACAGAAACGAACTATGATGTAACAATGACCATTTTCCTGAAGGGCCTTTTATAAAGAAATGTGGGTTAAACCTGGTTTTGTTGCATGCCAAACCTTCCGCTTTAATGGGAGTGTTAATTATAACATTGAAATGACTATATTACACGACAGGGTTACAATAAATAAACAGATAAATGGGAGAAAATAATGGACAGATAAACAAACGAATTATAGCCATCAAAAGTTAACAGGTTAAAAAAAAAAAAATTATACGCCAGACTCGCGCTACGTCCACACAAAACTATATTCAAATGTAAAAGTTTGAAAGCCATAACAACTACAAAGTTAAAGATCGCCGAGGACCAAAAGTTCCAAAAAGATGTGAGGCCATAATAAGTATTTGTATTTCTGATGAAGTCGTAACGAGGCAAGTGAAACCGCTTTTCGGTCCAGTCCAATATTGTAAACATCTGCTAATATAGGATGTTCACTTCCGGTCGCAAATTGTTTACGCCTCACCTCATTTACGGTATAAAGGGTTCACAAATAAAAGTTTTTTATAGAATATATTTCAGAGAATTAGCGCGATTTCAAATTATCCAAGTAAAAATGAAATACTATTTTCAATACGAATAGAAATTTAGTTCTGTAAACTTCTAAATGTTGTTTATAGTGTGCATAAATCACTTACCTCAGATTGACTCATGATATCATAGTTAATCAGTTTTGGTTCATATGGGATAAAAGTGACAGTTTCAAACTCCAGAAAATGATGAGATGAGATATTGTACTACAAAAATACAAAATAAGGAACAAAGATCATTGATACCATGTCATCTTAATAATATGTCGAAATACCAAGAGTGACAAATTTTGAAATAAATCGAAAAAAAAAGGTAATTTATGTCCTTCTATATTTATGATCGGAGTTCGTTAAAAATGGTGTTCCGAAGTAGCAGCACTTGTAATCATGTGCATGATTATATCCTTTACGCCGTAAGTTAGTTATTTGGGGAAATGACAATTCTATTTTCAACTTGAAATGTCCTATCCTCGTTATCATGTTATTATAAACAGCAGTTTCCAACTTTGTCTTTTGAAAAACAATAAATAAACAAATAAGTATGAAGATTTATTAGACGTTTATTGCCTATTCCCCGCGTGTGATTCTGCAGTAGAATATGTTAAATCTGTCTAAAGGTAACGATGAAAGTATCGTATTGACTATGCAGTTGAGAGTGAACCTTTAAGAATATTGATGAAGACATTTCAGTAGAAGAAAATGTCACGAACAGTAACTAAACTTCAATTCCTCAGATGTATTGGTTACTTCTGTTTGGTAAGAATGCTTAAAGAAGCATTATAACATAGACATTTACCAGAGAAATGCATAAGTTTCTACAATATTGAATGACGAAAACATAACCGTACCTTCTGTTTACATTTCCGAACAATCATCACGTTCTCTATTCTTATCCCGAAATATCCTTCTTCATAATACCCTGGTTCTGAAATGAAATAATAACTAATTTTAACATCAACCATTTTATAGACTTCCAACTGATTATAAACTACTTTATGTCTTGTTCATATCATCAGGCTATTCTGGATATATAGATTCCTACACTGCAACAAGTGTATTACAATATTTATCCACTCGAGACAGTTAAATTTTATTATTTAAAGCGCAAGGCTTACCGAGCTTTTAAAATAATTAAAATTTAACTGTCAAGAGTGGAGAAATATCGTAATACACGAGTTATAGTGTCGGAATCTGTTTCTCTAATGATTTTTATCCTTCTTTTTCAAAGATTTTCAGAAACTTGTGTTCCTTATATGCGACGTCATCAGGCATTGCCGCCTATTATCATGGCGTCACAATAGGAAAATTCAAAAGAAAACAAAACATTTAGACGTCATAATAAAATTTCTACTAATTGTTTGCCGAGAACAGATTTTTCACTAGTGAGGAGAAATATTTTTCTCACACCGGTCAGGAAATGTGAAAATAGCACAAACATTAGAGAAATTTTTTATGCGTCAAGCTTAGTAATATTTACATTTTTTTGAATTGAGTCTGTTTTCGACGTAATGCTGTTGGTACATATTACTAACGAGTGATTTTGTTTATAGAATAAATATTTGCTTTATCTCAAAATTCAACGTCTAACAGTATATATGCATTTGCTATGTTAAGTTTAGCCTGAAGATAATCTTATATTGAAATCTCTATAAAAAAACGCTTCACTACTTTGAATTTGTACTATTCATTCAAGCAAATGAAAACATGACTTGAACATTAAGTTGTGCATATTAGACTAAATTGCAGTTATTGACTTTAATAAATTCTTCAGCATTGTTGAAATGTTGTATTCGAATATCTAATATTTGGATGCAGTACCATTATTTTGTTTTGTTAACGAAAATGAAATAGCCTTAAGTTGTAAAATAATTACTCATTTGAAATAAGACATGGTTTGAAATATGTTATTCTCATTACATATTCAATGCTCACACGTGCTTTATTAACTCTTTTAATCTAAAATTCACAAATTGCAGTATAATAATAGTAACAAGGAAAAATTTAACGGTCTCGAGTGAAACATATTCATTCCTTGTTACTATTATTATACTGCAATTTGTGAAATTTAGATTAAAAGAGTTAATAAAGCATGTGTGAGCATTACAAAATATGAAGTGTGCAATTTTAAGAAGAAATTTTAACATGCTCATTCACAAAGAGATAATCAACGAATTTGTGCTGGACTTCGTCTTGCTTAATCATAAGCTTTTCTGTAGTATATTGTAGACTGCTGTTAATGTATTCGTCGTTTTTTCATTTTATTATATGGTGTTGTTTCTTATAGACTAGTGCATTTTTAATTTGAGAAAAGTTGTGTATAAGAAGACTTCAAACATAAAAGGTAGTTTTACAGTGGTATCTTTATTTTCATTAGTGCTCCGATCATATTTCTTTTTGGTAAAATGGTTAAAACCATTTATTTTCACAGATCTATGTATTAGAAAAATATAACATGAGATGAACCAAACAAAATGTCAAGAAGTTCTTAATGATATACCGATATATTAACCTGTAGTAAAGCACATGTGTTCGTCTATGGGATAGTCAGCACTGTCTGGTAGACGTTCTAATTGATTGTCATCTACAATTTGAATTTATAATTGTCAGTGACTTATCAACCCTGAAAATATTTCGAATAAGAATAAAAAGAATACTTGTGGCTTTGCTTACCGTTATCACCACAGAATTTGCAAGAAAAGATACGTTTAAACAAATACGTTGTTCAGAAAAATGTTAAATATTTGAGAGCACTAAAATACAAAAGGGTCGTAGATGTTATGTTGCTTCGAAAAACTTATATTATTTTATAATAAACTTTAGGAAGTATCATTTGCAAAAATAAGCATTGTATATCAAGACGTATATCTAGCAAACCTCCTCCAAACAAACTTGCATCCAATTTAACATCGCTCATGTGAGTTTCTTCGATACATGAAATAGATGCTGGTCCTAATGAAAATATAGAAATATATGAGATAGCAAATTACAAAAAAAAGAAAAAATATGTTTTTTTTTTTTTAAATTGTACTACATAAATTTAACATCTTTTGATTAGAAAATGCAGATCAATATAGGAAAGGCAGATTAGAATTGTCCATTGTTGGGTTTCAATTGATATATCATAACATAATCAAAAGGTCTTTCGTTTTTTTTATTAATTAATATCAGTTTGTTTTCCGACTTATGAGTTTGACTAACCCTTTGGTATCCTCCTCCACTCCACATAATTAAAACTTTATATGTGCACTTTGTCTAATTTCATATCGCATATTCTTTCAACTGTGTCCCTATTGTGTTTAAGGTAGATGGGGTGTCTAAATTATAATCCATAGAATTTTTTAATAAATTGCCAAAATGTAGTTTATATTATGCTTTTTAAAAAAAAGTAATAAAAAGAATGGGTCACCAGGCTTATTTTCATGCTACAGGGTGTTCAAAATTGACAAATTTTGTATAGATTATGCATGGAAAACTCAATTTTCTGCAATAAAGCATAAACTACACCATAGAATTTTGAGATAACATATGAGAAGATAGCTTAAATAATATGCTTTCAGTTAAGAAAAAGAAAAAATGGGGTCACCGGACCCGTTTTCTTGCTACATAATAAAATAGTGAAATTCCTAACACATTATATTGTAAAAGTACCTTAATCTGAATTATCTGCCCTTGTATTTGAGTTGCCTCCCCTTATGTGGCAAAGTTGGAAAAATTTTGATCAAACAAAAGTTTTCTGTTTTTTGTAAAATACAACCATATAAATATGATAAAACATGTAATTTTCTATACAGAAGTGGAAGTTCTTACACATGAATTACCTACTACTCGAAAAATTTGCACATTCTATTAAAGATCTAGACCTTGTTTTCTGGTATTTCCAAATCCAAGATGGAGGAAGACACCCTATCTACCTTAAATCGAGATAAACTGTATTCAAATCTAAATTATTTCGTCAGAACAAAAACCTATTTAAAATAAGATGTTTACAATCATTTGAAAAATAATTCGGTTAACAATTTACTATATTAAAAATAATTATCTATACAAAAAGAATATTTACATTTTTTTTCATCTTTAAAGGGAATTATACGGCGTAGAATCTGGATGGTTATTTGGAAAAGTGCTAGAATGTGAAAGCTGTATTATTGCGCAGAAACGTGAAGGATTGATATTTGTCATTCATATAAAAGCAAACGTTCTATTTGAAGGGCTATTACTCTTCATTTATATAAATAATTCGTGCAATTCCTCATTTCATACTCCTTTCCTACACGTATTTAACACAAATACATTATTGTTATTTTTGTGGGTTTTTTTTCAACAATTTTTTAACAATTCATTTTAATTTGAAAATCGTTCTTTGTATAAGGGTAAGACATTAATATTTAATTTCAAAAATGTGAAGATCGACTTCTTCACGGACAGGAATCATTTGATAACAAATAAATCTAAAAGCACCGTTCAGTAAAGGAGTGTTAAGCTTAGTTTTATAACACAATTAAAAACTAAAAGTTACATTTAAAAATGTGTCAATTCCGATACCAAACAGCCTGTCTAATGTTGCTTTTGGATCAAAAATGCATTAACAACACTACAGATTAAACAAAATTACGATTAGATACTTTTCAAGTACGACACGATAAGGTTGTACATACGATACGATACATGTGCAGTGTACAGTGTACATTGTACCTGCGATTTGGTGATACGATACGATAATGTTATAAATAAAACGTGCTTCAGTGATAGTCCATTCAAAAGTCATTTAACATAAACCGTGAGAACCTAATACGAAAAACAAATGTCTGTTTACGCAACACATGCAACGACTTATGTCGACTTTACTTAAAAAAGTTGCAGTTAAAAAACTGAAATTTGGAGGATTTCATAAGAAACAATGACCAAATCAAAATTTGAAATAAACAAAATCAATATAGTTAAATTAGTTTCAAATAACACGATTAATTAAATGACTACTCCCCACGTCGTAGTTTGTTTGTTCCACAGCAACAAAGCGAACAGAGATTTACACATGAGAGAAATATTTTTATCACAATAAAATTTCTACAAGACTACAGTATTAGTATATGAGGAAAAAGCCTTTATTTAAGACAATTCATATTCATTACCTAAAACAAATGTTTTAACTTTACTTAAACGACTGTGAATTTTTATATTTCATACATTCAATATTGCATTTGTTGGTGTCTATCAAACAAGTGATCGAATTAGATTTCTTCGTACACTATAATTAACGTTTCACTCTTAACCCAATAATATCTCTACATGATAACTGTTAAAAAAATAATTATCAAAGGTACCAGGATTATAATTTTAAAAACAAAACATTCATGACAGTTCGCTACCTTCTACTACAGCTCCATTATGAGATATACCATGACCTGTTTCATGCATATAGTCAACGCCTACTTCCCACAAGGGTTCACGTGATACTGCGTCTATTGCTCTCCCTACAACAACAAAATATCAGAGTTGCATAGCAAGTCACAATAAAGCTACAATAACATTTAGCAAATGCTATCAATCCCCAACAAATGTCACTCAATACACGTAAAATAAGAAGAACTAAGAAAAAAAGTGCTTCAAAGATAAAAGAAAATATAAGGAAACAAACTTCATAAAAATTGAGAATGGAAATGACAAATGTGTCAAAGAGACAATAACCCGACCATAGAGCAGACAACAGCTGAAAGCCACCAATAAATCTTCAATGCAGCGAGAAACTCCCGCACCCGGAGGCGTCCTTCAGCTGACCCGAAACAAATATGTATACTAGTTCAGTGATAATGGACGTCATAATAAACTCTGAATTATACATAGAAACTAATATTAAAAATCATACAAAACTAACATAGGCCAGAGGCTCCTGACTTGGGACAGGCGCAAAATTGCGGCGGGGCTAAACATGTTTTTTGACATCTCAACCCTCCCCCTAGACCTCTAGCTAATGTAGAAAAAACAAACGCACCATAATACGCACAGTAAAACTCAGTTTAAGAGAAGTCTGATGTCAGAATATGAAACAAAAGAAAATAAACAAAATGACAATAATAACCATAAATAACAACAGACAACTAGCAGTTACTGACATGCCAGCTCCAGACCTTAATTAAACTGATTGAAAGATCATGTCAATATTTAAGCCAAAATATGCAATCGATAATGACCTGACAACAGTATCCTAATTATATCCATTCTTTCCAAGTCTGCTTATAGATTTTGTTATCTTTTGAGTTGAATACTGATATGTTTGTGCTTTGTAAAGAATATAACCGTAAAGATTGGATTTGAAATACCTGAACGTATAAGATGTCTGCATGTTGAGTTATATTTATGAATGACTTCCGTATGCCGATGATAACATTTAGTAAATGTTTTGACTAGTTTGTGATATCTTAAACCCTGGTGTAATAAATTTTCAGTAATACAAAAATTTATCTCGCTAAAATCTAATACGTTGTTACATACACGAGCGAATCGTACAAGTTGAGATATATAAACACCATAAGTTGGTGACAAGGGAACGTCACCATCTAAAAATGGATAATTAACGATAGGAAATGAAAATCATTTCTTTTATAATATTTTTTTTTGTATTAAGCTTTCCCTTAATAATATAGATATAAAGATCGAGGAAAGGGCAGTGCTCATTGTTAGTATAAGCAGTATTAAAAGAAGGTTCAACAGGGAAAATGTCGTTAGTGTGCATATTGAGCGCCAATATATCATCCAAATATCTAAAAGTATTGTTAAAATTTTTGTATCAAATGTTGTTTCGATGGGTCTTTGCTGATTTTAGTCATGAATTGTAACTCATAGCAATACAAAAACAGGTTTGCAATAGGTGGTTCACAGTAAGTTCCCATTGGAATTTAAAAAACTTGACGATATACGGAATCTCGAAAGCGAACAAAAATGTAATCAAGTAAAAATGCAAGCGTAGACATAGTATCAAATCATGTCGAATTAACATAGTTCTTTTGCTTGTTGCTACTAAAAATTACCTAAAAGAGTTTGAACATATATATTCGTATTCTGACTTTTTAAACGCCCACTTAATTAGGTGTGTACTTTTTTTCTTAATACGAATATAAGGCAAAGTGGTACATGTATATAGGGTAGAAAAATCAAAAGTTTGAACAGATTCAAAATCACCAATATATGCATGCAATTTATCAAGTACTTCCAACGAGTTTTTGACACTCCAAAAGTAATTAATTCCACTATTTTATTTGAAGACCCTCACGGAAATGGGACCATAAGTGTATTCGCAATAACTGCAATCACATGACATAGGTGTATTTTCACTGATATTTACATCCTTATACACTTCAATCAATCTTGGCTATAATTAAACACATATTTCCGGGTAGATTTCTTGTAAATATAACAAATAAGAAGAAGTTCAGTATTATCATAATATCAAGGAATTTGTTTTTTAACAGAATGTCGTTAAAAATACTTGCAATATTTACAAAATCAAAAACCTTTATTGACATACTTTATTTCAATAAAATGTTTTTTATGCTCTTCAGTGCGATCAATTGTGGGAAAGAGTTGAGAATAACAATATGCCATCATAATTTGAACGATTACATACTTAGGACTGCAATATGAAATTGTGTTGCAATCCTCAAAATTGTATTTAAACGAAGTTGAAGAGCATAGAGATCCCAAACAAGAACAGAGCTTGGTTAACAGATAATGTCTGCCGTTGATTTTTGACATAGAAATTATGTTCATAATATTTTTACGGGAAACAAACTTTTCTTCAACTCTTACGAGGAGTGGTTGTTATCTGATGTTATTTGAATTTTAATGTTACAAACATCAGTAAGTTAAAGACCTGAAAACTAAAAAGGAAAATGATGTGCGTTAATAAAAACTTTCCAACGTGTATGACAAACAATGCTTTCTGACAAAGTTCTTTAATCAATCTGTTAACAATGTTTTTTTGTATAACAGTATTTCACTTATCATGAGAGATTATAGCGATTATTTCATCTTAAATTACATAAATGATGGTCACATACATTTTTTTTTAATTTTTCGAGTTTTTCATTATAAACATCAGAACCGGTAGACCTTCATTCAATAAATTTCAATGAATAAGTAGTCCAATTTTTCCTTGATAATCTCAATGTATCTCTGCGAAGTATAAGGTGAATTGTATTGTACAACTCCACCAGATCGCTGTTATTTTGTTTTAATATTTCCATGAAGATCGGATGTCTTCATTTACATTAGCTGTATAACAATCTATTTATGAAAAATATTCTTTTCCAAAGGATGAAGATAACATTATGCTGGGTAATTTTCAGTTTCGTGTAGTTACCTGTTTGTCCTATCGGAAACTTCAAATTTGATAGGTTGATATGAGCCATCAGAACCCTTGTATACATTTCCTACAAATGAAATAGTTATATTATTTTCGTAGCTTATATTCTGAATGATGCATGTATTCTCAAATGAACAAATACTATAACATTCCAATCATTGATTTATTTGTTATGCAAAAAAATAATTTATGTTGTCAAATACTTTTTAATGACTTTCTAGTTTGCGTCTTTTAAGTAAATACCTTTTCGTGTTCAGTAGCATTCCCATAGTGAAAGGTTCTTGTAAGATCACTTGTTCCATCTCTAAAAACAACAACACACGTACAATTTAAATAACAATTTGCTAATCGGTAAATGTATCGACAGACAACATACTTAAGAATGGTCAACTTGAATTCACAGATATTGGATAGTACAACAAGATAACCAACACTCGATGATTCTCCTGACAGAAAAAAAAGTATAGTTAGCAACACTCAGTCCAGATAGCATGCATGAAAAAAGGCGATGTATGTATTTTACAAGTCGGGGAAAATGCTCACAAATTGTTATTCGTCAATGTGTGTGTGCTGACTAAGTTTGAAGTCTTTCTGTAAAATAGTTCTTGTGTAAAGTGTGACGAAATATTTAAGTTCAACCATTATATTAAAATCAAAGAATCGACCAACAAACAATAAACGTATGAAATATTGCGCATTACAACTCTTTTTTGTCAAACTGTCATAAAAAATAAAGTTAAAGTACTTGAGAAAGTGTAACTGAACTATTTGTTCAGCTAAAGTAAAAATTAAATTAAAATTAAAATGCAGTACTGCTTCTTAGATTTTCGGTTTTTTGTTTACTAATTGTTTGAACAAGAAAAACAAAATGGCAATCAATTTAGAAAGCGGTGTCAAAAGCTGTCACAAGAGTGTAGCTAAGGTTGCAATATCTGCTGGGTGAATACTTCCCACCAGCAAAATAAATAAAATCAAATACACAATCTTAACAGCTTTCAAAAACACTTGTGAAATTGTCCAGCTTCAACAGATTGGTGATGTATATCAAAAATCTATTACGTTTCCTGCAAAATAATTTTTACGGAATAGGCAACAGAGAAGAACTTATTTTGCAGCAATGCATCTGGGAAAAATTATTAAAGTCATGTTATGGGGTCCAATATGGAACATTCCATTTAAGATGCCGATTTCGATTCGACATGGCTGCATAGTTTTTTCCGCACTGACGAATAAAAAAATCCAATGGGACTTCTTCGTACATGTAGCAGTTTTTTGTTCTTCTGCGTGTCTTTTATTTATGTTACTTATATTTTCACCATTCTACTTGGATTTGGTTTTCAAGCGTTCCTGCAAAGAAACCGTTTATTTTCTTAACGTTTTTGATCGGAGCGTCACTAATGAGTCTTATGTAGAGAAAACGCGCGTCTGGCTTATAACATTATAAGCCTGGCACCTTCGATAACTATTAACGTGTTGCACCGTGTAAAGTGGTGTAATTTGGATGAATAACAAATGATTAAGAATTCATATTTATAATTGAAAGAATGCAAATATCAATATAAAGACAAAATGTATCCTATTTTTTGTATTACTTTAATTTCAGAAAATTAAAAGCTTGTAGAAAACAACACTTACAGATATTGTCCGCCGCTATCTTGATTGAATATTTCTGTTGTTGTTATATCATGATCTGTTTCCGCGGAAGGATGATAACGAAAATCGGCACCTCTGTGTCCGCTTCCAGATAAAGTGTTAAAACTTTGGTCTCTGTATAGACTGAGTGATCGACTTGAATTATAATTTTATTCACAAATTAATAAACTTCGAACATTTGGATATCTTTAGAAAAAATGTTAATGACACACTAAAATGTACCATGTCTTCCCTCATAATATTTTCCTTTTTATAACAAAACCGAATTGTTTTTTTTTTTCATTTGGTATAAACAACTGAACTATGATATTGAGTTACTTGAATCTCTTGGACGCCACGTTGTTAACCCGACAATGATGCATACTACTGGATTAATATGCGATGACTAACTTGGTTAAACATTAATGACTTTCAATAACACGATGTGTTATCAAAAACATTTGTTTAACTCAATAATATTCTATTTTGGTTCGCATCCGTATCTTTTCATACCGTATATGCACTAAACATTCAATCATTTATGTAAAGCTGTTTGTTAACGGCATCAGAATAAGTTGATCATAAACGTGGTATGGCTGTTCTGATTTTATCTTGGTAGTATTTCTGGTCTTAAATAAAAGTTATTTTGAACTATGGTTGAGTCGGTATCGTTGGTGTAAAATATTGGTTTCCATTTGTACCATTTGCCTAGGAGTCTAACAAAATTTCTTTTCGTGAAATTATGTATTATTAAATCTTTAAATATAAAGTTAAGAAATTGCCCTCCAAAATTATGCATTTAGTCGATGTTGGTTGTTGCGTTAGGCCAATTTGGATTATTTTGCTATCAAACGTTCTATATTGTTTTGTTTGCTTTCATTTTTATCACGAACAAACCTAATAAAGGTTTTTACTGTATAGTTGAAGTTTTAATATCATGAATGAAATGTCAACATTGGATGTTTAATTTGATGTCTATAATGAATAAGGGCAACAGTAGTATACCGCTGTTCAAACTCATAAATCCATGGACAAAAAACTAAATCGGGGTAACAAACTAAAACTGAGGGAAGCGCATTAAATATAAGAGGAGAACAAATGAGTTATTTGTACTATTAGATAATTATGCATTCTTTGCATTATGTTACCCTTTTAACGAATATAATGCAAAATCATAACACTATTGAGATTTATTTAATAAAAAATATAAAATAGAAGTAAACAAATGTTATTCAATCAGTGGCTTAGTTTGCCATGTTGATGAAACTGGGCAGTGGGAAATTTTTTTGAAGGAAATCCAAAGTATTTTACAATATAAATGGTTTCAATTTGGAAAATACAAATAATGGAGCTCAAGAAGAAAAACGATTATAAAAACATAGAATTCTAAGAATAGGTCAAACACTTTGGCGTTTTAATTAATTCATCCACAAATTGCAAGTAAAATTAAACAGTACCAATATCATTGCACCATATGCGCATTAAGATAATAAATGTCTCCTCTGAGATGCTCGAGGCGATGTATTTGAAATATACATGCAAACGTTGATAAGCTAAAACAAAACAAGAAGAACTGAAGTCAGGTTAAACCCGGAAAAGGAATCAGAGCTATACAGAGTGAAATACATTCCTCAATTTAAATAATTGATAGATTAATACAATGCAACTAACCTTCTCACTTTAATAGCTTCTTCTGCAGCTTGATGAACTGTCCAGGGAATACCTTCTAATATCTGTTCAAACAAAACGAAAAATTGCATATTGCATAAGACAAAAAGACAGTATGAATTATGACAGATATCGTAAATAAAATGTCATATACTTGTAATTTTATTATGATTGAACTTAATTGGTCGAATGATATGTTCATATTGAACTAAAACCAAATTCAAAATTAATTCAAAATGTTAAAATGATTTTGTAATTTTGATAATGAGACTTTTTTGGCATATAAACAATTAACGTATTTTTTTATGTAATGACAAGGCAAAATCATTTTGAAATGTTAAGTCATTGATTTCATATCTCAAAATGTTCTTCAAGACAACAATGAACGTTTTTTTGCCGCCTCAATTTGTGATTCTCAATATCACGGTAGGAAATACAGATTTGGATTTTTCCATTTTAAACAGGATTTTCCGATCGGAATTTCCATAGGAATACGGTGTTTTTGCATTTTACTTTTTACACAGATATGCAGAAAATGACACCGTTATATACATGAGAGATGGACATTTTTAAAAAATACTTTTGACAAAGTACTCCGCACTTTATTTTTCTTTTGTGAGTTATTCGATTAGTATAATAAATTATCTTTTCAGTTTCATTTAACTGCTATATTGTATTTCGTACCAAACATGTGTTATTGTAAAATAAACTAAGACAGAACTAGCAAAGGAAAATTTTCCATTACAATAGTTACCTTATCAACTTAGATGAAGAAGAATCTTGAATAAACAACAAAGTGATAAATATGATAAAAACAAATTATAAGGCAGTGCGCCTCCGCGTGAAATCTGAAGTATATTCTGAAGAGGTTTAAAATGTCAACGGAGGAAAATAAGGCGAATATCTTTTATCCCTCTGTTTTTTGCTACTGTTCAATGCCGTAATTTTGAGAAAATTACAATAAACGACAGCGACAATAATTTGTATTTTATTTCAATAGCATCTATTAGCAGACAATTCACTTTTATTGGGTCAAAATCCAGCAGCAACACATATGCTTCGTGACAAACTGCATGAACGTGTACAAAATGTAACATCGAAGTGAACAAGATATAGTTTTATTCCGTCACAGATGACAACCTAGTAAAACATACTCTTATGTTTGTGGGAAGTATGTTCCTTTGAAATATAAAATAGGAAGCAAATAGCCTTTCAAGGCAATTAAGTCCTAACATCGCTCTTTTGTGTGCTTGAAATGTTTTATGTATCAACACAATTCAAATGCGAAATGTTCGATAGTTACGTTTGATCGATCGTAAATTATGGTTCTGGGGTATGGAGCTTTCCTCCCAAAGATATTATATTTGAAAATGGTAAATTAAAATGAGCGTCAAATATGATCAGCTAAGTATTTGATCTTGTTTATATTTTAATGGTTTACTCAAGAAAATGTAAATGTTTCATAATGATGCTTTCGAATAAAATCTTTATGAAACATTCAACAGTTTTTGGCAAGTAAATAAGTGTTTTGAAAAGTATCAGAACTGAATTTTATTTGGAAACATTATTATGCTAGCTCCTAATGAAAGACTTTTAGCACAAATCTGGCGTGGTTCACAAAGAGTATAAACTTGAATTGGAAGAAGTCATCATGTACTTCCAAATGGACAGCTATGTCAATGGTGCACTAAGATAGTATAATAGTCTGTCAAGCTTATACCTGTTGCATTTAACAGTGCTGCCGTTATGTTACGACCTTTGTATCGAGCTTTATTAATTATTACATGAAAATTGAAAACAAACTGCACAGTTAATTTCTTATTTCTTATAGTGTTTTAAGTGTTAGGTTTTGGTTTTTTTTTATTTCACGTCCTATATTGTCGTTTATTTCTTACATAATGTTGACGCTACAACATTCTCTTAAATACTGATTGTATGAAGCTATCTTTTCTGGTATAATTTTGAAAAAAATTTTGAAAAGAAAAAAATGTATGAAATATACCAATTTTTTTTTTCATAAAATATTGACGAATCTGTGACTATTGACAGCCGTAGTTTTAGAAAAAATCGATAAATTTTAATATATATAAAGATTTGGTGAAGAAAAATACTGAATTTTAAAATCGAACTGTGATATTGGTTCAACATTGTTCACATGTTAAAAGATCTACATTTTGCAAAATTTGATATGACTGATTGAGGTATGTTAAAAAGAAACTTTATATTTGAAGGTGAAAAAATCAGAGAGTGAAACTAAACAGATGTAATTCAAATATTTATCAATCAACAAGGTATGTATTGACCTCTTAGTGTACTAAAGAATATTGCATATAAATAAAATATAATATCTTGTTGGAATATCCAAAAGATTTGACAGTTAGTTGTATACCAAATAATTTTTAAAAAGTATTGATGATACATGTATATCAAAAAGTATAATACAAATGTTACTTTTGTATATGTTTATCACAGAGTATAGTAAAAATGGTTGTTTAAATCTCGTTTGTACTACTGTGAATAAAAATTAAAAGGTTGTGCCTTATTTGTGATTTTATTTAAAAGAACGACAAAGATATCGGATATGTTTTTGAAGACAGTTCCTTTGTCCTTTATAGCTGCATTGTTTTTTTGTGAAATCATCTATGATTAAATATAATGTTGAAGTGTGAATTCGTCTGCCTGATTGAATTTGTTTAATAGTAATTGAAGCGCATTTATTTGTCCTTTGTGAGTTAGCAGATTAACGTTTCTATCACGTATTATTTCACATTTATTACCATTTAACTGATTGCACAAATGACTACCACAATTCTAATTTAATATTACGTAATTTTACCTCTTTTTCAAGTCTTGCAAAAAATTCAACTATAACAACCGAATCCAAAAGCTGAAAAAAGAAAGTGATATTTTCTGTAAAATATTTGTAATAAAGATGACCTATATAGATATTGTGATGAAGTTGATTTTATCACTGGTGAAGACTCTTATCTAATATTATAAATCACATTCTTTACATTTTGCAGTTATATCCACAAAAAACATTACACTTTACACTGCTATTTCCAATGATCCTCTGTAAGATCAATTACATCGTCACATTTAAAAGAACTTGTTTTACATACAAGGAGCGTAGATACACATTTATTGTTTTGAGTCATATGAAATTTAGTTTCTGTGAAGACCTAATGCCAAAAGAAATACACTTAATATGATATGAACAAAATGCATGACTTTTTATCGTCACCATTTTTGTTGACTTTTGTAGACTTGTTTTTCAACAGAAACTCAGTATCGTAGTTGGTATTAATTGTACAACCCTTCTGACCTACTTGTTACTGTACTCATCTGAAGCACATACAAACCGCCTAAAACACAGAGAAAATCTTGCAATGTATTGTCAATTTTTGATATATTGATGATGTCGCGACTCTCATTTACATACATTACATGAAGTGCTTGCAACTGGCCATGAAGGATACTAAAGACAAAAGAGCTTTTTACATAGTATTAACGTTTAACCGTTTAAACTGGCATATCATTGAATGATAAAATACACCGACACCGTTTTGCATGAGGAAATAGCAAAATACCACATATATTTGTATGACTCTTTTATTGGTTTTCTTCTTTTGTTTATTTCTAAACAGTATAATCATTGTCCACTTACATTTGAATTTCTCATTCCATTCCTTTCAATGAAATTCTTTCTACCTTTTAAATACAATGTTGGCGGAATCGCTTGGTACACTTTTCCCTAAAATAATGGATTACACAACAATGTCAAGGTCAAACTAAATAACAAAAGTTCATATGTGTTATGATGCGTATTGTTATGCGTTTACTTTACTACATTGGTTAGAGGTATAGGGGGAGGGTTGAGATCTCACAAACATGTTTAACTCCGCAGCATTTTTGCGCCTGTCCCAAGTCAGGAGCCTCTGGCCTTTGTTAGTCTTGTATTATTTTAATTTTAGTTTCTTGTGTACAATTTGGAAATTAGTATGGCGTTCATTATCACTGGACTAGTATATATTTGTTTAGGGGCCAGCTGAAGGACGCCTCCGGGTGCGGGAATTTCTCGCTGCATTGAAGACCTGTTGGTGACCCTCTGCTGTTGTTTTTTATTTGGTCGGGTTGTTGTCTCTTTGACACCTTCCCCATTTCCATTCTCAATTTTATTAACAACACAGTGTTATAATTGAATAAAATCAGAATAATTATCGGTCCTATCGACAAACAACAACTAATTGGAATATGCCAAAAGAGTGTAAAAACGAAACATATTTTCGAATAGTTGTTCAAACGAAACAAAATAATATCATCAGACATAGCGTAAAAGGGATACCTACTTTTTAATGATATTTTTATTAACTGACTGGCAGATTCATTCGTAGGTTAATTATTGATTGATACGCTCGGAAAAGCACTTTGTCGGTATAAATTACATTTATAAGTACGATATTTTACATATAAATACATTTGGTCAGGAATATGTCAGTTATTCGTTTGTTCTATTAATAGACAACGTTTGGTCTGTCAGTTTTTATGGACTTCCCTTATTAAATTCCCCTTGTATTTTTTTATACTTTTTTACATGTTAGAACACAATACGAATCTAGTAATAAAACAGTGTAAAAATAATGAAATTGACACAGAGTCGAGTTGATCAGTTGCTGAAATTGGATTATGAAATAAATGTCAGACAGTTTAGTTTATTTCCTTGTAAACCCACTTTTATAACTTCTCCTTTAGCAAATTTCTAAATAGATTATTCATGTTGATTGCTAAATTTACCATCTATGTATGAAGGTTAGTGTTAACCACTTCACTACTATCTATGTATGCCTAACGCGCAAACAACAGACCTAGTGATGTCTACAACATCTGCGCAGGTTTATTTCGGTTTATCAATTCAAGAGGATGCCAAAGTAAGCAAAACTTCAGATACAGAAAAAAGAATAAAACTTAACGGTTAGACTTTCCTTTCTTGATTTTTCTTCGGAGTTCAGGTTTTTGTGATTTTACTTTTTTAGACTCTTTTCGAAAATACTGCAATGCAATACTTCAAAACTAAATTATGGTTTTAAGTTCATTTTACTAA
Organism: Mytilus edulis; assembly: GCF_963676685.1. Taxonomy (NCBI): domain Eukaryota; kingdom Metazoa; phylum Mollusca; class Bivalvia; order Mytilida; family Mytilidae; genus Mytilus; species Mytilus edulis. The sequence continues at coordinate 14,224,634 of NC_092353.1, forward strand.
AAATTCAATTTTCAATTTCATATTGTAATTTATAAAGTAGAATGAAAGATATTGATAATTATAAAAACCTTCCTTGGCAACAGCTAGCAGAAATACGTACATTGTATCAATGTCAGTATTAACTTTCTATCTAGTTTGCAGAAATTACAAATCTTTGTTGGAAATATGTGTCTCAATTAGTTATATTACAATGATTTTGGAAAGGTTTTCGTCGTTTAAGAACAGAATATGTTTCCTAGGTATAGTGAAAATAAGAAAGACAGATCTAGTTCAAAAATAAATTAAAAGCACAAACTCATGTGTTCAGAAACGATCATTGATTGATGGTCGTCTGTTATAATGTACTTTCTTACATAATATAATAGATAAATCAACTTTTATCTTGTCTGTAAACAAATTCTTTTTATTTTTTCAGAGGACTTTGCCACTTGACATTACATAACCATCAATTATTCAACAAATAACCACATTTTTCTCGAGGACTTACTTTTGGAATTACAGAGTACAGTTTATAATTACAATCATAGGACAACCAGATTCTTCCTGTTGACTTCTTCGCTAATGAAGCAATGTTGAGGGCAAACTGATTGTGATCATATTCCATTACCTATAATTATAGTTACAAAACGACTAAATGAATGACCAAACAGAATTAGGATTTACGCAGAAATCGATCCATCTCTATTGTTTAGAACCACTAACAACTTTCATTCCTAAACTTTGAAGATATCTCTCGTTTCTCTTTCTTACAAGTTTTACGAAAATGAAACAGCTTGCATGCCTTAAACACAGAACTGTTTCAAACTGTAATATATACTGAATAAATGAGAAAATCTTAAAAGCATACGATTGATAATTGCATTATAGGAAGCCAAATAACTTAATTATGAATATTTGCTTTTAAATGAAACAAACTGTATGGAATAATTAGTTTTTTTGTATTTTGATCTATTTCGAATTACTTTATGTCATTATAATAAGTATTTGATAAATGAGAAGTCAGAAAAGCAAAATATTAATTTCATCTTATATAATCAAATATTTCAATAATTAGAGAGTGATTTTGATGCAAGTGATTTGTATGTTGTACGTAATTGTAAATTGTTTATCCATTTTGAATTACTTTTTAAGTACCTGTACACATTCCCCTGTACATTTGCCATCTGCACCTGTCTTCAAATGATCTTTCAATTTTTGTTTTGATTCTGGATCTGTCGGGACTTTATTTAGCTTAGATTTGCTGTCAATGATGTATAAGCTGTAAAACACATAGATACAATGTATAAGACCAATATCAAAAATAGTACCAATGGTATTATAGTGATAATTTATAAACGCAACAGTCTCTGAAGTAAAGTCATTGCATAATATAGATGTACGGGTTTGAGTTACTGAATTTTCTTAAACTGTTTCACAGTGAATGTAGACCTGAAGAAGTGTTTGTCTTTATGAAAATGGTATTACTTTGTGGATATATTTATAAAGTTTCTATCCTTTTAACGTGTAAATGAATTATATCATTTTTTGACATAATGGCATAAGACTTCACGAAAATCTTAAGTAATTCAAAACAGTGTGTTAACCGATTTATTCTGTTAAATGCATATTAATTTTGTATTGTATATGTAAATTAATGTTTGACATAGTTTTCGTTTTCAACATTTTAGTTGTCGATAATAATTTCTATAACTTTTATCGTGTGCATATACTAGCACTGTTTCAAAGCATACTTGCAAAATATACTTTAAAATTCGTAGACTGCAAAATAACTCTCACCAAAACTTAAAAACCAATATACTGTAAAATTCACCTGACAGAGTTTTTATCTATAGAAGCAAAGGAATAAAAGTATGGTTTATTAGCAAAGTCCTTTCCTCGTACATTGAATAGCCCTGAAAAAGAAATGTAATTCATCAAATGAAAGTTTGAGTATATTATTTACCTGAAATGTTTCCTAAGTTTTTTTTATCTGGTTACTCATTGATGTAGGTTAGACATTTTCATTTTTTTATATTCTATACAGTTTTGCTTTATCATTTGATTTGATTGGCTAGTATTTTGCATAAACTTTTCAGTTTCCAAGTATTTCTTGGGGCAAAAAAAGAAAATTCCTTGCGTCGACGTGTAAAAGAGGTGCAAAAGATACCAGATGGACAGTCAAACTCATAAATCGAAAATAAACTGATACGGAATGGCTAAAAATGAAAAAAGACAAACAGACAAACAATAGTACACATGACACAACATAGAAAACTAAATAATAAGTAACACGAACTCCACCAAAAACTAGTGGTGATCTCGGGTGCTCCGGAAGGGTAAGCAGATCCTGCTCCACATGTGGCACCCGTCGTGTTGCTGATGTTATAACAAATCCGGTAAATAATCTTATTCGGTAGGTCACATTTATGAAAAGAAATAGGATTGTAGTACGACGTAAGGAACATATCCGATATCATCTGTGAAACGGTTATTCCATAACGGTCAACCAACTCGTGATGGCATTTACCATTAGCAAGCTGAAATCATCTCTTTTGTCGTAAAGTTTTGTTTTCAACCAACGTAATATTCGTTCATTGGGATTTCAACAAAAAGAGTTCAAAACAAGATTTGTTTAACAATGAAAATAAAATGGACTTTGGAAAAAATAAATATTTTAAATAGGGGTGGAAAAAAATCAACTTTTAACATATAAGTGTTCGCATAATGACATTATATTTCTATGATATTTACGTATTTAGTCATGACAATTCAATCGAGTTTATGATATTGCAATTTTTAACAACATTAATATTAACAGCAAATATCTAAAGCCAATCAGGACACTTTTGCATAAACCGTTATAAATATGATAAATAATAAAAGAAAAACTGCATCAAATACAAAGATAAGATATGCTTTTGGTGTTTCTTATTTTGTACTTTTTTTAAATGATATTAGTGTTTAGATAGATATAGGAATATGTGGTGTGAGTGCCAATGAGACAACTCTCCATACAAATAACAATATATAAAAGTAAACCATTATAGGTCAATGTAAGGCTTCAACACGGAACGTCCCTTATCAAATGACAAAAATAAAGCTCAAACACGTCAAAACCAATGAAAAACAACTGCAATATTTCTGACTTGATACAGGCATTACCTTATGAACAAAATAGTGGATTAAAGGGACAACTGTCGTTGTTTTGTTTGAATAAGTAATGATACAAGAACTGTCTATTATATTTTACTATAATATTAAAGTTGTTATTAGAACAAATTACTGTATATACTTGCATGCTATTTCATCAACGCCAGTTACTACTAAGACGTCTACATTCTTTTTTGTCATTTCCTTGCGAACATCCTCAACTTTCTGCTGCCATGTACGACCTAAATATAATAACAATGCAATTTATATTATTATCTTATTCGTCATTCATTTATTCAAAATTTTACAGATATATTGAGAGTGTCTTTTCAATTTTGATCTAGTTTGAATTAGCAGATTCAGATTCAGATTTAGTTTCAATACTTTATTATAATTATTATTAACATCGAGTCTAAAATAGTCACGAGTTTAAATGATGCCAAAACTAAACGCAAATACGTTCATAATGACCTTTTAACAACTTCTCGTGCAAGATATTCGTATTTCCATTTTCATTCCTCAATAGAGTCGGGTCTTATACATCATTGGTTTTTAAATATTCGGCCTTGACTGTTCCTGGTGAAGGTAAATCCACGAAGTAATCTATAAAATGTCCTTAATTTGTTTTTGACAAACTGCTAATTCAATAGCTTAATGTAACCCTTTGTCACGTTGGTTATTATAACCTAACTATCAAAATAAAGGAATACATACCAGCATATTTTATATCAAGAGAATTGAGGTCTTTAGATGGACGAACTGACCTTGAATCTGTCCAGATTTGGTCGACTAAATCATTATCGATGGGCAACAATCGTATGTTTGATGGGGATAAAACTGTATCGAAGTTTCTCCACCAAACTACAATTAATTCATTGGCATTCTGTTAATTTTTAGTCGGATATTTTAATAAACATTAACGTAGAGGATTTAAAACGTTTATTTAATAGTTAAACTTGGATGAACACCATCATCACAACTTTTTTCTTTATGTGTGTAAACTATGTACTCCTTGTGTCCGGATTTCGAACACTGATAACAGCATTGTATATATGATTTTTGCAGTAAAACTCATTTTGACGAAGATTGTGTTTACCGTGCACTGAAATAAAAACGATTCTGGTAAACGTATCAATCCTTTGAATAAAGTTATTTTAAAAGGTTACCAATTCAATACTGACATTAGATCTTTGAATATTGTTTATATTGGTACTAATATTGGTTTTGTTATCAGTAAATTAAACGCCAACTAAATATTAAACTATATACATATGCATTTTCATAGATCTACAACCTGTCGACTCCTGTAGCACTTTTCACAAAAAATCTTAAGTTTAAAATTAATCTTACGATAAAAATATTGAGTTGAATTTTTAAGTAAAATTTTAGACTTACGATAAAGTTTACACATAATATTTTTGTGAAAAGAGCTACAGTATTTTGGCATTACATGAGGGCTTTTTTTCTGAGTGTTTATGACGTCTTTACACTAAACTTGGCATTGCACAAGGTCATTTTTTTCTGAGTGTTTATGACGTCTTTACACTAAATCCATTGGATGTTGGATATGTACTGATTGATAAATTAGTTTTATAAGCATGATTTTTTTTTATATTAGTTGGCATTAGCATTGAACTAGCTGTCTGTCACTGCGAGTAATCTCAGATATGTACTCTTGTGTCTTTTTGTTGTTGGGAAATACAAATAACCAGGCATGTCAACATGTTTTATTATATGTATTTCGATGTGTATCCATCTGATGAATCAAGCCTTTTCCAATTGATTTTCATAGCTCGTTCTTATGTTGTACTGTAACACCACTATCCAAGGTTTAGGGAGGGTTGGGAACCCGCTAACATGTTTAACCCTGCCACAATCCGTGTGCATGTGCCTGTCCCAAGTCAGGAGCCTGTTATTCAGTGGTTGTCATTCATTGCTGTGTTACATAAAATTATTTATTTTTCGTTCAATTTTTTTACATCAATTAGGCCGTTAGTTTTCTTGTTTGAATTGATTTCGGGACTTTTATAACTGTCTATGCGGTATTGGCTATGTTCATTGTTGAAGGCCGTATGGTGACCTATTACTGCTATTTCTGTGTCATTTGGTCTCATGTGGAGAGTTGTCTCATTGGAAATCATACCATATCTTATTTTTTATATTAATATTTATACCAATTAAAACTATACAATTTTTACGAATATGTTCCTAAAATGTTTTTAACAAGCAGCTTACAATTCATCAAATATTATTTCCAATACGTTATTTTGCAACATTGACATTACTAATTACAGACGGTCGAAGTATCTGAATTTATTTTTTTATATATATATTTACCCGCATTCATATAACTTGGAGCAGAGCCTACATGTTTCTCTCCCTCTATAGTCTGTAACTTCTGTATAATCCAATCTGTAACAGTAACAGCCTCTGGTCCTCCTGTAGACAATAGTATATTGTAGTTTACTTTTGGGGCAAACTTTGCAGTTTTATACTAAAACTGATTTATCGATTGCCGTTTGGTTAATGTCCAGTAACGCATATGTCATGCATTTTCGTGAAAATATTAACACATCGGATAGAAATGCTGATTAAAACTGCGTGATTTGGTTTTTAATTGTAAGACAATGTTATCATAGACGTCATTCATTGACAACGATTTCCGGTTTTTGGACAAAAGTTCCCCTTCATGTATAAAGGCAATAATAGGTGATTCAGCTTCAGCATAAATCGACAAAAAGGGAACTATAATATTTTTTTTGTATTGTGGTATGGTGTTTCGTTAATCTAAACAGCTTTGAAACTTTGAGGATACGGCAGACAAACAAACCTCGGAGCTTCCGTTTTAGCATGAACCAACAGATTTTGATGACAGTTTTCAATCGTATTTCACATCAGAAGACTATCCAAGGATCTGTGGAGGATTCTCATCAAAATGATAATGTACATGATGTAAGCAGAGAAAACTAATTATAAAGCAATAATTATAATGAAGGTTAATTTTGGTTATATCTTTTGATAGATCAAAATTTCTCTCTGGTATAAAACACAATTTTATTACAATGACATACAGTATATATGTTTCTGTTTTCTGAACTGTAAAGCGTTGTGTTAGGCATACCCCTGCAGTGCACTTGATTCATAACTGAATCTAAAAGGTCTAAAGGAACTAAAATCTGTTTTGACATACCTTTTCTATAAATTTCCCATCCACAATCAGTCTCTTTCTCGGCTTGTCTGAAATGTCTACCATCTGTCCATAGAGCAGCACTAGTCCTTGTTACAACGGCTATTCCTAAAAAGAAAATAGTCTAATCTTTTTCAACGTGTATTCGTCCATACAATCTGTTTATGAATATGGTAGTTGTTATTCATTCGTTTTATTTGTTTGAGCTTTTGATATATTGCTATCAGATTAGGAACTTTCCGTTTTGTATTTTCCTCGGAGTTCAGTAATTTTGTGATTCACTTTTTACTTTGTTGCTGAATGGTGAAAAACATTTGGTACCGTTTACTCTCTCTTGTAAATTCCCTTATTGATAGGAAGTTTCTGAAATTTTAAAGTTAAAAAAAAGTACACCGACTTATTTTCTTTCTTCTTTTTGATATTTAAATTCTTACATGTGATCATGCTCAAAGATGTATAACTCTATACTTTTTCAATAACTACTGAAACTTCGCTTTAACAGTAATGTCTATTTAAAATATGGTTTGAAAGTTTTTAATACGTTACCAAAATTTGCTGAAAATCCAGATACTGCTTGTATCCGCTTGTCACATTTGGCAATGTTAGACAGGCCAGGGTGCTGAAATGGTTGATTTTTTTTTCTTCAAATACTTGTATACAGCGGTAATCGAAATACATACATTTATATCTGTGGATATGTCAGAGAAAACGATTATTTGTTACATGTATTTTAATTGTTGCGAAATTTTAAAATGATTTTGTATTCTCTTTTTTTTATATCCTTTCTCACTTTCGTAAAGGGCATCTGTTTTACCATTCATATTATTCAATTTGGTTAATGGTGCGTTTTTTCACCTACGTTTATTTATGATCGAAACAAAGTTTCATTCCTGTGTTTATTTTGTATATGTACATGTATCCTCATTTACTATATATAGTTTCATCAATTTGATTTGAATGCATATTGAAATATTGTAATAAAAAAATGATTTTGAACCAACCACCAAACGATCTAGGATTCTGTAATGAGGGTTACTCAAATTGCATCCATGCTAAAATTAACATCAGTAAAAATCGAATGAGAGAGGTTTTGTTGTATTTCTGCAAAATTTTGGAACATTCTGACATTGTCCATTTTTATTATTCATTTTATTTTAAGAAATGGGTGCACGTCACACATATTATTTGCTAATTTTCATAAGATCATGATGGCGACGTTTCCGTATATTCATTTTTTTTGCCCCTTTTGTAATAGTTCGAGTTTGCTTTGAATAATATGAATTTTCGAGAATTTCTAAAACATAGTTCTTCAATGAAATAAACATAATAGTTATTGGAAAAAACTGGTCATTATCGTGATACATGGACTGCCTGCAGGACAGTGGTATTGACTGCGACAGCGAAAAGGACCTCGCCTGACTTTTAAAAGTCAATACCACAGTCCTAAGGATAGTCCATATATCACGATAACGACCAGTTTTTAAAAAAAATCTATCATTTAAATATCATAAACGTATATAGTATCATATATTTGTGGTGCTATGGACCAATTCAAAAATGGTATTGCATTATGGCAACATTATTTTGACCCTTTCTTATTGGTCCAGACGTCATTTAAGAAGCTTACACTGCTTTTTTTCGGGACAACTTTTTCACTGTATTTTTAAGGTTTCATTTCTTATACATTTTGTTTTTTAGTAATAAATTGATTTTATACATGAGTAGTATACTACTACACGTTCTGGAACACATTCCAGACATTCCAGCAATTGTGGTACACGTTGTAAAACAGTAAGAGGTCAATAAAAGTTCAAATAAGTGACATTCCAGCAATTGTCAGAATGATGTCATCAAGAATGTTGTAACCTTAGGAATGTGTAGAATGTGTGTATTTTGATTTTATGAAATATACAGTATACATAGGTATACCTCATTCAGTAATATTTTGTTTGGATAGCAAGTAATTGGCTTGGAAAAAGATACGATGATTAAAACACATTTTCATTTATTCAAAGCTAACATGCATGTTTCAAGTGCCTTTATCATTTTTAAGTTAACATCATGTTTTCAATAAACTATATGTATATATAATATAAAATTGCGATTTTTATCCAACGCAATTATAGGTTTGAACGTAGTTTTCAATTTAGACTCGTTTATATATAATATAAATAAATAAGTCGTCTAACTATCAGCCCAACAAAGTTGATCTGTAAATTTGCTTTCGCAAATGTTTTGTTCTTCCTTCGTCAGGGTTAGAACTCGTGGCACTGATATATCGTGCCATCAAATCGCCTCGCACTATGTCCGATGCGAAAGACCACTCAACCACTTAGGCTTTACTATGGTACATTGTTTTAAAATATGTTACCTGAGGTTTTTTTTCATTGAGAAAATTATGCAGTGTATAGTTGTTAAACATCAATATATAAATATATAAACATATAACCTGATATAGTATTCAAAAATATGTTACCTGAGATAGCTTTGATTTAAAGAAATACACCAGTCAAGGACAATTATGTGATGAATACTATTATGTATTTACACTATATGTTGACATTAATGGCATGATGTGTAAAATAGACGATAAACAAGTATACATGTCAACATCAATAATATTCATACATATGATAAAGTCTTTAACATATGTTAAAAACAAATAAAAAAAAAACAACGATAAAATTGAAAACGTACCTGAAACGAAATATTTTGAGCTCATTTAATCGATATATATATTAAACTTTAAACTATAAATCAAATTTTGAACTGATATAAGGAATGAAAAAAGTTACCTTATTTTTTTTCTTCTTTGAAACAGGTTTCTAAATAAAAATAAATAAATTGATTTTTTTTAAAGAATTGCACCAATATATCAAAGAATCATAGACTAAGTATCAAATGAAATCCATAAAAACAATCAAAGTATACACATGGTCATATAAAAAATAATTTGATAAAAAATATATCCGAAACACGGCAAAACCATAAAAATGCGACAATATTCTGTATACTTAACTTGGATAAACTATTAACTATGTAAAATGAGACATATATAAACAATCAAAAGAATGACTTAAATATCAAACTGTAATTTATAACATAAAAATTTGTCTATAAACCCATCAAGCGCTAGACTAAAAAAATATCATTTTCATAAACACCATCTATTTTAATTGAAATACCCGACCATGTAATAACTAAAGGTGTGACATATCACATATCACAAAATTGATTTATGTAAAAACACGACACATACCACATTTCCTGTAAAAGAAAAAACAGCAAAAACTTCCTTTCAGAACTGTCTCGAATATCTGGAATAAAAGTGGGGAATGGTAAAAAAAAGATTTATGTATTGATAGTTAAGTTCTATCTTTACATATTAAAGAAAGGCAACAGTAGTATACCGCTGTTCAAAACTCATAAATCCATGGACAAAAAACAAAATCGGGGTAACAAACTAAAACCGAGGGAAACACATTAAATATAAGAGGAGAACAACGACGCAACACCGAAACGCAACACACACCAAGCAATAGACAAAATGTTGTTAATATTAACAACACTAAGTATGTTAAGGTATATATCATATAAAAAATAAGTTATATTAAAAGATCATATATTAAGAAAATAATTGACATAAATAAGTGTTTAAGTATATAGATGAGAACGTTATTTATTTGGCTTTTTAACTATTTTGATCTGAGCGTCACTGATGAGTCTTATGTAGACGAAACGCGCGTCTGGCGTAGAAAATTATAATCCTGTTACTTTTGATAACTATTTACAACTTAATGATTTTATATGCATTGGTAAAGCTAGATTTTTAACATGCATTTTGAAACATTAAGGAACTCTTAAAAAGAAGCAATAAGATTGATAAAAAGAACTTCACATACAAAATTTACACAAACAAAATTTTCCAATCTATAGTATTGTATTTATGTACGCTTTTTTTTTATCTGTTTCTGAATAAAATATTGTTTACACTAAAATTTGACAAGTTTGGTCTTATAACTGTGTTTTTTTGTTGTCTTTGAGACCTTCTCAGTACTTTCATTTCATTGACATATGGTATTGATTGATTCTGAAGGGAGTATTTGTTTATTCTGAGCAAGTGCTGGAGCAATGGGATGGTCCTGACCAGCCTATGGTTTATCATCGTGTTGTGCAGCAGGGTTTTCTTGGTGGTAAAGTAAACTTTGAAGTCTTTGTACAAATTTTCTTATAATTTCTATGATACCTTCAACAATCATCACCACAGCTAAGATATATTCTGTAAAAATAGTATTATCTACTTATTATTACATCTCTTGTTTCATCTATTGATATTCCATCATCAATTGATGTATAATCCTCACTTTACTTCTATCCAGTTGAAATTGTTCCATTTGAAATTCTTCAATAGGAACTCCTTTTATTTTGATATTTGATTATGAATAATGTTGAAGTGCTCAAAATGATTATCAAAACTGAAAAATAAGAACAATGTCCAAATATCATGGCTCGCACATTTCATTTTTTTTTTTCTACCACAAGATATGATATGAATAGTTTTATTTTGAAGGCACAATATAACATAACTCCAAATGCTAAAGCAAAAACCACTGAAAAGGGAAAAAATAAAGATAGTTATTTCGAACTTACCTTTCTTCTCAGTGTTTTATTGTGTAATTATATTTTCCTTTTCTGTGATATTTTTTTCTTTAATTGTATTTCTTTTGTTTAAGTTGTATTTCTTTTTTATGAATATGTTTTTTTCTTTAACTGTATTTCTTATGTTTAAGTTGGATCTATTTTTTATAAATATGTTTTTTTTTCTTTAATTGTATTTCTTTTGTTTAAGTTTGTATTTATTTTTTGTGAATGTGTTTTTTTTTTTTGTTTTTTTTTTTTTAATTGTATTTCTTTTGTTTAAGTTTGAATTTATTTTTTGTGAATGTGTGTTTTTTTTTGGCTAAATTTATCATAACATGTCAACAATTCTATTGAATACCTACTTCTTTTTTCTTTATTAATAAATTTTATGAACGTTTACTTAAATATATATCCTACCAAGCTAACCCCATAAAATTAAAAAAGTAACTAAATAAACTCATGATATATTGCAAGAATTAAATTTTGTATTTGCGTAAAACACGCGTTTCGTCTTAAAAAAAATCACTTTTGACGCTCGAAGAAACAAAGTCGAGCATTATAGTCCATACCAAACGACAGAAATACAATGTTTTGTGGTCATTTGTACACGAAATAAATGGATTTTATGTAGATTTGTTTAAACAAATGTATGTCAAATTGTTAAAAGGACAAACAAAATATGAAATATAGAACCCCATCTTGAGCCTGATATTACACACCATTTCAGTTCATGGTTTTTTTTTTTGAAGACCTTGCTTTACTTTTTACATCAAAAGAATGTAAAATGTCTGTAAACCTCTTAGTTCATGTTTAACGAGATCAATAATCTATTGTTATGCCAAATATAATTATCTACATGTATTGTAATTGTTTCTATCTTTTCGATTAATGACTGCATGAATTTTATTATATATATATATATATATATATATATATATATGAGACCGTTTGTTGTGTTTCAATACAAACTATGATTGGTTTAAATGACAATTATGTATTGTTTACATCTCAATATTTGGATAATGCAGTACTGTTTTCTTATAAATGTTTTTGCTGGTATATAGACTTTGAAGGGGTTCTTTCATACAAATACACATAAAAAAGTTGATAAACAAAAATGAAACTTGTATATATAAATATATATGTATTAAAACTGTAACACAATTAAAATAGTGTCCATACAATTCTGTCCTTACGGCCCTCTCCATTGGAATAAGTTCCATATCTATATGTTTTTAGAGTAAAAATCAATGATACAAACAAAAATAGTTCATATCAGAAAAGAAAGCAATAAAATGAATAATATGTATATATTTATAAATGTATATGATGAAATAAAGAATTACTAACAAAATAGATAATAAGTTAACGGAAAAGAAATTTGAGAAATTGGAGGTGATTTAACCCATAAAGAAGTCAACCCATTTATTGTTAAAGTATTTTGTAATGGGGGTTTATTCTCTAAAATATTCCTTTTCATGTAAGAATTCTTTAAACTTACTGATTTTAAGAAGATGCTAATATATATATATATATATATATTTTTTTTTTTTAGAAATGTTTGTTGTTGCAATAAAAGAATCGATAGTAGTTTGCATAAGTTTTATGTAGATTGAAGGTGTGCGAATATTTTGGTAGCTGCCTTGTCAAATCAAACATATATAGCTACAGGAAACTTTTGACAATATTCTGTTACGCAAAAAAAAAAAACCCAACTTGTTGAAAAATCCCTAACGAAAAAAAACACCGGTATAAAATGAATAATTTTTAGAAGCAGACGAATTTCTGACTAAATTTTCGTTGTTCTTTTATTAGACATTTAGTTAGTAGAAATACTGGTTGGCCATATTATTGGCTTTCCATCCTTGATGATTTTATTTAATGAACAGACTCGTACCAATACTGAGTCATACTTGAGTTTTGAGATTTCAGAGCTTCTTGTTTGAAATTATTTTTGTGGAATTCAAAAAGGTGCATACGGACAGTTAACACAAAGTCAGTATTGAAAACATCATAAACTGTACAATACCTTCAAAATAGACAAGATGAAGGCATCTCACTAAAGTTCAATTAATGGAATAATTCCCCGAATTAAAAAATATGTAGCTACTATTAGAACAGACCAATTGATCCTTCTAGGAAATCAAATACCGTCATATATAAGACCTTAGGATTTGTTAGACATTATCGGTCCATTTTTTTTTTTGGTTTAAAAGTTTTCTTTCTTTCTAAATCTAATCTGCCAAAGCCTGATATCTTGTTTATAATGGTTACTGTATACTTTTATCTTTTAGTTTGCCTGACCTCACAAGACACGTGAGATATTGCTATGACTTGGAAAATTTTGGAGTGAATAATAATGTATTTCTTTAAGTATATACATAAATAGATAAAGATTATAACATTGAATGGAGTTAACTAATTTATGGTTGAACTATTTTGTGATGAATTTTATTTCTCTGTAAAATATTCCTTTCCATGTAAGAATCTTTGAAGGTTTTTCTTTCCTTCTAAACTTACTGATTTTAAGAAGATGTCTTATGATGTATATATAAATGTTTTTAAATGTTTTTTTTGTTGAAATAAAAGAATCGATAGAAGTTTCTGTAGGTTTTATGTAGATTGAAAGTGAGTGAATATTCTTGGTACTGCCTTGTCGGCTGCCAAATCAAATACCGTAATACAATGTCATAGTACGATTAGGGCTTATACGAAGACATCAGTTTTCCATTATTTTTTTTATCAAAAGTTTTCTTTTTTTCTGAATTGAATCAGCCAAAACCTGATTTCTTTTTATAGTTGTTACTGTTTACTTTCACCTTTAAGCTTGCCAGAACATACTAGGTACGTAAGCTTTTGCTATAAGTTATTGTTTGCTGAAATGGTCATAAACCGTTTAAAATCGTCACTTCGAAATCCACTTGAAATCTCCAATTTCCACTAACGTTTGCATAAAGATCCTTAGACTATCTGAAGGATAATGTGTTTGGTTGTTCCTTTCTATGGAAATATATAATAACTTAACCTTTTATTTTGCTCATATCTTAAATAATATGATATAATGTACCTAGTCAGGAATACGGCAATATTAATTTAATAGTTCGTTTCTTTGTATGTTGCATTGTCGTTTGTATTTTGTTTCACTTCCGCGTTCTGTTGTTTATTTGTTTTACTCTTATAGTTGATGCATCCTCGATTTAAGTTTGTAGTTCGGATTGCGTTTTCTCTCCATCAATTTATGATTTTTTTATAACGGTATACTACTGTTGCCTTAATTTAAAAGATTTCCAATTTGTAGAAGGTATATTGGCATTCGAAGCTAAACATATTTTACAGATATCTACAATATTACATAATAAATACAATTTTCACTAAAAAATCCGTAATTTCAAAGTTCACTGGTACAATATTGCAATCAAAAGAATGCATATTGTCTTTTTTAAATAATAAAGATAACAATTTTTATATCTGTTCAACCTTGAAAAAAGAAAAGAATATTTTTGATACATAAGTTTTTAAATGTTCTAAACATAAGCTGCCGTTGATTGATTACATATTCAATGTAACAATAAAAAAAAACGAGTGGAAAAAGAATCATTTGATGTATAAGATATAAAGTTATTCCAAAGTCAATTAACCTATATGAATCTACGCCTAAAAAAAGAGTTTATCAAATAATGGAAGAGTTTGTATAAAACTGAAATTATTTTTTACAGATAAAATTTATGAAATATTTTGTTGAAAATAAACCTTAAGCATATATTAATGTACTTTCAAAAAGAAAAAAGTACAAAAAGCATACTAAATAAGTATAAAATGATCTTAAGTCTTAAACACTAGAAATTACTGTGGGTCAATTAAAGCGATAGCACATATTTACTTATGGAAATTCATTCAGATGGCAGAGAAGTAGAAATTAGTTATTTCTTTTTGCTCATATCTATGCTAAGATGTTTTAAAAAGAAGCCTGAATGGAAAGAACGCTTGTTTAATACTGTTCTTCCAAACAATATGGTTTGAGGCAAGGTTTTTCACTTTCAATAAGTTACTTGATAAAAGGTTATCCTAAGTACATTTCAGTAATATTTGAACCGGTCGTTATCCTTCAGAAGTAAACTGTGAAATAATTCAGGCAAAACATTCATTCCGCAGTTATATTTAAATAGATTTTGTTATTAGTTATCAAAGGTAGCAGGATTATAATTTAGTACGCCAGGCGCGCGTTTCGTCTACATAAGACTCACCAGTCATGCTCAGATCAAAATAGTTATAAAGCCAAAAAAGTACAAAGTTGAAGAGCATTGAGGGTTGTAAAATTTTTATGAAGGACTTCATCTTTGTAAGTTCATTTTGCACATCACATTTAAATTGTTTGACACAAACTAGGATCAGGACCATAACTACGTTTTGTTCAATGTAAATCTAAATTTTTCTGAATTCATAGTGTACACATGATTAATACAACGTGACGTAATCCTAGCCATATGAATATCAGAACATTAAAACATTTCAGATAGAAAGTCAGCATTCTAGTTTTGGAACAAAACTAGAAGTGGGCAATTTTCGAAGCTGTATTTTGGCTATATAATTCTAATATTATAAACATTTCTACAATTCTCTATGCAAAAGTGGAAATTCATTATGTATAATTTAACTCTTTTTAGGGGGAGGGGGTGACAAACTGATTCCGGTAGTTGCCAAAAAAAAAACCGCAGTTTTATATTTACTGAATGCATATCTAAGGCTTAAGAGAACACAAAAATTCTGATAGAAAATGCAGTGAATTTCTGTATAATGCGAAATAAATTAGAATAAAAACTTGTTTCTTTAATCGCAAATACAGACAGGAAAAATAATTATTCTTAAACTCAATGTTGTATTTAATTTTATCATAATTTTCAAGGGAAACTTTTTGTTCACTTCCCTTATAAATAAAATAAACTTATTCTTTTCAGAAATTAATAATCAAACAATGTATCTCCTTCCCCTTTTTAGACTCCTGTGGGTTTTTTTCAATAGCCTAATAAGTCAATAAAAGTGTGTGTAGTGACTCGTTTTATTATATACACTTTAAAAAAATATCTACCAGATCAAACTCAAAACATGGACAATTGGATGTGGTAAAGATAATTTTATTCAGGTTGACGCACAGCTCACTAAACTAATATCGAACCATTTATCCAAATGAATAGGATTACGTTTTTAAGGTATACACAAATATATAACAAAAATTGGTAATGTGTAAGAAAATATGGAATTAAGAAATCAGTGGATTAAATACATTACTCTCACTATAAAAAAAATCAAAGACATTAATCAAAGCTCGCCTGCTGAATGAGGTAGATTGGAGAAGAAACAAATCAAATAAGCCTACATCTGGAATTACAGCTTTACAAAGGAATATATTTATAGCATTCTTACTTGGACATTGTTGCATTGCCTGGTGTAAAAATGCATTCGATTTTATGATTAATAGTAGGCTCAAGTAAAGAAGTTGGCTTTACACGTATGAATGTATGCTGAATTCATATAACAATTCCACAACTTGTGGCATATTCGAAAATATTTTAAACAAAACTAAATTTATTAGTGCATAAAAAATGTTAAAGGAACATATGCAGGTCTTCAAAGCTCAATAAAGATGTTATATGTTTTCAATATATAAAGGACGATGTGATTTGAGTGCCAAGGAGACAACTCTCCATCTGTTTTTCAACCACAAAGACTTCCAACTGGAACATATCATATTTTTATGTGAACTATTCTTTTCCCACCTTCATCTTAATCATATTTGTTTTGTTTTATTTATTGTCAATATATATATCGGCATATCATTTACAATAGTTTCAACAATCGAAAAAAACAGGTTAGAAACTCACAGCAAATTGACAATAAAAGATATGTATAAAAAAAAATGTAAAATCGGTTAAATGTCAAATTTTGTATGCTACTTCGAAATGCTAATTGAAAGTACAATATAGTAAAAAATCTCATCATAGATACCAGAATTGAAATTCATATTTGCAAGAGTTTTGTCAAAGCAAGTGTGTCCCTTTACACACTTCACATTAGGGTAAACATTGTATGGACAATTAAATCTCTGTCTTGAATAAAGTACAGCATTCCACAGGAATTTCTTTAGTATGAATCATTGATATTAATTTTTTTTGGGGGGGGGGGAGGGGGGAGGGGGAGGATGAGCCCGATGCAAAGATAATGTCAATGCGCATTTACAGTAAAAATGCATTCGATTTTAAATATAGTAAAATTTGCAAAAAATCTGTTATGATTAATAGTAGGCTTCAGTTAAAATTCGACTTTACACGTTCAAATGTGTGCTGGATTATTATAACAATCCAACAACTCATGGCACATCCGAACATATTTTAACAGATTTTTACTTAATCAATACTGAATATGATAGTTTAAGGCTCAATTTTATACAAATGATTCAAATCTGTACAATAATTCAGTTTGAAGCTCAATTTAAACAAATGATTCAAATCCGTATAATTCATTTTAAAGCTCAATTTATACAAATGATCAAAATCGAATTGACATTAGCTTTGCATCGGGCTCATCCTCCCCCTCCCCCTCCCCCCCCCCCCCCCCCCCAAAAAAAATTTAATATCAATGATTCATACTAAAGAAATTCCTGTGGAATGCTGTACTTTATTCAAGACAGAGATTTAATTGTCCATACAATGTTTACCCTAATGTGAAGTGTGTAAAGGGACACACTTGCTTTGACAAAACTCTTGCAAATATGAATTTCAATTCTGGTATCTATGATGAGATTTTTTACTATATTGTACTTTCAATTAGCATTTCGAAGTAGCATACAAAATTTGACATTTAACCGATTTTACATTTTTTTTTATACATATCTTTTATTGTCAATTTGCTGTGAGTTTCTAACCTGTTTTTTTCGATTGTTGAAACTATTGTAAATGATATGCCGATATATATATTGACAATAAATAAAACAAAACAAATATGATTAAGATGAAGGTGGGAAAAGAATAGTTCACATAAAAATATGATATGTTCCAGTTGGAAGTCTTTGTGGTTGAAAAACAGATGGAGAGTTGTCTCCTTGGCACTCAAATCACATCGTCCTTTATATATTGAAAACATATAACATCTTTATTGAGCTTTGAAGACCTGCATATGTTCCTTTAACATTTTTTATGCACTAATAAATTTAGTTTTGTTTAAAATATTTTCGAATATGCCACAAGTTGTGGAATTGTTATATGAATTCAGCATACATTCATACGTGTAAAGCCAACTTCTTTACTTGAGCCTACTATTAATCATAAAATCGAATGCATTTTTACACCAGGCAATGCAACAATGTCCAAGTAAGAATGCTATAAATATATTCCTTTGTAAAGCTGTAATTCCAGATGTAGGCTTATTTGATTTGTTTCTTCTCCAATCTACCTCATTCAGCAGGCGAGCTTTGATTAATGTCTTTGATTTTTTTTATAGTGAGAGTAATGTATTTAATCCACTGATTTCTTAATTCCATATTTTCTTACACATTACCAATTTTTGTTATATATTTGTGTATACCTTAAAAACGTAATCCTATTCATTTGGATAAATGGTTCGATATTAGTTTAGTGAGCTGTGCGTCAACCTGAATAAAATTATCTTTACCACATCCAATTGTCCATGTTTTGAGTTTGATCTGGTAGATATTTTTTTAAAGTGTATATAATAAAACGAGTCACTACACACACTTTTATTGACTTATTAGGCTATTGAAAAAAAAAAACCACAGGAGTCTAAAAAGGGGAAGGAGATACATTGTTTGATTATTAATTTCTGAAAAGAATAAGTTTATTTTATTTATAAGGGAAGTGAACAAAAAGTTTCCCTTGAAAATTATGATAAAATTAAATACAACATTGAGTTTAAGAATAATTATTTTTCCTGTCTGTATTTGCGATTAAAGAAACAAGTTTTTATTCTAATTTATTTCGCATTATACAGAAATTCACTGCATTTTCTATCAGAATTTTTGTGTTCTCTTAAGCCTTAGATATGCATTCAGTAAATATAAAACTGCGGTTTTTGTTTTTTTGGCAACTACCGGAATCAGTTTGTCACCCCCTCCCCCTAAAAAGAGTTAAATTATACATAATGAATTTCCACTTTTGCATAGAGAATTGTAGAAATGTTTATAATATTAGAATTATATAGCCAAAATACAGCTTCGAAAATTGCCCACTTCTAGTTTTGTTCCAAAACTAGAATGCTGACTTTCTATCTGAAATGTTTTAATGTTCTGATATTCATATGGCTAGGATTACGTCACGTTGTATTAATCATGTGTACACTATGAATTCAGAAAAATTTAGATTTACATTGAACAAAACGTAGTTATGGTCCTGATCCTAGTTTGTGTCAAACAATTTAAATGTGATGTGCAAAATGAACTTACAAAGATGAAGTCCTTCATAAAAATTTTACAACCCTCAATGCTCTTCAACTTTGTACTTTTTTGGCTTTATAACTATTTTGATCTGAGCATGACTGGTGAGTCTTATGTAGACGAAACGCGCGCCTGGCGTACTAAATTATAATCCTGCTACCTTTGATAACTAATAACAAAATCTATTTAAATATAACTGCGGAATGAATGTTTTGCCTGAATTATTTCACAGTTTACTTCTGAAGGATAACGACCGGTTCAAATATTACTGAAATGTACTTAGGATAACCTTTTATCAAGTAACTTATTGAAAGTGAAAAACCTTGCCTCAAACCATATTGTTTGGAAGAACAGTATTAAACAAGCGTTCTTTCCATTCAGGCTTCTTTTTAAAACATCTTAGCATAGATATGAGCAAAAAGAAATAACTAATTTCTACTTCTCTGCCATCTGAATGAATTTCCATAAGTAAATATGTGCTATCGCTTTAATTGACCCACAGTAATTTCTAGTGTTTAAGACTTAAGATCATTTTATACTTATTTAGTATGCTTTTTGTACTTTTTTCTTTTTGAAAGTACATTAATATATGCTTAAGGTTTATTTTCAACAAAATATTTCATAAATTTTATCTGTAAAAAATAATTTCAGTTTTATACAAACTCTTCCATTATTTGATAAACTCTTTTTTTAGGCGTAGATTCATATAGGTTAATTGACTTTGGAATAACTTTATATCTTATACATCAAATGATTCTTTTTCCACTCGTTTTTTTTTATTGTTACATTGAATATGTAATCAATCAACGGCAGCTTATGTTTAGAACATTTAAAAACTTATGTATCAAAAATATTCTTTTCTTTTTTCAAGGTTGAACAGATATAAAAATTGTTATCTTTATTATTTAAAAAAGACAATATGCATTCTTTTGATTGCAATATTGTACCAGTGAACTTTGAAATTACGGATTTTTTAGTGAAAATTGTATTTATTATGTAATATTGTAGATATCTGTAAAATATGTTTAGCTTCGAATGCCAATATACCTTCTACAAATTGGAAATCTTTTAAATTAAGGCAACAGTAGTATACCGTTATAAAAAAATCATAAATTGATGGAGAGAAAACGCAATCCGAACTACAAACTTAAATCGAGGATGCATCAACTATAAGAGTAAAACAAATAAACAACAGAACGCGGAAGTGAAACAAAATACAAACGACAATGCAACATACAAAGAAACGAACTATTAAATTAATATTGCCGTATTCCTGACTAGGTACATTATATCATATTATTTAAGATATGAGCAAAATAAAAGGTTAAGTTATTATATATTTCCATAGAAAGGAACAACCAAACACATTATCCTTCAGATAGTCTAAGGATCTTTATGCAAACGTTAGTGGAAATTGGAGATTTCAAGTGGATTTCGAAGTGACGATTTTAAACGGTTTATGACCATTTCAGCAAACAATAACTTATAGCAAAAGCTTACGTACCTAGTATGTTCTGGCAAGCTTAAAGGTGAAAGTAAACAGTAACAACTATAAAAAGAAATCAGGTTTTGGCTGATTCAATTCAGAAAAAAAGAAAACTTTTGATAAAAAAAATAATGGAAAACTGATGTCTTCGTATAAGCCCTAATCGTACTATGACATTGTATTACGGTATTTGATTTGGCAGCCGACAAGGCAGTACCAAGAATATTCACTCACTTTCAATCTACATAAAACCTACAGAAACTTCTATCGATTCTTTTATTTCAACAAAAAAAACATTTAAAAACATTTATATATACATCATAAGACATCTTCTTAAAATCAGTAAGTTTAGAAGGAAAGAAAAACCTTCAAAGATTCTTACATGGAAAGGAATATTTTACAGAGAAATAAAATTCATCACAAAATAGTTCAACCATAAATTAGTTAACTCCATTCAATGTTATAATCTTTATCTATTTATGTATATACTTAAAGAAATACATTATTATTCACTCCAAAATTTTCCAAGTCATAGCAATATCTCACGTGTCTTGTGAGGTCAGGCAAACTAAAAGATAAAAGTATACAGTAACCATTATAAACAAGATATCAGGCTTTGGCAGATTAGATTTAGAAAGAAAGAAAACTTTTAAACCAAAAAAAAAAATGGACCGATAATGTCTAACAAATCCTAAGGTCTTATATATGACGGTATTTGATTTCCTAGAAGGATCAATTGGTCTGTTCTAATAGTAGCTACATATTTTTTAATTCGGGGAATTATTCCATTAATTGAACTTTAGTGAGATGCCTTCATCTTGTCTATTTTGAAGGTATTGTACAGTTTATGATGTTTTCAATACTGACTTTGTGTTAACTGTCCGTATGCACCTTTTTGAATTCCACAAAAATAATTTCAAACAAGAAGCTCTGAAATCTCAAAACTCAAGTATGACTCAGTATTGGTACGAGTCTGTTCATTAAATAAAATCATCAAGGATGGAAAGCCAATAATATGGCCAACCAGTATTTCTACTAACTAAATGTCTAATAAAAGAACAACGAAAATTTAGTCAGAAATTCGTCTGCTTCTAAAAATTATTCATTTTATACCGGTGTTTTTTTTCGTTAGGGATTTTTCAACAAGTTGGGTTTTTTTTTTTTGCGTAACAGAATATTGTCAAAAGTTTCCTGTAGCTATATATGTTTGATTTGACAAGGCAGCTACCAAAATATTCGCACACCTTCAATCTACATAAAACTTATGCAAACTACTATCGATTCTTTTATTGCAACAACAAACATTTCTAAAAAAAAAATATATATATATATATATATATATTAGCATCTTCTTAAAATCAGTAAGTTTAAAGAATTCTTACATGAAAAGGAATATTTTAGAGAATAAACCCCCATTACAAAATACTTTAACAATAAATGGGTTGACTTCTTTATGGGTTAAATCACCTCCAATTTCTCAAATTTCTTTTCCGTTAACTTATTATCTATTTTGTTAGTAATTCTTTATTTCATCATATACATTTATAAATATATACATATTATTCATTTTATTGCTTTCTTTTCTGATATGAACTATTTTTGTTTGTATCATTGATTTTTACTCTAAAAACATATAGATATGGAACTTATTCCAATGGAGAGGGCCGTAAGGACAGAATTGTATGGACACTATTTTAATTGTGTTACAGTTTTAATACATATATATTTATATATACAAGTTTCATTTTTGTTTATCAACTTTTTTATGTGTATTTGTATGAAAGAACCCCTTCAAAGTCTATATACCAGCAAAAACATTTATAAGAAAACAGTACTGCATTATCCAAATATTGAGATGTAAACAATACATAATTGTCATTTAAACCAATCATAGTTTGTATTGAAACACAACAAACGGTCTCATATATATATATATATAATAAAATTCATGCAGTCATTAATCGAAAAGATAGAAACAATTACAATACATGTAGATAATTATATTTGGCATAACAATAGATTATTGATCTCGTTAAACATGAACTAAGAGGTTTACAGACATTTTACATTCTTTTGATGTAAAAAGTAAAGCAAGGTCTTCAAAAAAAAAAACCATGAACTGAAATGGTGTGTAATATCAGGCTCAAGATGGGGTTCTATATTTCATATTTTGTTTGTCCTTTTAACAATTTGACATACATTTGTTTAAACAAATCTACATAAAATCCATTTATTTCGTGTACAAATGACCACAAAACATTGTATTTCTGTCGTTTGGTATGGACTATAATGCTCGACTTTGTTTCTTCGAGCGTCAAAAGTGATTTTTTTTAAGACGAAACGCGTGTTTTACGCAAATACAAAATTTAATTCTTGCAATATATCATGAGTTTATTTAGTTACTTTTTTAATTTTATGGGGTTAGCTTGGTAGGATATATATTTAAGTAAACGTTCATAAAATTTATTAATAAAGAAAAAAGAAGTAGGTATTCAATAGAATTGTTGACATGTTATGATAAATTTAGCCAAAAAAAAACACACATTCACAAAAAATAAATTCAAACTTAAACAAAAGAAATACAATTAAAAAAAAAAAAAACAAAAAAAAAAAACACATTCACAAAAAATAAATACAAACTTAAACAAAAGAAATACAATTAAAGAAAAAAAAACATATTTATAAAAAATAGATCCAACTTAAACATAAGAAATACAGTTAAAGAAAAAAACATATTCATAAAAAAGAAATACAACTTAAACAAAAGAAATACAATTAAAGAAAAAAATATCACAGAAAAGGAAAATATAATTACACAATAAAACACTGAGAAGAAAGGTAAGTTCGAAATAACTATCTTTATTTTTTCCCTTTTCAGTGGTTTTTGCTTTAGCATTTGGAGTTATGTTATATTGTGCCTTCAAAATAAAACTATTCATATCATATCTTGTGGTAGAAAAAAAAATGAAATGTGCGAGCCATGATATTTGGACATTGTTCTTATTTTTCAGTTTTGATAATCATTTTGAGCACTTCAACATTATTCATAATCAAATATCAAAATAAAAGGAGTTCCTATTGAAGAATTTCAAATGGAACAATTTCAACTGGATAGAAGTAAAGTGAGGATTATACATCAATTGATGATGGAATATCAATAGATGAAACAAGAGATGTAATAATAAGTAGATAATACTATTTTTACAGAATATATCTTAGCTGTGGTGATGATTGTTGAAGGTATCATAGAAATTATAAGAAAATTTGTACAAAGACTTCAAAGTTTACTTTACCACCAAGAAAACCCTGCTGCACAACACGATAATAAACCATAGGCTGGTCAGGACCATCCCATTGCTCCAGCACTTGCTCAGAATAAACAAATACTCCCTTCAGAATCAATCAATACCATATGTCAATGAAATGAAAGTACTGAGAAGGTCTCAAAGACAACAAAAAAACACAGTTATAAGACCAAACTTGTCAAATTTTAGTGTAAACAATATTTTATTCAGAAACAGATAAAAAAAAAAGCGTACATAAATACAATACTATAGATTGGAAAATTTTGTTTGTGTAAATTTTGTATGTGAAGTTCTTTTTATCAATCTTATTGCTTCTTTTTAAGAGTTCCTTAATGTTTCAAAATGCATGTTAAAAATCTAGCTTTACCAATGCATATAAAATCATTAAGTTGTAAATAGTTATCAAAAGTAACAGGATTATAATTTTCTACGCCAGACGCGCGTTTCGTCTACATAAGACTCATCAGTGACGCTCAGATCAAAATAGTTAAAAAGCCAAATAAATAACGTTCTCATCTATATACTTAAACACTTATTTATGTCAATTATTTTCTTAATATATGATCTTTTAATATAACTTATTTTTTATATGATATATACCTTAACATACTTAGTGTTGTTAATATTAACAACATTTTGTCTATTGCTTGGTGTGTGTTGCGTTTCGGTGTTGCGTCGTTGTTCTCCTCTTATATTTAATGTGTTTCCCTCGGTTTTAGTTTGTTACCCCGATTTTGTTTTTTGTCCATGGATTTATGAGTTTTGAACAGCGGTATACTACTGTTGCCTTTCTTTAATATGTAAAGATAGAACTTAACTATCAATACATAAATCTTTTTTTTACCATTCCCCACTTTTATTCCAGATATTCGAGACAGTTCTGAAAGGAAGTTTTTGCTGTTTTTTCTTTTACAGGAAATGTGGTATGTGTCGTGTTTTTACATAAATCAATTTTGTGATATGTGATATGTCACACCTTTAGTTATTACATGGTCGGGTATTTCAATTAAAATAGATGGTGTTTATGAAAATGATATTTTTTTAGTCTAGCGCTTGATGGGTTTATAGACAAATTTTTATGTTATAAATTACAGTTTGATATTTAAGTCATTCTTTTGATTGTTTATATATGTCTCATTTTACATAGTTAATAGTTTATCCAAGTTAAGTATACAGAATATTGTCGCATTTTTATGGTTTTGCCGTGTTTCGGATATATTTTTTATCAAATTATTTTTTATATGACCATGTGTATACTTTGATTGTTTTTATGGATTTCATTTGATACTTAGTCTATGATTCTTTGATATATTGGTGCAATTCTTTAAAAAAAATCAATTTATTTATTTTTATTTAGAAACCTGTTTCAAAGAAGAAAAAAAATAAGGTAACTTTTTTCATACCTTATATCAGTTCAAAATTTGATTTATAGTTTAAAGTTTAATATATATATCGATTAAATGAGCTCAAAATATTTCGTTTCAGGTACGTTTTCAATTTTATCGTTGTTTTTTTTATTTGTTTTTAACATATGTTAAAGACTTTATCATATGTATGAATATTATTGATGTTGACATGTATACTTGTTTATCGTCTATTTTACACATCATGCCATTAATGTCAACATATAGTGTAAATACATAATAGTATTCATCACATAATTGTCCTTGACTGGTGTATTTCTTTAAATCAAAGCTATCTCAGGTAACATATTTTTGAATACTATATCAGGTTATATGTTTATATATTTATATATTGATGTTTAACAACTATACACTGCATAATTTTCTCAATGAAAAAAAAACCTCAGGTAACATATTTTAAAACAATGTACCATAGTAAAGCCTAAGTGGTTGAGTGGTCTTTCGCATCGGACATAGTGCGAGGCGATTTGATGGCACGATATATCAGTGCCACGAGTTCTAACCCTGACGAAGGAAGAACAAAACATTTGCGAAAGCAAATTTACAGATCAACTTTGTTGGGCTGATAGTTAGACGACTTATTTATTTATATTATATATAAACGAGTCTAAATTGAAAACTACGTTCAAACCTATAATTGCGTTGGATAAAAATCGCAATTTTATATTATATATACATATAGTTTATTGAAAACATGATGTTAACTTAAAAATGATAAAGGCACTTGAAACATGCATGTTAGCTTTGAATAAATGAAAATGTGTTTTAATCATCGTATCTTTTTCCAAGCCAATTACTTGCTATCCAAACAAAATATTACTGAATGAGGTATACCTATGTATACTGTATATTTCATAAAATCAAAATACACACATTCTACACATTCCTAAGGTTACAACATTCTTGATGACATCATTCTGACAATTGCTGGAATGTCACTTATTTGAACTTTTATTGACCTCTTACTGTTTTACAACGTGTACCACAATTGCTGGAATGTCTGGAATGTGTTCCAGAACGTGTAGTAGTATACTACTTACATGTCTAACTTACCATGTGAACATCGTCAGCTGTAATGATGTAAGCATCTATATTGTATTTATCAAATAAGTTTCTCACTTCAGACAAACGACTGGATGTGACGCTTTTCTAAAAGAATAAGGCAGTTGATATATCGGTACATGTATTTTTGATGATAGAAAATAATGGATTTGAGGAATTCAACCATGACACAAATCAGTATATACACAGCATCACCTAAAAAATGAGCGAACATCGATGGTTTACACTTGATATTTACATGTATATTTTGTTTACAACGTGTCCAAAGAAATTGTCAATTCATATACTATTGTAGAAAATGATACTCTTTATCCTTTATTTCTTTTCCAATTTTTGTTTAGACTTTTTTTAAATTCGACTCTATTTGTGTTAATGTGTTACAAAACTGACGAACCATAGCTTTTTTAAGTACGGATTTATGAACAATATATATATCACTAAATATAAATTCCTTAGTAAACGTCTAGCTTCGTGTATGTTAATTCTTCATATTGTGGGGAAACTTTCGTTTTTCGAAACCTTAAATTTATTCAAATATAAAATAAAAGATGTGGTATGATTACCAATGAGACAACTCTCCACATAAGACCAATTGACACAGAAAATAACAGCTAAAGATCATCGTACGGCTTTCAACAATGAGCAACGCCCATACCGCATAGTCAACTATAAAAGTCCACGAAATATCCACTCTAAATTTTAAAAAAAAGTAAATGCAGTCAGATGATAATAAAGTTAGATTCATTTTACAGAAGAAATCAGTACTGATTGTAACACCGTATGCTCCTTATAATAAAATAGGCTTAAATAATAGAAGATGACAGTTTGAATATTATGTTGACTTACAGTTACACAGTTCTCTCTTTTTATGTTATAACTTTCTACTGGGATCGAGTCGAAACGTTGTTGGCTAATCTCGTGTCCATTCGTAACAAAAGCTGAGGTAAACAAACAACAAAACACAAAATATAGACGTTTAACAATCTTTAAATCTTGATTCTAAGACGTAAAACTGATACATAGTATATGTTTCTTTCTATGTCGTGATGTTATACCACTGTTTCAGAAAAGGGAGGAGGTTTGGTACCATTAAAATGTTTAATCCCGCTGCAAATGTTTGAACCGATCCTAATTCAGGAATCTGATGTTCAGTGGTTTTCGTCTGTTTATGTGCTTGTTGACTGTTTTTGTTTCTCAATTTTTATATAGATTAAACCGTTGGTTTTCCCGTTTAAATGGTTTTAGTAATTTTTGGGGCCCTTTATAGCTTGCTGTTCGGTGTGAACCTAGGCTCCGTGTTGAAGACCATACCTTGAACTATGATGGTTTACTTTTATAAATTGTGACTTGGATGGAGAGTTGTCTCATTGGCACTCATACCACATCTTCCTATATCTAAAAAGAATGTATTTATTGTTAAACAAACATTAATAGATCTGAGATACGGTATATTATGCAGATGGATCACAAAGACATATTAGTCAAAAATAAAAAAAATTAAAGATAATAAAAACATCTGTACATCAATCTACAATAATTCGTATGCATATAACCATTCAAAGTTCAAATCAACAAGGTTATTTTTTTAATGTTTTTGATTTGGTTTATGATTGAATTTCCATTGGTCATCAAACTTTTCCGTCATCGTTAACTTAAAAAGGAAATAATCAGAAATAAAGGGACTTCTACTTGACTGCTAATTGCGTAATGTTCAGTGGCTAATATGTTATGTGTATGCAGCATGACGGTTATTTAAAATAAATACACTCAAAGTTAATAAACTATAAATTGTCCATACTGAAGAACTGTTCCTTATTTCGTTAGTTCAGAACATGTCCCCCCTGAGAACATTGTTGCATCCCCCTCCCCAATGAAAAATCAAAAAACAAAAAAACATAGCTGTTCACAGTCATCTGAATATTATTTATATATTTTATATCATAGTTCTAGTACAATGTGTACATGAAATCTACTGTACACATAACAATAACATCGCCCATTAATAAATTGTTATTATCGTGTACTCCGTCGGGCTAGTAGTGATATGATAGATATATATGTCACATTATCAGTTTGTACAAGGCCGTTCGGTATACTTCCGTACATTAGTAACCATATCATTTTATGTTTGTTTGCATACATGTAATTCACAAACAAAGCCAAAGCACTGGTTGTCCCTTCCAATCATTAAAATTAACTCTCGACTTTTTGCATGACTCGCATTATTCAATTTTCACCTTTAATGTACTTTTTTAATTTGGCATATCCGTCTTATGATTTGATTGCATCGTTCTACGTTTTTATTTTTATCAGGTGATGAACAATGTGCAAAAACATTCCGTAGATTCAACAGGCGATTCATTTCACTTACACACTTGTGCATTTACATAATGAATTGTAACATTTATGTTTTAAATCAAAAATGCATAAGTTCCTTAGTTGAACAGTATATAAAGTTACTACTTACAAAATAATATCAGTAACCAGACGATCTGCGTCATATTTAATCCGTATGATATACACGTTGTGATAGTGATTTAAAGTATTTTACAGTCCAGTGACTCGTAGTTTATAGTGTGAACTTTCGTAGATACTTTAATATGCATTCTAATGGTTCAGATCTTTCCATTATCTTTTTAAATGCACAAAGTGTTCTTTTCAAATGTATGGAAAGTTTTTTAAACTAAAATTGTGTTTACCAAAAATTGACAATATCAGTATTCATAAGACATATTATGTATTTGTCCAAATGTATGAAAAGTTTTTTAAACTAAAATTGTGATTACTAAAAGTTCAATTTATTTGTAAATTTGTTTTTAGCACGAAGGTTTAAATTTGGCGCTCTTCCGCTTGGTCTTGCAGACCCCAAATACACAGCCTCGTTTTAGTTTGGACCATGCTTTCTCAGTAACTTGCTCATGGCTGCACGCTTTATTTTCGCTAGCTTTTTCAAAACGCGATTGGCCGAGGGACACGATGCTGAAAAGTTAAGAGACATTATCGAGAGTTTGAGATGCGGTAAACAGAAGAAATTGGATTCGAACGAATCTGATGATGACTTCCAAGAATCATGCGAGAAACTTGACAAGGAGAACGGTGGAACGGCGAATCCTAGATTGGACACTGCACATGTTAATTCTGAAATGGAAATAAGTGCACTCGAAAAACAATAGAAAGAACTCCAAGTTGAGAGTAAGAAGGCTCATTTACGCCAGCAAATCGAGAAGGAGAAAGAAAGTTTGCGAACAATACACAGGTCTGCTTTGACACTCCCCGAGGGACTGCAACCATCATCCTTACAACAGCCTTCTGCAACAGGTGAGCCTATAAACTTTTCGTAACCTAGCAAGGAACAAAGCGCACTTCAAATCTTATATTTCATATGGCCAGAACCTGTTGAACAGTTCCAAACTTTTACTCTCGGAGGCGAGGTCGAGTTCCATGTCGGTAAAAAGAAAACCGTAGATAAGGTAACGATCGATGAATGGGGGTACGCCAACATCAGAACTATACAAGAATTGCTTAAGCAAAAGCGTCTTAGTAACATTCAGGGTTATCTTAACTATACGGCTGACATTTATCGTTTAGAGGCCGGGAATGTTTGGTATTCAGTGTTCTTATATGATAAAGAGTATCGCCAAAAACAGGCCGATGAATTATTCGAATAGGTAATTTATCGCCAGGATTTACGCGATTTCCAGTTGGTGTCTAAACGTGACAACCCCAAAATTCGAGCATTTTCTTAAGCGTCGGTTGGAGCATCTAAAGGTAGGGGAAGGAATTCTAGACCAGGGATAGACGAGCGCCGCAAAGGTCCGTTTTACCAGATGGGAGAGAAATTTGTTGAAATTTAATTCCAATTCTTGTTTTCGATCGAATTGCAGAATGATGCATAGCTGTGCGATTTGTTTCTCTAATGCGCATTCGGCGCTTAACGGTCATTTTCAACCTACAAATAAGTCATAAAACTTGGAACGGCCTCAAAATCGGGAAAAGTCGTGAATAGAAAGGCGACCTCTACGACTAATTGTTTGCATTTCGAGTCTTGGGGTCGTCTTTTGTCAATAGACATAGAAGACCGTGAATATATTTTAGATGGAGTAAAAAATGGATTTCATTTGTGTATAAAATTTGGTTCGCATTATCCGGTTAATAGAGAAAACTATTCGTCCGCTTTCAGATACAGGTCAAGAGTTGAAAACCAAATAAAGAAAGAGATAGAATTAGGAAATTATATCGTAACAAAATCTATTCCGACAATTGTGAGCTCATTAGAGGCCGTGCCGAAGCCAAATGGAGATATTCGTTTGATACACGACGCGAGTCAACCGATTGGAATTTCCTTAAATTCGTATACAAGTGATACTAATTGTGCTTATATGGATATGAGTCACGCTTTAAAGCTCATCAAACCTAATAGTTTTCTTGCAAATATCGACTTTTAAAAAGTGCTTATAGATCCGTGTGTTGCCATGTTTCAGAACACAATTTAACAGGTTTAAAGTGGACTTTCTTAGGTGATGATATTCCTACATATATATGTTTGATTTTAAGCTTTCTTTTGGGCACTCCCGGAGTCCAAAAATATTCCAAAAATTAAGCGAAGCAGTGTGTATAATAATGAAATCAATGTATATATAATATTACATGTATTGCATATTTAGACGATTTTCTAGTTATTGAAGATACAATGTTTAATTGTAATAGAGGGTTACATTTATTGATTCGTACTTTACGAGAATTAGGCTATAACATAAACTGGTCTAAGATTGAAGGACCAGTACAACGCATTACTTTTTAGGTATAATTATAGACACTCGTGAATTGACTCTTATACTATGCCACCGGAGAAACAGTCTGACTTTTATAATTTATTATTGTCTTTGCAAAAGCGCAAACGTGCAGGTATTAAACAGATTCAATCTCTTTGTGGTAAACTAAATTGGGCCTGTCAAATGATAAAGGGAGGAAGAACTTTTCTCAGACGTTTGATTACCTCTATTTCCAGCGCACACAACCGCAATGACAAAGTTTTATTGAATTCTGAATTTAAAGCTGACATATTTTGGTGGATAAGCTTTATGAGTGTATTTAATGGAACTGTTAAATTCATGGATTTTAAGCCTATCTCTTCTTTTATTAGTGCTTCGTTGGGGCCACTTGTGGCAAAAAAAAACTAATTGTGCTAACTGACAATATGACTACAAAATGTATAACAAGGGATCGACAAAAAACAATGTGTTAATGAGTTTATTAAGGGACTTGTTTTGGCTGTCCGCGATGTATAACTTTGACATAAAAGGAAAATTTCTAAGTGGACGTTGCAACATTATAGCGGATGCTGCAACCAGGCTGCATGAGGAAGGCCAACTTTCAAGACTGTATGATATCTTAACAAGTTATAGTTTTATTCCTTTTAGTGCAGACGAACTGTTGAGACACGTGTCTTTAGACTTGGAGATAACTGTAGGACGCTTGAAAGGCAAGGGGTCGGCTGAATCAACATCAGGCCTAGCGGTCATACAACTTTCGAGTACGATTTTAGTACTCAGACACAAGAATCAACCAATCAAAATGCTGGATTTCATGTTTCGAGCATGATTTTTGTGCTCCGAGCACTGAGCAAAGTTTTATGACTTTAACCCCAGGAACTTATCGTACGCATTTGAAGACGTACGTTCAATTTTGTGAAGAGTATGAGTTTAAAGCGGTGCCTTGTGATAAAAAAAACAGTTGAGTTTTACGTGGCATTGTAGTGGATAAAAAACACTTTGCTTATAGTTCCATACGTTCTTATATTAACATTATATCTATTTTGCATAAAATGCACAACTTGCAAGATCCTATTTCAAATTCGTGGAATATAAAACACTTGTTAACTGGTGTTAAACGAGAATTAGGTACAATCCAATCTTGTAAAGCGCCAGTTACACCCGAACTTTTATTGAGTATGAAAAAAAAGTACTTGATATGTCAAACCATTATAACATTGTATTTTGGGCGGCTTGTCTGACAGGGTATTTTGGTTTCTTACGACCCAATAATTTTCTAGTTAAAGGAACTTTTAACCCAGAGTTCAACTTGTGCAGAATAAATGTCTTGCCTTGCAGCTGGGATATGCTCTTGCGTCTTAAAATCATCAAAACCCTTCAGTTTCGTTTCAAGCCAATAGAAGTAGTGCTGCCTCATTTGTATAGTCACCCACTGTGCCCTGTTACAGCCATGTCTAAGGTGCTTGCCTTGGTAGGAGAACCATTGGATCCCCTTTTTCGGTTATCAGATACATGTACTTCATGTTTGACATACACAGTTTTCCTGAATGCCTATCGTTTTACATTACAACTAATGAAGTTGGACCACCTAAGTTATGGAGGCCATTCTTTTCGCCGAGGCGCGGCGACATGGGGTAGCAAAGTGGGCCTTTCAGACGATGACATAAAATTGTTAGGTTATTGGTCAAGTGATTGTTTTTCTCGGTACATAGATTGTGATATAGATAAAACGGCCTAAAGCCATCTCTACCTTTAGTACCCTTTTACCACGTTAATTTCCCCCTCTTTGGGTTTGGGACTTTATATTACTTCAATGCTTGTCATAAGATTGGGGGCATGTATGTAATTGGGGTTTATTTTAGCGTGGGTGTACCAAGCTATTAAATATTGCCATATTGTCTTATGTTTTTGTTGTTTATACCAAGTAAGGTAAAGTTCAATTTATTTGTTTTTAGCACGAAGGTTTAAATTTGGCGCGCTCCCGCTTGGTCTTGCAGACCCCAAATAACCAGTCTCGTTTCAGTTCGGACCATGCTTTCTCAGTAACTTGCTTATGGCTGCACGCTTTCCTTTTGCTAGCTTTCCCACCCACCCTCACAGTAGCATTACTAGGGGTGTTGTGTACATGCATAGTCGATTATTAACTGTATTTTATAGCATATATTATGATTATGTTATGGACTTTATATTACTGCAATGCTTGTCATAAGATTGGGGGCATGTATGTAATTTGGGGGGGGGGGGGGGGGGGTAGCTTGGGATACCAAGTTATTAAATATTGCCATATTGTCTTATGTTTTTGTTGTTTATACCAAGTAAGGTAAAATTGACAATATCAGTATTCATAAGACATATTATGTATTTGTCCGAACGTACACTGAACATGATGAACTAGGGTACTGTTGATGTTGATCTGTCAATCTCCTAGGTCAACTTACCATCCCACTAGGTATGGGCACTCTTGAACTTCAATTGATACATTATTATTGGTAAACGAAGCATTCAATCTATTTAAAATATAGAATCTGATTTCGTTATTCAACATAAAATCATAGATCTATATTTTAATTAGATAAACGAAGCATTGCTTTATACATTTATCTAGTATATTTAATGACTGGGTCCACCGCGAATAATTTCAGACATCAGACGTCAGTATTAAAAATCAACTTGAGATTGTTACAAAGTGACACATAAACCATATTGGATGTGCTATTACAGAAGACCTCAACATCTTTCAAGACCGTGGGTAACGGATAATCGTTGTGAAAAACAACCAAAATATCATCAAAAATCGAAAATCAATCGGAAAGAGTGTTGTCGGGTTATTTAAGATTCTCTTCCACCTATCGTAACTAGATGAACAAATTGTGAAAATTTGTCTTTAAATGGCAATAACTCCTTAAGGGATCAATTGACAATTTTGGTCTTATTTGTAGATCTTACTTTGCTGAAATTTATTGCTGTTTACAGTTTATCTTTATAATTAATAATATTCAAGAATAATCAACCAGGTGCTCCGCAGTGCGCAGCTTTATACGACCGCAGAGGTCGAACCCTGAACAGTTGCCCCAGGGCAAGTATGGACAAAACATTCAAGCGTGATACAGCTCTGAATTTGGATTGTGATCAAATTTTTGACATTACATGGTTTTTTTACACAAAACAAATGTCAAGATTTTACAAATCAATTAAAGATTTCTTCTTCAAACTTATTTAAATCTAAAATTAAATAGTTGACACAGCATAGGTTTCTGACACAGAATGAATGTGGTCTAATGAACTTAAAAAAAAATGTTTGCCTTTGAGCTATTCACTATGCTGTTGAATATTAATCCTCTAAAAAAAATGTTTGAAGAAATTTTCTTTTTATTTATGAAATCTGAAATGAGAAAAATTTAACCCCCCCCCCTTTTTTTTCAAATCCCCGTTTCCCTTTTTCCCAAAACTGATATCAATTCAAATGTCTAATGGAGTTTGCAACACTAACTACTCTTTTCAATACATCATAAAATATTAAAATGTAAAATAAAGTGCTTGTTATCACTGAATGGTAAAGATTGGTTGGTAGTAAAAGTGAATATACATTGTTTCTTGTATAAAACAATAGAAAAAAACTTCATCAGCAACATTTAATATTGGCAATTTTCCAATGAAGTTATTTACATAAAGTTATTGGCAAATAAAAATAGAAAATGACATCATAGTCATGTCTGGCAAATGTCCAACATACATTATCTAAAAACATTTTAGATAAGATAAGGAAAAAAGCTTCATCAGCAACATTTTATATTGGCAAATTTCCAATGAAGTTATTTACATAAAGTTATTGGCAAATAAAAATAGAAAATGACATCATAGTCATGTCTGGCAAATTTCCAACATATATTATCAACTACTATTCTATACAAAGAAAGATAACTCCATTTGAAAATTAATTGCTATTGCACAATATTGTGCAATAGATATTTCTTGCTATTGTGCAATACTGTGCAATTGAAAATTTCTTGCTATTGCACAATACTTGATATGGAATCCTGATTTGGACCAACTTGAAAACTGGGCCCATAATCAAAAATCAAAGTACATGTTTAGATAAAGCATATCAAATAAGCCCAAGAATTTAATTTTTGTTAAAATCAAACTTAGTTTAATTTTGGACCCTTTGGACCTTAATGTAGACCAATTTGAAAACTGGACCAAAAATTAAGTATCTACATACACAGTTAGATTTGGCATATCAAAGAACCCATTTATTCAATTTTTTGATGAAATCAAACAAAGTTTAATTTTGGACCCCCATTTGGACCAACTTGAAAACTAGGCCAATAATTAAAAATCTAAGTACATTTTTAAATTCAGCATATCAAAGAACCCCAAAGATTCAATTTTTGTTAAAATCAAACTAAGTTTAATTTTGGACCCTTTGGACCTTAATGTAGACCAATTTGAAAACGGGACCAAAAATTAAGAATATACATACATAGTTAGATTCCGCATATCAAAGAACCCAAATTATTCAATTTTTGATGAAATCACACAAAGTTCAATTTTGGACCCTTTGGGCCCCTTATTCCTAAACTGTTGGAACCAAAACTCCCAAAATCAAACCCAACCTTCCTTTTATGGTCATAAACCTTGTGTTTAAATTTCATAGATTTCTATTTACTTATACTAAAGTTATGGTGCATAAACCAAAAATAATGCTTATTTGGGCCCCTTTTTGGCCCCCAATTCATAAACTGTTGTGACCTCAACTCCCAAAATCATTCCCAACCGTCCTTTTGTGGTCATAAACCTTGTGTCAAAATTTCATAGATTTCTATTCACTTAAACTAAAGTTATAGTGCGAAAACCAAGAAAATGCTTATTTGGGCTCTTTTTTGCCCTTAATTCCTAAAATATTGGGACAAAAACTCCCAAAATCAATCCCAACCTTCCTTTTGTGGTCATAAACCTTGTGTTAAAATTTCATTGATTTCTATTCACTTTTACTAAAGTTAGAGTGCGAAAACTAAAAGTATTCGGACGACGACGACAACGACGACGACGACGACGACGACGCCAACGTGATAGCAATATACGACCAAAAAATTAAAATTTTTGCGGTCGTATAAAAGCTGCAAAATTTCCTTAAAATTACCAATTTAGTGGCAACACCCAAACAATGGGTTGTTAGATTTATCGGAAAATTTGATGACTAATAGAACTTGACCCAATGAACATTTGTAACATCAAATTTGCTTTAAATGCTTTAGCGTTTGTGATATAAGCCCGAAACTGCATTTTACTCCTTATGTTTTATTTTCAGCCATAGCGGCCTTGTTTTTTGACGAAACAAGAAATAAAAACACACTATATGTAGTTACAGAGGAGAAGTTTACACAAGACGGACGACGATGGACGCTAAGTGATGGCAAAAAAAAAAAAAAAAAAACACTTGATAATTATTTCAATAAATGTATAATATATGATTGTGGTTATTTGCAAACCGCGAAATATTCAACGGCGTTTTTTTTTTTATTTCGGCATTGTACAATGTCATGTTTTTTCGCAGATTGTGTATACCTCATTTACTTTAAATCAATTCGATGTGTACTGATTCATATTTAAGTCTAAGAAAATATGGAATACTTATTATTTTGAGTTGGCTTTGGTCAAGCTTTCAGTAAGTTCGAGTAGTCTTCAACTGATACTTAATGTCGGTTGTTTTTGTTTTCTGATGAGTCCTATCCAACTATTTTTTACAATTTGTTTTTAATCATATATAGTGTGCTATTACACAACAGTCCCATGTAAAAAGAGTGTCATGTTTAACTCTAACATATTCTCTATGCCTATCCAAAGTTCAGAGTTTATTAATGACTTACAATGTAGCCCTCTTGGCACAGGCATGTGCTCTTGGGATTGGGATTGATAGCAATCAATTACTAGCACATAACATTTGAGTTTTGATATATACAGTTGTAGGCTCTATGGCTTGGTCAATAACTAACATGATTAAATTTTTTAAATAATATTTATAATTTTTTAAAGACGTAATAAATAAATACTGGCTCTTTACGCAAAATTGATATGATTTCATAAACGAGTTCAGTTTCATTGAGAATTCAGGACATAAACACTTTCACAGTGGCTTTCACGAGAGTTTTACAAACAATACAATATTTCACAGCTGGTCCACAGTCTTGACACGTCACTAAATGTCCACATGGTAAGAAAGCCACTTCCGCTGAAGTTCGTTGACAAATTTTGCAGAAAAATTTATCTTTCAAATCAATGTTTTCTTTTTCTGAAATTAGATATTTAATCACAGGTAAAGAAAGTAATCATTTCCTATGATAAATTACATAAACAATAACAACTGAAAATACAGAATCATCTGCAAATATTTTAAAGATATTTTGGTACATCGTATTTTGTTCAATAAAACATGAGGCCAGCTCCCGGGTTATCTCGCTGGGTTGAAGACCCATTGGTGGCTTTTGGCTGTTATCTTCTCTTTTATCGTGTTGTTGTGTCTTTGACATATTCCCCATTTTCATTCTCAATTTTAAACTACTAAAAATGCTGAAACCAATTATTTAAGTTGTTAAAATCATTATCCTTAATAAATTGTAATGCTTATGATTGATACTTCTTTTATCTCACATGTAAAATCATTTTGTTATAAAAGATTATTTCAAAAATTCTATGTTACTAGATTCGTACAAATATAAAATATTTAATATTTATAAAGTAAGTACCAGTCATTTACAAAAGTACATAACTTTGTACATACCTATTTCAATAAAAGAGTCATCAATTTCTTGTGTCCGACTTCCATTCAGACTATTTTCATTGTCGCTTTCTAATATATGTTTCAATTGTAATATTTTCGTCAATAACTGGAGTGCTGTTACATGTGTTGCTGTAAACAAATCAATTAGATTAAATATTTTAAATAAAAGTCATTATTCCCAAGGAAATATTTTTATAAATTCATTATAATTAGCTCAAGCCCTAACATTTTAATGATTTGCTGTTTGCTTAGAAACGTTATTATTTAAAGTTTACATTTTTGATAACCGGTTGGGTTCGTGTTAAAAGTTCTTCGATCGACTTTTAAATCTTGATTTAGTGTACTATATGTATACATGTATATAACCAGTGGCGGATCCAGCCATTTTAAAAAGGGGGGTGGGGTTCCAACTATATGCTCCCATTCAAATGCATTGATCGGCCAAAAAAAGCCCCCCCCCCCCCCCCCCCCCCCTGGATCCGCCACTGATAACGATTCATTTATATCCATGATAGCAAAATCAACTATCCATTTCTAGGTATACTTATTTTGTCAAACAACTTATCATAAAACTGTGCAACATTTTAATATGTTTTATTTTATCCGCTTTTCATTGTTGTCCATAAATGTTTGTAACCAACATTCTGAGATAACGTCTTGCTAATTAATAGAAGCGAATAAGGGATATTATTATTTTAATTCATGGTGCAAAATTCCAACACACACTTGACACGATCAAACAACGCTTTTATTGATATGCTCTATCTGAAAATTACTGTGGCCTTGAAACACGAAGAAAGTAAAGCTCACACCCGACGCTATTGAAGTGATCGCTGTCATCGCTTTGGCGGGAAATTGTTTGCCGCTACATCATGTTATTGAATGACACAAATGATCGGTCAAATCAACATAAACATCACAAAACGGTCAAATAATTCATATTTTGATCAATAGTACAGTTGTAGATACAGAAACAGTATACGCGTTGTATGTATTGTAGTGCTTTTTTCCATTTATTGTTTTGAACAGTTTTTTCTTGTGTTGTGTTGTTGCATCAATGTCCCTAGTTGTGAGAGGGTACTGTGTCCGCGACATTATGTATGTTCCTGTCCCAAGCCAGGATACTGTAATTCAGTGGTTGTCTTTCGTTGTTGTTTATGATTTTGTTATGAAATCGTACATTAATTAGGCCGGTAGTTTTCTAGTTTGAATTGTATTACATTTTTTATTGTTGTATACACTGTATAGCCTGATATGCGGTATGGCTTTTGCTTATTTTTCAGTGATTGTCGTACGATGACTTACAGTTGCTAAATTTTGCGTCATTTTGGTTGTCTGATGGAGAGTTGCCGCATTTCCAAGCATTGCCAAGCATACCACATCTTCATATTTATACATGTACCTGAACGACTTGGCAAATCAACATTTTTGCTTTATATATGTTGAAAGTTTAGCTCATGGTCTTAACTTGTAAATTTAACCATGATTGCATCACACTTCCAATCATGTTTGTATACCATTAAATTACTCCTATACAATTTATGTTTTCTGACTCGTGTTATCGCATGTGTCACTCGACAAAATGAAAAAGCAATGTCGGTTGTTGAACTTGTGTCGTCTTAATGTAATTACTTACTCGTTTCTTTGCTACATAAATCTAATGCATTTCTAACATCGGACCTATTATATCCCAAGTGAAGTACTGCCTTGGCTGCAATGATGATGTCCAGGTTTGTATTTTCTGGATCTAAAGTTATCGCATTTTCGCCACTTTCTCCAATATCTTGACCGATGTATATGGGCAACTGAAGCTGTTGAAGCAAACATTTATGATTAAGTTTATTGTAATCATTCGAACAATTATATACTAGTACTTAGTCAAAAAGCAGTCACTTCTCTTTTCAACTTTTTTCATGTCAGCTTTAAGCAGAGTTTTGTTTTCTATAATTGTTTTCGTTAGTATTCTTATTTAATTTCAGATTCATTAAGAGAATCAGAATAAGCTTCCAATCCAAACTTAAGTTATATTGTATCTTTAATCTAAAACAGTTTTTAGTCTGAATAGTCGCAGCTAAGCTTTCAAAATTAATTGAAATCTGAAACTTTACATGTGATTTTTACTATAACATCCGAATTTTCATAAATTAACAAAATTAAGTTTGACGTGTACTCACTGAGCGTTCATATTGGGCGGAAACATTATTTTCAGATTTGGTCTGTTCCCTATCCGAAAATTTGTTGAGAAAATCACATTTAGGAAACCACCTTTTATGTTCTGTCCACGGGTCGTCTGATCTGTCCCAGTTTCTTAAACCACCTCCACAATAAAAACACCGAACTAGATCGCCTGTACCTATTATGTAATAAATGATTAATATCATAGTATGATAAAGTGATACAATAAATATAATGGCAGTACTTGTGCATTGTTAACATTATGCTGCTTGGTAAGGCATTCTACGACTGCTAAGATAATGAAATGACAAATCAAAACTCTTAGCAGGAAATATTCTAGGTCGATTTTAAAATTTAATTTTGAGATATACCTTTATAGGTCATTTTTGTAGATTACATAGCTTAAGCATGTTTTTTGTTAAGTCGCAACATCGCGAACGGCCACCAAAAAATGCTAACGTTTAAGCAAACTTGGTCTTTTGAGGAAAGTTGTCTCATTGTCAATAGTACCACATCTCATTATTTTATAAAGACATGCAGGGGTTGTATTATTTGACGTGACATATGTAATGGAACATACTAACCACAAAAATTGTGCATGAGAACTTAACAGTATGGTCAATGGTCAAAATAATTCTGGAAAACATGATGTATATCTTTTTAATTTTCTCTTCTTACCGATATTCAAGTTTTATATATACACTATTGAAAGTGTTGTGTTCGATGGAAACTAACCTGTATAGAAGAATCCAGCTCGAGCTAAGATTTCTTTTGACTGTATAATGTTACTTCTCATATCACTGAATGTAGACAATCGACTTCTGTAAGATCCATACTGTGTATATTTGGCTCGCGTTGTTGTGATGCCCATGCTTGTTTCGGTAGCTGCATTGTTGTTTGCAGTTGTGCTCTGAAATTGAAATTTTGCATATACTTTACGTTTATTGTATGTACATTAAATTATTGTTCAAGTGTTTGCAGTTATAATCAATAAAATTTGGATGCTTTGATTAATTTATTATGCTTTAAGGGTTATAGTCTGTTTATTGCAAAAACTAAGTATAAAATAAAAATGCTCACTTAAAATTTTACATTTGCAAAAATCACAGCAGATCTCTATAGCGAAAATACTGTAGTTAACAACGAGTGGTTTTTTTTTCATTGCTAAAGGATATGGACATTCAAAGTACAAATGTAATTATTCTCCCATCAGTGTGTATTCATTCTACTTTATTGTGTAAACAATTCACTATTTACTTGATTAATATATATTTAATTTTAATTTCACAAACTTTCCAAAACAATATTCTTAGAATGAAGTGTAACAGGAAAAACTACTTACTAGCATTATGAGGAAGTCATTTCTTTTCAGCCATTACAAAC
Organism: Mytilus edulis; assembly: GCF_963676685.1. Taxonomy (NCBI): domain Eukaryota; kingdom Metazoa; phylum Mollusca; class Bivalvia; order Mytilida; family Mytilidae; genus Mytilus; species Mytilus edulis. The sequence continues at coordinate 14,266,422 of NC_092353.1, forward strand.
CGTCTATTTATAGATATAAAGGGGAAAACCATTACATGGGATCTATTTATAGCCTAACAACGTACATTGACTTTATATATATTTATACAATCAAAATGATTGTATTTCTATATATATGGATTTAATTTCCGAATCGTAGTTATATACGCATGCAGTCGCTAGAAATCGTAATAACACCCATGCAATGTTTTATTTGTGCAATGCAGCGGAAGCGTGAATAACTTTTCACTGCATTTTATTGAAGTAAAACGTATTATACAAGCATTAGCCTTTCAAAAAGGGCTAGTCGACTCTTAGCTGAAGAAAATGGAAAGTGCTCTCGCTTTGTCATGTTTGTAGATTTATTCTTTTACTAGAATAGCCACGTGCATCAATCAACAATGTTTACCACACACGTGAGGTCACACGTTATGAAGTAGTATATATCGTTTAACGACTCCAGAAGATTCGACTATTTATAGATACATGTAAAAGTTACCTGAGTACCAATATCATGAATATGCATGATTAATGACCACGCAAAATCTAATTGCGAAAACAGAGAGGAAAAATCCGATACTCTACGGGATTGAAGGACATTTACTAGGTTTGGATTGTCCTAACCAATCAATAAACTTTGATTATTCACGTCTCGTAATATCTTCCAATCAGGTAGCAAGAAAAATTCACGCACTGACTGTTCATCGTTCAATTCTTAATATCGACTCATAGGAGTCGATTAGAGGTCGATATGTGTGTATAGACTGGTTTGTTGATATTATTAACACTTTTAAAACAGTCTTAGTTTTCTAAATCAAAGCCAATAAGGAAGCAACAATTTATTTTTGTAATAATAGCATTAAAAATCTAATCATGACAGATCAAAATAATGTTGCTTGCGGTCTCGTTAGTATTGGGGGATGACCATTTGATATTCGGGGGGGGGGGGGGAGGATTTTGAAAATAAATAACTCAGCCTTGATAATCACAAAAATAAATAGTTTGTTCTGTGGTAGTTTGAAAATAAAGTACCTGACTTGCAATGTATTGAAAATAAAAAACCTCAGCAGGTTTAATCGAAAGTATGAGATGGTACCAGATTCTTCATAAATTCATCTTTTTATCCTTAAAAAAAACGGGAAACACTTCCCAATTGTCTTAATAATAAAAGTATGAATATTATTTAAATATACTTGAAATGTCTGAAAATTGGTTTCATTTAACTTGAGGTATACATGGTATATGGTCTCAGGAAACCTTACCTTACTTTTATTTTAACAGGGCCGTAACTACATTGAGGCAAATGACTCATGTAGGAAATTTCAAAACCAAACGCTTGTCTCCATAACAAATTGTGTTCACGGCGAGTTCCTTGCAAAAAGCAAGTTCTGTTTCTCTCAGACGTAGCCCTGATTTTTCGGGATCTGATTCAATGTTTCTTATTTATTTGTCTTTTGTTCATTGATTGCCCTTCTGTATTCTGTTAGTGGTGCATTCCTTTTGTAATCTAGTAATTCTGTTATGAACTTGATCATGAGTTTTTTAAAAAAAAACAGCAGCCACAGACTTAACTATGTGAATTCCATTTTTTCTTTATCATGCACATTGGTCTTTTGGTGTTGTCCCTAGAAACTTAAGTCTTACACTCAATTTTTACATTTTGCTTTGAGACCAAAATATTGTCAAAAAACTATTAAAACAAAACTTGCATTTTCAGATTAAGAACACCCAGAAAGCATGATTTTGCATCATTTGTTCTATAGCTTCTTAGGCTAAAAAAAAACCTTCAAAAATGTTTTTGCCTCGCTCCGGTCGTCGAAATATGTTTGACAATACTTTTAAAAGAGGCTAATTACAACCAAACTTCAATACTATGTATGTATGCAATACATGTCTATGTAGTTGGGAATATAAAAGATTCATTCCTGCAGAGGAGGAGCATTAATTCTGATTAAATGGTACATATTGACCTGACCATACATGTATTATTTATAATAAACAAATCATTTAAAAATTGTATGTTTTCTAATATCATCAATATAGTTGTGAAAATGAATCTGTCCTCTTAGTTCACAAAAATAAATAACCGATCAAAACAAAAACAAATCCCCCTCCCCCAAAAAAAATATCAAATGGTCGTCCCCTTACTGTATGTCTCATAGATATTTTTTAAATGTATATGTGTCCGAAGAACTTTTTCTGCTTTTGTCTTTACATTTGAGTATTAAGAAAAGAAAACATAGAATATAAGTCAACAAGATTGAAATAATCAAAACATTTGCTGTGATTAGAATATAGCCATCTGACTATAACCTTGGCCCCTTCCGTATAACAAAAAATCTAGTATTGAAGTAATTGCGGCCCGAATTGACTGTTTGATTCATTCTCAGCTACGTCATACACAAATAAGATTCTATTATTTGGACAAGTACCATTGCTCCTTGCAACATGAAGGTTACTATGCAACTACACATGGTCATAGTACCAACCTGTTAAAAAGATATATTTATATCTCCCTATCATATCTTCCTCTTCTTTTGTATGCCTCTATCCAACATTACCTTTGAACAGTCCTTTACTGACAGTCCGAATTCCCGCACCTCATTCAGGTCAACTGATTTTGAAGAACCAACCTTATAGGTTTACTGTATTGTAATAAAGTATAAAATTATTGCAAATATGGACCTTCAGGTACATAAATGTGTTCTATATACTTATGTATATTGTTTATGAGAATAACGATAAATATATGGTATATATAAGAAAACAATAAAGGTTAGAATTATTCACATGTTATATCACGCTTACCCTCACGCTTACCGTGCACAATGCTGAAAAACTGGATATAATATATACATGGACTGCCCGTAGGACAGTGGTATTGACTGCGACAGCGATAATGACCTCGCCTTCGGCTCAGTCATTATCACTATCTTAGTCAATACCACTGTCCTGTGGGCAGTCCATATATCACGATAATGACCAGTTTTTCAAGAACTATTATATAAATCAATACACCACACATACAAATTATCAATTAATAAGTCATGCTTAATATCATGGGACATATCTGATAGTCATCACAGTAAAGCAGTTAGCTAGCATCACAGTACAAGTCTTTAAAATATGGATAAATGCATGATAATAAATGTCGGTGGCATAAAATTCATCACAGAAAAAAAAACGCTGAAAAAATATCCAGAAACACGATTAGGATTATTAAGCAATCAGTCTACGGAATACATCTCTGAGAAAGGATTTTACTTCTTTGACCGCAACCCGGAATTGTTTAATATAATTTTAGACTTTTACCGGAATAATGAAGTTCACATTCCTTGTGGTATATGTGGTTCGTTGGTGGAGAAAGAATTAGAGTTTTGGAAGATACCTTTTGAGGGCATAGCTGAGTGTTGCAGGTCACGGTTTTTGAATTCTGAAAATGAACTTGAAACAATTAAAGAGATTAAACATGCCTTTGCCATGCACAATACAACAGAGTTGAATGTGGCTGAAACGAAACAATCGTGGTTTAATAGGATTTGGCTATTTTTAGAGGAACCTCTAACATCAACCCCCGCTAAGGTAACATTTTAAAACTTAATCTATCTGATTTAATTTACATGTCGCATTAAAACTGTGTTTAACACGTAAGCTCTCTGTTTATAAATCCAGAAATGTTATGCATAGAAATGTTTAAAAAGAAACAAACTAAACTTCCATCTCACCAGGAAAGGCATTTGGCTAAATGTATTTTTATGTTTTTGTCATATATCTCTTCACGTGTTTATGGCTTAAACATTACTGGATTTGAAATGTTTGGATTTGAGCGGTCTTGATGAAAGTCAATACTGAAACTCGCTTTAGACGCCCCAAATAATACAACATCCATGTCGCGCGATTACAAATTTGGACGCTAAACCATCTTATCTTTTCATATATTGAACTTGTAGTTTAAAAAGCTATTTTCTAAATAAAGACAACAGAAGTATACCGCTGTTCAAAACTCATAAATCTATGGACAAAAAAACAACGGACTAAGCATTAGACAAAATCCGATGAGAATGACCAATATAACATCATAACCAAATACATGAATTTGGGATAGAAAAGTACCGTGACACGTCTTATAGTAATGTGAATTCACACTTAAAAATAGGAGAAAACAAACGACACAACGGAAACACAACGAAAAAAATGTTACACAAACAGAAACGAACTATGATGATATAACAATGGCCATTTTCCAGACTTGGTACAGGACATTTTTAAAGAAAAAAATGGTGGGTTAAACCTGGTTTTGTGGCTTGCCAAACCTCGCACTTTGATGGCATTGTTAAATAAAACATTAAAATGACAACATAATAATACAGGACTACAATACAAATAAATAGCAGAGGGTATTAGGCAAAGAAACACATGAATAATAGATAACAAAAGGCATCAGGTTTAAAATTCACAAAACACACAAAATCCTTGTTGTTTGTTTTTCAAAGTTTTTGAAAGAAAAAGGTCCCAACAATTATGCATGTAGGAAAAATGAAGAAAAAATAATTTCCGCCAAATTTTCCATTGATTTAATTTCACAAAACATTGACACGGAACTGACATTTGTTTCTACTTTAAGGTTCGGTTATTTATATTCTATAAATGTAAATGTATAACAGTCACTATTTGAAACAGAGGAGTGAATGTGCGTAAAAGGATAAATCTGAAAATAAAAAATACAACCGGTCTTGTTTTCATTTTAAAAAAATGGACAACAAATCTTATATTTACTGTAAAATAATCAAAAGTACTAAACTTCACAGTTATTAATGTCCCCCAAAGATAATTAAAGAACATTATTATAGTATATTTGTCATTTTTATATTCCAGGTTTACAACATAGTATATATACTGGTTGTTGTATTATCAGCCATAATGGCTTTTTTGTTCACCTGTGAAGAGATGCGAGAACAGTACATCGATATTGATACACTTATCAATGTAACTACTTCCGCTGGATTTAATGTTTATACCGATAGAAATAATCCTAAAGATGTACTACATGCGACAACTATATTACCAATTTGGTGGTACGCACTTGACAGATTTTTCTTGGTGTTCTTCACATTAGAATATTTTATTAGATTAATTGTTTGTCCAAGTAAGATTGAATTCCTCAAAAATTGGTTGAACATAATGGATCTTATTCTGAACGTGTCGATGTGGGCACGATTTTGTCTTGAAATGAACATTACACTTGTCATGAACTCATACACCGCTGCGTGGATATTTGGAATGTCATACTGTACGATATCTCTAAGACTTATTCGAATTTTTAGAATATACAAACAGTACCTCGAACTTCGAGTATTACTGTTATCACTTAAAACAAGTTTTAAAGAGCTACTACTGTTACTAGTTACATTCATTGTCATATCTGCTCTGTTTGCTAACTTCATATATTATGCAGAATTTCAAGAACCTTCGACCTTTCCGTCTTCATTTTCTGGTCTTTGGTGGTCTGTTGTCACTATGACAACGGTTGGATATGGTGATGTTTACCCGAAATCAACGCCCGGAAAGATTGTTGGTTGTTTATGCGCAGTATGTGGTCTTCTTATTTTGGCAATGCCCATAGCTATTATTGCAACAAATTTCAGTAACTACTACCAGAAAATGAAAGACATTAGTAAATTTAAGAAGAAAGTAAATAGTTCTTCTAGACAAAATAAAATAAGTGTAAGTGCTGTAAGAAACAAGGTATTTAACAATTGTTAATCACTTTCGACAACTGGAAACAAACTACATTATTGAATGGTATTACTCTTCTAAAAACTTCTTTTTGATACATATACAAGGAACTATTTTGGTGCGTCAGAAATAGGGAGAAAAGTATACCACAAGGAGGACGTGATCTCATTATACAGTGCTTTTTTTCGAATATCTCAGATAGATATAGAACAGTCGGAAAATTGATTAAAACTAGTTCTTTTGATTCTGAATCAGTACTGTTTTACATCTATATAACATACCTGGGGCATAATATATTGAGTCCCAGATCAAACATGTTGATATTGACAACAATGTCACTATATGGAATAAAATTGAGAATGGAAATGGGGAATGTGTCTAAGAGACAACAACCCGACCAAATAAAAAAACAACAGCAGAGGGTCACCAACAGGTCTTCAATGTAGCGAGAAACTCCCGCACCCGCAGGCGTCCCCCAGCCGGCCCCTAAAAATATATACTAGTCCAGTGATAATGAACGCCATACTAATTTCCAAATTGTACACAAGAAACTAAAATTAAAATGATACAAGACTAACAAAGGCCAAAGGCTCCTGACTTGGGACAGGCGCAAAAATGCGGCGGGGTTAAACATGTTTGTGAGATCTCAACCCTCCCCCTATACCTCTAACCAATGTAGAAAAGTAAACGCATAACAATACGCACATTAAAATTCAGTTCAAAGGAAGTCCGAGTCTGATGTCAGAAGATGTAACCAAAGAAAATAAACAAAATGACAATAATACATAAATAACAACAGACTACTAGCAGTTAACTGACATGCCAGCTCCAGACTTCAATTAAACTGACTAAAAGATTATGATTTCATCATATGAACATCAGGCACAATCATTCCCGTTAGGGGTTTAGTATCATACCATCATAACATATATGAGAAGAACATAACCCGTGTCATGCCAACAACTGTTTTTAGAATAAATGTGTTTAGTTCCGATGCAAAGACCTTATCAGTGACTCAATATTAACGCCAAAATATGCAATCTTTAATGACTTGACAACAGTATCGTAATTATATCCCTTCTTAATAAGTCTATTCAAAGGTTTTGTAAGTTTCTGAGGTGAATACTGACACATTTGTGCTTTATAAAGAATATTTCCATAAAAAATTGGATGTGAAATACCTGAACGTATTAAAAGTCTGCATGTTGAGCTATATTTACGAATGAGGTCTTTATACCGATGATAAAATTTAGTAAATGTTTTGACTAGTTTGTGATATTGAAAACCCTGGTGTAATAATTTTTCAGTAATACATAAATTTCTCTCGTTAAAATCTAAAACATTATTACATACACGAGCGAATCGTACAAGTTGAGATATATAAACACCGTAAGATGGTGGCAAGGGAACGTCACCATCTAAAAACGGATAATTAACGATAGGAAATGAAAAATCATCCCTTTTATCATAAATTTTAGTATTCAGCTTTCCATTAGTGATATAGATATCAAGATCGAGAAAAGGGCAGTGATCATTGTTAGTATTAGCTTTATTTAAAGTAAGTTCAACAGGATAAATTTCATTAATATACATACTGAAGTCGTCATTATTGATAGCCAAAATATCATCCAAATATCTAAAAGTATTATTAAATTTGTTTATCAGATGTTGTTTCGATGGGTCTTTGCTTATTTTTGTCATAAATTGTAACTCATAACAATACAAAAACAGGTCCGCAATAAGTGGTGCACAGTTAGTCCCCATTGGAATTCCGATAATCTGACGATATACGGAATCCCCAAAGCGAACAAAAATGTTATCTAGTAAAAATTCAAGGGCATATATAGTATCAAAGCATGTCCAATTAACATAGTTTTTTTGTTTATTGCTACTAAAAAATGACCTAAAAGAGTTTGAACATATATATTCACATTCTGATTTTTTGAATGCCCATTTAATTAGGTGTGTGAATTTTTTCTTAATGAAAATGTGAGGCAATGTGGTATACAGGGTAGAAAAATCAAAACTTTGAACAGATTCAAAATCACCAATATAAGCATGCAATTTATCAAGTACTTCCAACGAGTTCTTGACACTCCAAAAGTAATTTATTCCACTATTTTCGAAGGCCTTATTTGAACAATTTATTATCAGGTTTTTAATTGTACCAAGTGTGCTGGTAAGAAGAATAGACAATTTAGTAGTTGAACAATGGCTTGAAGACGAAATAAATCTATATTTGTAAGGGGTTTTGTGTAGCTTCGGAAGCCAATACATAGTTGGGACTTTCATTGTATTTGGCTCTGCTTGTAAAGCGGTGGCTAAAAGTTTATGTTTGTTACAGATTTCGTTTTCTGAAAATGGAGTCAGTTGGAATGTTGGTGAATTGGTGATTTCCTTTTTAGAACCTCAATGTAAAATTTACGTCAAACAATAATAATATTATTAGCAGCTTTATCGGCCGGGACAAAAACAAATTCCTTGGCTAGTTCTTTTAGTTTATGTTTGATACGAGAAATAGGTTTATTGTGGTTATTGTTTATAGTAAAATGTTCTTTAAAATGTTGAATATGTATATCAACTATCTTCATTACTGAATTAAAAAAAGAGTCCAAAGATTTTTTGTCAGCTTTTCCCCGTTTTATCCATTTCATACGGTAAGTATGGAGTGAGTCGTGGATGATATTACGACACTCATTCCAATTAATAATTGACGGGGGACGATATTTAGGTCCTTTACTGAGGAATGATTTTAACTCTCGGTCTTGAACGATGTTAAGATCTCCTGTTATAACATGGGAAATGGGTCCATAAATATATTCGGAATTACTGCAATTACATGAAGTAGGTGTATTTTCACTGATATTAACATCTTTACACAATTGACTATAATTAAACACAAATTTCCGGGTAGATTTCTTGTAAATATAACAAATAAGAGGTAGCTCAGTATTGTCAAAATATCCAGGAATTTGTTCTTTAACAGAATGGAAACTTGATTCTGTCATGAAGTATGAATAGAAAGTAATTGAAGCTTCCGTTGGGAAACAGACGAACACGTTAGTCCTATAACAATTATTGAATAGATGGTATTTACTTCAAATGTAACAATGTCATTTATATATGAATTCTGTAATTAACCTGCTTTGTGATAATAATTTGAATGGAACATAAACATCATATGTTCATCGATCGGAATTTTGAGTCATTGGACAAAACTATCACACAAATGGTTATAATGGATACAATTATATATAGACAATATATATTTGCATCAGTAACGATTTCAAAGGAGGAGGCATTTTTTAAGTTACGACACATGAAGGAAAAGACATGAAGATAAACTTAAGTTTTGGATAAAAAATAAATATATAGATATAAGAAGATGTGTTATTAATGCCAATGGGACAATTCTCCATCCACGGAACAATTTATAAAAGTAAACCATTATAGGTCAAGGTACGGCCTTCAACACGGAGTTTTGGCTAGCACAGAACAGCAAGCTATAAGGGCCCCAAAATTATGATGATGTTCATAAATGAAGCTCGCATTACACCTGTTTCCAAGCCTTCTTCTTATGAAGCTGATATTCAAAGACACTAAACAGTTAGTGTCTATTTGGTGTAATACCATCATTGATTTTCCCCTATTAGTCTTTGTTAAATTTGCACTTTAAAAAAATATGTGCCGAATTTATCTTTGTTTCAAATAAAGAAATACTTGGCATGAGTAAAGTTTTATCTTGTCCAGTACTATAGAAAAAATTTCACATAACATTTCATTGCATATAAGAAAATAACCATCACTGGAAGTTAACCAATCAAATGTTCCCCCTTATTTAATCTGTGTACAAGGTTTAGTAACCATGTAACCTCAAGTTTACAAAATTTTCTATAAAAATCTTAAATAAAAAAAGAATGGTGCTTTGAAATACCTAAGACATATGTTTATGACTCAGAAAATGTTTTACTGCAATAAAATGTAGGATTAATTACCTACTACTGTCAAATTCAAGGGAATATTTTTTTCGACCTATTTTTTTATACAACCGGATGTGACGTACCATGATTTGGTGGTATTACACCTAAAAATACATTTACAATTGACTAGATGTTTATATCTTCTAACCAAGACATTTAGACTGTCACGTCAACCGTTTTGTGTTGAACATTAAGGAACAACACGTATTGTTTTGATTAAAAGATTTGATAAAAGTTATAGATTTATATCACATTCAAAGTATTTAATAACGGAAAACCAATCAGCAATACCGACACACTAAAAGACAAATGAAACATTAGTCACTTCCTATGGCAAGCCGTTCTCATCAAAACTATGTTGAAACCATTTTTCGAAAAATTTACACACTGAGAATTACAACAAAGCACACTGAGATTTAAAAACTTCAAAACGCACACTGAGAATTGAAAATTACACACAGAGAATTGAAAATTACACACTGAGAATTAAAAATTACACACTGAGATTTCATAAAGACGCACTGAGATTACAAAAATGAAAAACGCACACTGAGAATTGAAAATTACACACTGAGAATTGAAAATTACACACTGAGATTTCAAAAAGACACACTGAGAATAAATTAACTGAAAACACACACTGAGAATTTGAAATTACACACTGAGAATTTAAAATTACACACTGAGAATTTAAAATTACACACTGAGATTTGTGCGCACTTTTTATGCGCACATATCTAATTAGCATACTTAATCTGAATCTATTACAAGCTTAAAACAACAAGGGGACAAAACTCGTTAGTCCTTCGATTTGGTTCCAAATTATTAATAAAAAAAACTTTAGAAATACAAGAACAAGAAAAATATCCACTTACTCTTTTACAAAATATAACCAAAGGGTGAAAAACGTTATTAAAAATTATAAGAAAACATTGGAACAATCTGCAAAAGAATGCAGTGAAATTTTTACCCAAGTGTCTATTATAGCATATAAACGTAACAAAAATATACAAGATTAACTAGCGAAACCAGGGAAACAGTTGGAAGACTTTTGAAAAGGGACCCACGGTTTTAAGTAAAAAAAATCATCCCGATACACTGGTAGTAATGATCTGAATTAAAGGCAATAAACTGATGAATATGAGCGATGTTAAGTCTTGAAATTTATTACGAATGTTGGTTGAAGGAATCGCATTTCATTATAATGACAAGAGTTCTTGAGATCAAGATATTAATCTGTTGAATTATTCATCTCATGAATATTCATTAGTAATTTGCATATTAATCTCAGTGTGTATTTTTGAAATCTCAGTGTGTAATTAACAATTCTCAGTGTGTGTTTTTCAGTTTATTTCATCTCAGTGTGTCTTTTTAAAATCTCAGTGTGTAATTTTCAATTCTCAGTGTGCGTTTTTCATTTTTGTAATCTCAGTGCGTCTTTATGAAATCTCAGTGTGTAATTTTTAATTCTCAGTGTGTAATTTTCAATTCTCAGTGTGTAATTTTCAATTCTCAGTGTGCGTTTTGAAGTTTTTAAATCTCAGTGTGCTTTGTTGTAATTCTCAGTGTGTAAATTTTTCGAAAAATGGTTTAAACATAGTTTTGACGAGAACGGCTTGCCATAACTTCCTTTATCTAAAACCAACACACTAAAAGACAAATAAAACATTGGTCACTTCCTTTATCTAAAACCAACACACTAAAAGACAAATGAAACATTGGCCACTTCCTTTATCTAAAACCAACACACTAAAAGACAAATGAAACATTGGTCACTTCCTTTATCTAAAACCAACACACTAAAAGACAAATGAAACATTGGCCCCATTCTTTATCTAACACCGACACACTAAAAGACAAATGAAACATTGGTCACTTCCTTTATCTAAAACCAACACACTAAAAGACAAATGAAACATTGGCCACTTCCTTTATCTAAAACCAACACACTAAAGAGGCCCCTCATGGGGGGTCCTAGTAATCACATAATCACCATTTTTTTGCCAATATAATCACATAATCATTAAATATTTGCTTATCTTTAGTAATCAAATAATCATAAACTAAAAATACAGTCCTAGGTAATCAAATAATCATGAAATATTTGGCTTAATAATCAAATAATCATTAAAAAAAACGGCCAAGTAATCACATAATCAAAAACCCCATGAGGGCCCTCACTAAAAGACAAATGAAACATTGGTCACTTCCTTTATCTAAAACCAACACACGAAAAGACAAATAAAACATTGGTCACTTCCTTTATCTAAAACCAACACACTAAAAGACAAATGAAACATTGGCCCCTTCCTTTATCTAAAACCAACACACTAAAAGACAAATAAAACATTGGTCACTTCCTTTATCTAAAACCAACACACTAAAAGTAAAATGAAACATTGGTCACTTCCTTTATCTAAAACCAACACACTAAAAGACAAATAAAACATTGGCCCCTTCCTTTATCTAAAACCAACACACTAAAAGTAAAATGAAACATTGGTCACTTCCTTTATCTAAAACCAACACACTAAAAGACAAATGAAACATTGGTCACTTCCTTTATCTAAAACCAACACACTAAAAGACAAATAAAACATTGGTCACTTCCTTTATCTAAAACCAACACACTAAAAGACAAATGAAACATTGGTCACTTCCTTTATCTAAAACCAACACACTAAAAGACAAATGGAACATTGGTCACTTCCTGTATCTAAAACCAACACACTAAAAGACAAATGAAACATTGGCCCCTTCCTTTATCTAACACCGACACACTAAAAGACAAATGAAACATTGGTCACTTCCTTTATCTAAAACCAACACACTAAAAGACAAATGAAACATTGGTCACTTCCTTTATCTAAAACCAACACACTAAAAGACAAATGAAACATTGGTCACTTCCTTTATCTAAAACCAACACACTAAAAGACAAATGAAACATTGGCCACTTCCTTTATCTAAAACCAACACACTAAAAGACAAATAAAACATTGGCCACTTCCTTTATCTAAAACCAACACACTGAAAGACAAATGAAACATTGGTCACTTCCTTTATCTAAAACCGACACACTAAAAGACAAATGAAACATTGGCCACTTCCTTTATCTAAAACCAACACACTAAAAGACAAATGAAACGTTGGACACTTCCTTTATCTGAAACCAACACACTAAAAGACAAATGAAACAATGGCGACATCCTTTATCTAAAACCAACACACTAAAAGACAAATAAAACATTGGTCACTTCCTTTATCTAAAACCAACACACTAAAAGACAAATGAAACATTGGCCACTTCCTTTATCTAAAACCAACACACTAAAAGACAAATGAAACATTGGTCACTTCCTTTATCTAAAACCAACACACTAAAAGACAAATGAAACATTGGCCCCATTCTTTATCTAACACCGACACACTAAAAGACAAATGAAACATTGGTCACTTCCTTTATCTAAAACCAACACACTAAAAGACAAATGAAACATTGGCCACTTCCTTTATCTAAAACCAACACACTAAAGAGGCCCCTCATGGGGGGTCCTAGTAATCACATAATCACCATTTTTTTGCCAATATAATCACATAATCATTAAATATTTGCTTATCTTTAGTAATCAAATAATCATAAACTAAAAATACAGTCCTAGGTAATCAAATAATCATGAAATATTTGGCTTAATAATCAAATAATCATTAAAAAAAACGGCCAAGTAATCACATAATCAAAAACCCCATGAGGGCCCTCACTAAAAGACAAATGAAACATTGGTCACTTCCTTTATCTAAAACCAACACACGAAAAGACAAATAAAACATTGGTCACTTCCTTTATCTAAAACCAACACACTAAAAGACAAATGAAACATTGGCCCCTTCCTTTATCTAAAACCAACACACTAAAAGACAAATAAAACATTGGTCACTTCCTTTATCTAAAACCAACACACTAAAAGTAAAATGAAACATTGGTCACTTCCTTTATCTAAAACCAACACACTAAAAGACAAATAAAACATTGGCCCCTTCCTTTATCTAAAACCAACACACTAAAAGTAAAATGAAACATTGGTCACTTCCTTTATCTAAAACCAACACACTAAAAGACAAATGAAACATTGGTCACTTCCTTTATCTAAAACCAACACACTAAAAGACAAATAAAACATTGGTCACTTCCTTTATCTAAAACCAACACACTAAAAGACAAATGAAACATTGGTCACTTCCTTTATCTAAAACCAACACACTAAAAGACAAATGGAACATTGGTCACTTCCTGTATCTAAAACCAACACACTAAAAGACAAATGAAACATTGGCCCCTTCCTTTATCTAACACCGACACACTAAAAGACAAATGAAACATTGGTCACTTCCTTTATCTAAAACCAACACACTAAAAGACAAATGAAACATTGGTCACTTCCTTTATCTAAAACCAACACACTAAAAGACAAATGAAACATTGGTCACTTCCTTTATCTAAAACCAACACACTAAAAGACAAATGAAACATTGGCCACTTCCTTAATCTAAAACCAACACACTAAAAGACAAATGAAACATTGGTCACTTCCTTTATCTAAAACCAACACACTAAAAGTAAAATGAAACATTGGCCACTTCCTTTATCTAAAACCAACACACTAAAAGACAAATGAAACATTGGTCACTTCCTTTATCTAAAACCAACACACTAAAAGACAAATGAAACAATGGCCCCTTCCTTTATCTAAAACCAACACACTAAAAGACAAATGAAACATTGGTCACTTCCTTTATCTAAAACCAACACACTAAAAGACAAATGAAACATTGGCCACTTCCTTTATCTAAAACCAACACACTAAAAGTAAAATGAAACATTGGTCACTTCCTTTATCTAAAACCAACACACTAAAAGACAAATAAAACATTGGCCCCTTCCTTTATCTAAAACCAACACACTAAAAGTAAAATGAAACATTGGTCACTTCCTTTATCTAAAACCAACACACTAAAAGACAAATAAAACATTGGTCACTTCCTTTATCTAAAACCAACACACTAAAAGACAAATAAAACATTGGCCACTTCCTTTATCTAAAACCAACACACTAAAAGACAAATGAAACATTGGTCACTTCCTTTATCTAAAACCAACACACTAAAAGACAAATAAAACATTGGTCACTTTCTTTATCTAAAACCAACACACTAAAAGACAAATGAAACATTGGTCACTTCCTTTATCTAACACCAACACACTAAAAGACAAATAAAACATTGGTCACTTCCTGTATCTAAAACCAACACACTAAAAGACAAATGAAACATTGGCCCCTTCCTTTATCTAACACCGACACACTAAAAGACAAATGAAACATTGGTCACTTCCTTTATCTAAAACCAACACACTAAAAGACAAATGAAACATTGGTCACTTCCTTTATCTAAAACCAACACACTAAAAGACAAATGAAACATTGGTCACTTCCTTTATCTAAAACCAACACACTAAAAGACAAATGAAACATTGGCCACTTCCTTTATCTAAAACCAACACACTAAAAGACAAATGAAACATTGGTCACTTCCTTTATCTAAAACCAAAAAAAAGACAAATGAAACAATGGCCCCTTCCTTTATCTAAAACCAACACACTAAAAGACAAATGAAACATTGGTCACTTCCTTTATCTAAAACCAACACACTAAAAGACAAATGAAACATTGGTCACTTCTTTTATCTAAAACCAACACACTAAAAGACAAATGAAACAATGGCCCCTTCCTTTATCTAAAACCAACACACTAAAAGACAAATGAAACATTGGTCACTTCCTTTATCTAAAACCAACACACTAAAAGACAAATGAAACATTGGCCACTTCCTTTATCTAAAACCAACACACTAAAAGACAAATGAAACAATGGCGACATCCTTTATCTAAAACCAACACACTAAAATTAAATGAAACATTGGCCACTTCCTTTATCTAAAACCAACACACTAAAAGACAAATGAAACATTGGCCACTTCCTTTATCTAAAACCAACACACTAAAAGACAAATGAAACAATGGCGACATTCTTTATCTAAAACCAACACACTAAAAGACAAATGAAACATTGGCCACTTCCTTTATCTAAAACCAACACACTAAAAGACAAATAAAACATTGGCCACTTCCTTTATCTAAAACCAACACACTGAAAGACAAATGAAACATTGGTCACTTCCTTTATCTAAAACCGACACACTAAAAGACAAATGAAACATTGGCCACTTCCTTTATCTAAAACCAACACACTAAAAGACAAATGAAACGTTGGACACTTCCTTTATCTGAAACCAACACACTAAAAGACAAATGAAACAATGGCGACATCCTTTATCTAAAACCAACACACTAAAAGACAAATGAAACATTGGTCACTTCCTTTATCTAAAACCAACACACTAAAAGACAAATGAAACATTGGCCACTTCCTTTATCTAACACCGACACACTAAAAGACAAATGAAACATTGGCCACTTCCTTTATCTAAAACCAACACACTAAAAGACAAATGAAACATTGGCCACTTCCTTTATCTAAAACCAACACACTAAAAGACAAATGAAACAATGGCGACATCCTTTATCTAAAACCAACACACTAAAAGACAAATGAAACATTGGTCACTTCCTTTATCTAAAACCAACACACTAAAAGACAAATGAAACATTGGCCACTTCCTTTATCTAACACCGACACACTAAAAGACAAATGAAACAATGGCGACATCCTTTATCTAAAACCAACACACTAAAAGACAAATGAAACATTGGTCACTTCCTTTATCTAAAACCAACACACTAAAAGACAAATAAAACATTGGCGACATCCTTTATATGAAACTGAATGCAAAATTGTTATTTAGTTAGGCAACACAAAATACATGTAAGAAGGTTTTTTATACCATTCATCATATCATGTATATGTTTATAAACACATAAATGGTAAAATTATGACAAGCGACGACCTGAGGGGAAGAATTATAACAAAACCTTTACAAAAAAATCATTTCATTATTTTCCTTCAATCCGAATGACATGAATCTTGCTTTCCTAAAAAGTTTCGAGCAATCGCAAAATCAGCTTAGATTTTACTTCAAATTTCGACCAAAGATGATCTGTTACACAAGTATCCTCACTAAACGTTATTTTGCTGGGTCTTCCAATATACTTGATTTTTTTATTGACAACATACGTGTTACGTTTGCAGGGCATGTGTGGTATTAAACACACAGTTGGATTTCCCGTGGAAGCTTATTGTGCTCCGCGTTCTTACTTTTATATGCACACAGAGATTTGACCAGAGTGTTTGTAATGACTGAACGGCAAAGATTGTTTGTAATTTGCCTAGTGAACTTTTTATTGGATCAAACTTAGATTTATTTAGGTCTTATTCTTATCGTCTTATCGTCTTATCGTCTAGGGCAAACAGAAAGATTCATACATTATTCGTTAATCAATGCAACTTATTAAGTTCAAAGCCAATAACAACTTTTTAAACAAATCATGTATACATCCATAGTGTAAGACGTCAATAACAGACAGAAAAAAAAACTTGTGTAAGGCCAAAATATAAGAATCGGCATATTTTAGTCCCGTGAATGTCCATATTGACTATTGTTATGTTCATATCTTATCTGTATATCTGGATTTGGTGAACAACACCACCGAATAATCTAGGATGTACTATTCCGTTTGAAATATGTTATCTACAGCTATAGCTAAACTTCCTAGCCAAATATGTTATCTACAGGTATAGCTAAACTTCCTAGCCAAATATGTTATCTACAGGTATAGCTAAACTTCCTAGCCAAATATGTTATCTACAGGTATAGCTAAACTTCCTAGCCAAATATGTTATCTACAGGTATAGCTAAACTTCCTTACCAAATGTTTAGTAAATAATTGATGAAAACGAAAACCATGACTGGATAATTTACCAGTAATACGTAAGTTACGCTCATAGAAATTCAAAACTTCAAAAGACATGGACATATAGACCAATAGGGACAGTAAGACAGTGCCAAAGAAAGATCGCAGTCAAAACAGTAAAATTTACAATAGGGAAAGAAAAATCGTTCCTTTTGCCTTCAATTCTGGTGTAGAATATCTATGTGAAAACTGAATATCTAAATTTAGAAAAGAACAGTTACTTCTGTTTATATAAAATTTATTCAAAATAAGTTCCATTATGAATATTTCTGCACTGTATTTAGAGTACTCTTGATTATTTAGTCCAAAAAATGCAATTATAGTCGAGCTGACCATGTTATTTCTAGCGACTTTGGCATCGTTACCAATCAACAAGTAAGAGAGTTGTTAGCCAAGGGACCAAACTATAGAATTCACCAGCCAATCAACTTGAAAAAGAACTTCAGGTTATCGATGGATGCAGTTGCGGACTATGATAGAAAATGGGTGAAGCGCAAACCAGACAAACCGGAACTGGACATTTTGTCTGAATTAACCAAAGCTATTCTATCATGCATTCACAATGAGAATAAAATTCTTGTTTTAGGTTATAAGTATTCTTATTTTGTGAAGAACCACACTTATTCTATCGGAAAATACTGTAAAGATGATATCATAATGCTGGACTTTTGAATCGACAATATATTTGTTGAGTTTGGAGGATTGATATTTCAACATACAGTAGGTATTCCAATATATACTTATTGTGCACTCCTTCTGGCCGACTCGTATAAGGTCGAATTTATTCTAAAAGACAAAAAGAAAAAAGCACCTTACAAAATATTTTTACTGTACTTTCAGATATATTGATAATGTCCTATTACTGAATAACACACATTACAGTCAGTACTTGCATCTCATATGTCCTAGTGAACTTGAAATTAATGATTCTATTGTTACAAGAAGAACTGCTTCATACCTTGATCTTTTCTTGACACAGATGGACGACTTCTTACTAAAATCAATGACAAACGGGATGATTTCAACTTCCATATTATCAATTTCCCATTTATCAGCAGTAGCATACCCTCTGCTCCGTCGTATGGTTTTTACATACTAGTATCTCAATTGATACGTTATGCTCGTGCATGACTTCATATACACAGCTGTGTTCTGTAAGTAGAAACTGCTCTAACATGGGGAGAAAAGATTAAAATTGACACTCTGTAAATGTTAGGGACACCATCACGAATTGGTTGGTGTATTTGATGTGTATGTGTCTAAACTAACTAAAGACATTTTAAACCACGTCTTATATTGTGGTTTAACATCTATTTCGTCTATCTGCTAAGTACCTAGCGTGACCTATTACCGAATATGATTCCTGACCGAGTGTGAATTTGTATTGCTAAACAATGTGTACATTCAACATTTATGTATTTTTTTTATGTTTTTGTTGTTATTCGGTTTGATAATGTGTTATGTCTTATTGTTGTAGTCCAAATTAGTATAACATTGCATTTCAATGCCATCGTTTTCAAGAAAATTGTTTGGACTTGTATTGTGAAATTAATTGAATAAAGTTAGAGATGGCCTGTTCGTTACATATGTGTGACTCTGTTTGTTGTGTCTTTCAATAATGAAATATAGTCGTTGTTTTGCAGTTTACATGTTGTGTCGACTATTGTATCATTTGTTTGTGCATTTTCCTGTGATTATTGTTCATGTGTGTTTATGCTGTTTTTATGTCATGTAGTGTTGTCATTTGAGCGATATTTTTTAACATTGTCATATAAGCGGGAGGTTTGTCTAACTATAAAACTAGGTTCAACCAATCAGTTGTTTCTTCAAATGTCCTGTACCAAGTCAGGAATATGGCATTTGTCATCAAATAATTCGTTTCTAAACTTTCTATGCATGTTGGCGTTTGTTTTGTTGCATTTTCAGTGTTCCTGTTGTTCATTTGTTTTCCTCTTATGATTGATGTGTTTCCCTTTGTTTTAGTTTGTAACCCGGATTTCTTTCCTCTCAACCAATTTAAGACTTTTGATCACCGGTATACTACTGTTGCCTTTATTTATTCATCAAGTTAACTGAAAGATGTTGTTTGTAATTACAAAGGAGAGAAGAGGCATCACAGATAGCTTTGTAGTATAGCTATTACTAGCTAGTATATATAGATATCAAGTCATTGACAATAGGATTTTAAATGTACTGTGTACGCCATCTGTATACACTGTCACTTAAATTGGGATCAACCCAAAACACTCCCTTCCCATACATACTTTAAACATGCAACTACAGAAATCCCTACCAATTTTACTAAAAATTACTAGTAACTCATGCCAATCATGCATATAAAAAGGAGATGTGGAATGATTGCCAATGAGAAAACCCTCCACAAGAGACCACAGGGCATAGAAATTAACAACAACAAATCATCATACGACCTTAAACAATGAGCAAGATCTATACAGCATATAGTTAGCTGTGAAAGGTCAAGAAATGACAATTGTAAAACCAACGGTCTAATCTATGTACAAAATAATGAACGAAAAAATAATAGAAAACAGCAACAAACGACAACCATTGAATTTCAGCGACCTGACTTGGGACAGACACACAAAGAACGTGACGGAAAGGAGCAAACCTTCCCCTATCCTTGGACAGTGGTTAAACAGTGCAACATAAGAACAAACTATCAAAATCAGTTGAGAAAGTCTGAAATATATTTTTTGTAGACTGTATATCTAAAATTCCTCGTGTATTTATTTATCCAAAGTGTACTGTAGTTTAACGTTACGCATGCATTTATACATCCAAAATATATTTATACATCACTTCGTACAAACATTTATAGGCTCAAATGTTATTACACAGCACATGCATATATATTTATAAAGCAGTGGCGGAATATACCATACTCACAGATCTAACAAGAATATAGCAAAACACGACCAAAGGACAAGAAGAAACAGTCTACAAAACACAACATCGAAAACTTAAGACTTAGTAAACAGAACCATTGGTTTAATAGCTTTCTTTCATGCAGGAACCGTTATTCAAGGAAATCATTGATGGGAAATGCAAACTATGTAATATGGAAGTAACACAGACATATGTACTCCATATGCAAGCGGTGCTGCAATGTTGCTTGATAAAAATAGAAAGCTCACAATTGTAAATTATCCCTTTTTTAGCAAAGTTTTGTTCTCAACCTCCCTTTATTGTTAGTATCTATATGTCATTCAATTTATGAGGCCTTAGCTGAACCTGTTGTATCCTTTATTTCAAGCTCTAAAACAATAGACATAAAACAAATTTGATTAAAAGCAACAAACGACAACAACTAAAATTAATATATGCAGCGGTGGAAGGATTGTGAAATTTCCAACAAAGCAAAATAAAACAAGATGATACATTAATTGCATGAAGACAAAGTCAGTTCATTAAATCCCGAAGATAAGATTTTATATCAAATTAAACTGAAGGAATCGTAAACAATTTGAAAATTCCGGTTTTGACAACATAGAACGAAATATTATGGCTAATATAGTTGAAGTTCATTTTTATGCAAATAAAACCGATGACAAAGTGTTAAATCAATTTGTTTACTGAAAATAATATCAAACCACCAATGACACACAAATACCAATAATGACAATGAATGATACACATAAAAATTTTAAAGGTAACAAACATTCATATAGGTATATCATCTTTAGATATTTTGAAGTTAATACTTTTGCAAGATTGGATATAGTACAATATTCTTAATGAGATTATAACAAAATATAATAAAAGAGTTGTCTTATTGGCACTCATACCACATCTTCTTATATTCAAATCCCGCATGCACTCAGAATAATCACAAATGTGTATAACATACTAAGTGGCATACACTTCATTTGGATTTTAGTGAATCGTTGTCTTATTTCCATATTTGTTCAATATTAACCACCTTTTAACTTAAGAGATACTAGGTAAGTGTGAACATAAACGTTTTTCTTCATTGAGCATTTGTTAAACTATCGGAATATGGAGGCATAATGCTTCCTGTTAAAAATTGTTTACCTACATTTTTTTTTTAATCTGATATTTGAAAGCAAAATGAAATTCATTTTCAACCCTTTAAACAGAAGGGAACTACGTGTACTCTCTTTTCAGGGGATAATTTCTTTTATATACCCGAACTTGTTAAATTACTATAACTTAATCGTATCACTTTATAATTTGATATAATGTAAAGATGTCAACGTCTATCAAAAATACATGTTTTTAATTATAATGTTTCGAAATTTCTGTAAAGGCAACAGTAGTATCAGTACCGCAAGTTCCCATAAGTGTTTCATGTCGATGTGTCTACATTAATCGAGTTTTAAAAAATAATAAATTATACTTATATTATTTATCTTAAATATAATTGAGTGTCATGTAAAAATCCTTGCTTATCTCACTGAATTCTGCTCTATATCTCTATTTTCATTACAACAAAATGATAACTAGCTGATACATTCTTTCAATAAAGCATGTTATATAAAATTTTTTGATTCACTAAGCAATAAATAAAGGCAACAGTAGTATACCGCTGTTCCAAACTCATAAATCGATTGCGAAAAAAAACCAAATCCGGGTTACAGACTAAAACTGAGGGAAACGCATCAAATATAAGAGAACTACGACACAACATAAGCAAAACATTTTTTTTTTAATGTAACACACACAGAAACGAACTATAATATAACAATGGCCATTTGTTTTACTTCGTACGGGACATTTTAAGAAAACAAATGGTGGGTTGAACCTGGTTTTGTGGCAATAACATTTGTCAATGTGGTTACAATACATGTAATATAAGGTTCAACAAAAAAAGGTTTCATAACTAATGCAAATTATCACAACACTAGTTTATTCTCTGCGAGTAGCTGCCTGAAACTGACTTTGGATCCCAGGTTTCCAACGTACGATTATAAGCTCATTTCGTACATTTTGTTCACTGAGTACACCTCAGGTATGTGTTCAGAGGAAAACTTTGATTCTGGAAGTAATGCCGACTCTACACTGAGGACAATTTGTCAGTGCGGAAGTGCATTGCAAACATGATGTGAAATGTCCACATGGCATGATCACAACATTTGCGGAGGTATCCATACAAATCTTGCACATCAACGTTTCTCTAAGCTGACGAACTTCTTGTTCTAAAAATAAAATATGTTTTGTACTTCCTTATATCTTTTCAAAAGTATTTTCGTATACACAAAATTCTTTTTCTTTACTTTTGAAATGTATACAGACTGTAGCTGAGAAAATAGTCCAATAATAAAATCAATTTATTTACAAGATGTAAATCGATTTGTTAAGTTTATTTTTAGCCATTATAAAACCTTTAAAAAATATCAAAAAGGAGTATGCAATGTGAAACTATTTTCAAAAATAATTAAATACGAAAATGTTTTATTTATTTGTTAATTCGTTCTTGTATTTACTCAAAATTTACATACCAATACGTTGAATGTAACTGGGAGTTCTTTCTTCCATCGATTGGTCAGGTACATTGACATCTTGTCTTTGCTGTGTTGATTCTTCTGCAATATGATCAACAACTGTCAAGTCAAGAAGTCGATTTGTGAGTTGGCTGATATCAACACTCCTTAAACCGCTGTTTGTTTCGTGACAAAACTGATATGCTCTTTGGATGGAATCCATGTCGTACCCTAAATTCAGGACTGACTGGATATCAGCTGCTAGCCTGTCGACATTCTCATTTGAAGTACTATGTACGCTTGCTCTTTCGTCCTAAAAGTGAAACATTTTAAATCAAGTTAAGCCATAATATGTGCCTGATAATCGGACATTCCAGTATCGTATAGACATCTTTTGTCATGATCACTTATTGATTTACCAGAGCGAATGATTAAGTTAAGTTTTGCTAATAAAAAAAATATCAAAAATGTGTACCTACGCAAACACCAAATAATATATCAAAAACATTTCTATAAATATAACACTAATATTTCTGATATTTTTTTTTTATTTGATTTTTCTATAATTCTACAATAACAGATATTTTACTTTAATGTAGTATTTTAAGTAGGTACATAACGAAAATTGTAATTGTCTATAATTGTTTTATAATCTTTCCCAAACAAACACATTTAAATACTTACGTGGTGTTCATGAATTCTTGGTTGTTCCAGAAAGTCACAGCTAGATGATTTACGCATATGTTCTGTTAACGGGTCCTGTCCATGTTTCCAGTTCTTTATCAGAACTCCACAAGAAAAGCATCTTACAAAATCTTTATGACCTAAATATAAAAGTTACACAGTTTATATGGGATCCTTAAACGGTTCAAAACCACAGGCAATTGTTTTGGTACAAACGTTATCAAGATACATAATAAAAAATTTAAGTAGATATATTTTTGGTTTTTTTTTTCAGTAACAATTCTTTTAAAAATAATGAATTCAACGTTTTAGAAAAACCAAGAAACGTTGTGTGCATGATTAGACAAACAACATAACACTAAGAAATATTCATTTAAATAAAAGAAACTCTTCACGGCTTCATTGGAATAAAATATGAAAATAACACTTAATAAATTGCATCATTAAGCTTTCAATTAAAATCATGCAAATTTTCTAATTGTACATTTTTCTATGTTATAATGTATTCCAATTAAACATTTCAGAAGTTGAATATCCAGTCAAGATTTCCTCAATTTATGTGATAACTTGGTATTAGTCATACATAAAGATGTCTGATATTGCTTTAATATGTTATATGACACTAGAATAAAATATTCAGTCTGTCTGTCATTCTATCAGTCTGTTTATATTAATTTTAATCAATAAATTGAATTAAAAAAAAGTCCAAGTTTGAAGAAAGGTACAGAAAAAAATATCAAAAAAGTGTCATCTGAAGCCAACATAATTGAATAATTTAGCGTGCCAGTTGAATTACAAATGATTGGCTTCGTACCTTTCGTGTAATGTTATTAACATGAACCATAAGACACCAGTTAAATATTATCATTTCAAATGCTATTATGATTAAAAACTTACCCGCATAAAAAAATCCGGCTTCAGCTAAGTGATTAACACTTTGTCCAGTCGGAATCTGGGAACAGTTGAACGATTGTTTTCTTGTCATGTATGATGAATATTCTCTGTGTCTAATTCCTTTCCTAGGAAGTCCATGGTGTTGCCTTTGTTGAACAGTTCTCTGAAATTTAAAAATTAATTCAATTAGTTATATGTAAAGCTATTATACAGAACGTACGTACACGTGTTAAATTTTAGTAGCTGCGAAAATATAATGCCCTCGTAAACTATAAGCAATGTGATGATTTTAGATGATTTTAGAAAAAACAATTATTCAGTAAATTTCTTACTTCATAACCCATATCTTTCTTGATAAAATGTATTTCAAAGTATTGTAGCTACGACTTTAATATATATACATTTCCATTGCCTTTGACCTTTATAATAATAACGTCAGTGTTTTCCTGTTCTAAAAATAGCACATGTTTTTACCCGAACTATATATAAATTTTAACCACTACCGGTTTTTTTTTTTCGTTTTTTTTTTCGTGCAATGTTTGTTTTGTTTCTTTGTTATCTTTGGAACAGGGAGAAGTATTGCTATTTATACATTTCTTTCTATCAACAATACATATGATAAAAACATTTTATATTTGGATACAAGATCACTAATATCAAAAATATCTTTTTGAATCATTTTATAACATGTATAATTATAGTATTTTTTAATTGATTGTTTCTATCTATAAATCATATTATGTATTGAGCATAGAACAAGAATTGTTGCATGTGTTGATGTCTTTACAATTTTTTTAAATGAATTTAATAAGAGAGTACATGGAGTATACATATAGATAGATTTAAATTTTCAATTTAAACGATTTCAGTAATAATTAAAAACCAATTGTTCAGAGAACAATTGAAGGTCTTTCCATCAAAACAATGTATTTTGATATGAAAGTTGTGAAACTAAGTTTAAAATGTCAATTCAATCGTCAAATGATAGCTTCTAGTACGCTGATTCCAAAACTATTTGGTTTCCATACATTTTTTTTAAATAAGGGAGATAATTTGTTACTTCCGGTTTGAAAAATGTTACTTACGATTATATTTGAATATTTACTTGACACTGATTCCAAAAATATCTGGTTCTATATACTTTTATATTAATAAAGTACAAAAAATAGCTACTTCCGGTTTACAAAAGGTCACTTCTGGGTGTTTCTTTCAAGGTTAAATGGTTTGATACCTTTTTCCAAAAGTTTCATAGCTTTATCATGTATACATATAAAATAAAAGCAAAGGTCAAAATCTAGAACGTCAAATTAAGCTATGACCTTGAGATCAATTTCAAGGTCATGAACTAAGGACCTCAAATCAAAAGACCATAGGTCTTAATTATATTTGGTTAATGACTTATATCACCAAACACATATTTTTATATACAAGAGGGGAGAAAACTCCCTTTTACGTTCAACGTGCCCTTGCAATAAAAATTTATGTGTTACGACATGTCGCAACTAACAATTTAGTAAAAATAATTTGTTGATATCTTATACGGTCTTTGGATATAAGTGAAAATAAGCCAAATTCAAATATTAGAATATGACCTTGACCTTTGACCTTGACCTAATTTTCATTTTCTTGGACCAAGGACCTCAAATCAAAAGATCCTAGGTCTCTATCACTTATGGTTTATAAGATAGAAATGCATATCACTTATATCAGATGCATAAGGGGAAATAACTCATATGGAGCGGTCATATTGCTTCGGTCAAATAGGACAAATCATGCAAAGGATATAACGAGCAATTTTGTAAAATAAATTTGTTGTTATCTTTTACGGTTGCGAAGGAGTTGTGAGCACAAGGAAAACAGTGTTTGGGGAGATAACTCTTACAAAGAAAAGTATTCGGTTATGTAGGGTAAATTTCAAAAGCGCACAAACTGTTCGATATCATATACCAAATATCAAAGCGACATATTGCCAAACAAATGTTTATCGCAAGAACAAAATTAGGCGGAAGAAAGAAAAAAAAAAAAAATAATCAGAAGAAAAACAATAGGTCTTTCCACAGAAAAGTGGAAAGACCTAATTAGTCTTTGTTTAGGACAATTATGAATTTTTAGAGGTAATTTAAACTGTTAATTTTCCAAGAAAATCAGTGAGTGTAACAGGGTAAGGGTAAGTCAAAAGAAGCTAAGATTTTTTGTGAAATTAGTACATGTAGTAACAACCAAGACTTGATGAATAAATATCATTATGATGATAAAAACAACAATACATAAATATACGCTACCGACAGGAGATAGACTCATACAGATTAAATTTATCATTTTTTATTATTTTGTAGCACATGTGAGGCTTAACTTTTTTTATCTGATAAAAAAAATGCAGATATATATAGTGGTTAATAAGCACAGGTTCAAAAGTCATAAATCGATTGAGAGAAAAACCCATCTGAGTTACAAACTATAACTGAGGAAAACACATCAAGATATATTGTGCATGCCAATCACCCTTAAAAGCAGATAGATATCTATCATAGATATAGCAAAACTGTATTTCTAAAGGTCAATAATTACTATTTAAAAATATCTATCAAACGAATGTACCTTGTGGTTTTTGTAATTCTAATATATAGTTGATAAATTTCTAACTGCGAAAATTATTTTTTTACATTAATTATAAAGCCAAGAAATTTATACAAAACGTTGACATTAAATTGCAATGTTTACATGTTCAATGTTTACGACCTATTGTAAAGCAGTTTCTGGTATAAAATAGTATAGAATAAGATGCTTACCGATATGCAACTGTTTATACTTCGATTTTTTTAATATGCAAGTGGAATTTATCTAGCCTAAAATAAACATTTAATCGAAAACTTACGGGGAAAACCTACAGCTATAAATAGTCTCCGGGTTTGGAAAGGTTGAGTCAAGTCATTCACCGTAATTTAAACTGTAACACAGAAGTACAAGTTTAAAAATAGCAATTACCTTAATGAGATGAATTAAAAAAATTACCGGTCTAGCCAGTTTGGAAAAGAAAATGTTTCGTTTATTTCATCTGCATATTACATACAAGTTAATAAAATATTTGACGTATAATTCAAATTAAATCGATTTAAGAAGAAGAAGAAGAAAAAGAAGAAGAAGATGCTTTATTTCCCTAAAATGGGCTCACAAGGAGCATAATATAATATCATTGTAATATAATATTCTTTTACAAATATAATAAACAACACATAGTTACAAACACAAATAAGAAACAACAGTTATCACATATTAGTTTAGTTTAAACATATTTTATTTGCGTAAATGTGCAAAAGGGATGAGACACAAGTTAATCAAACTTATAAAGTCTTCTCCCATAACAATTTATAACAGTAGAATATTTACAAAGCATGCATACAAACAATACATTATGTATATATATATATATAACATATTTGAACTCTGAAAAGATGGTGTGTGATGATGTGAGTGGTAATACACAATATGCATGTATTTGCACTTTATTATGTTCTACATTACACAATTAGAAACCTCTTAGACTCTTTAATAAATTCATATACATTCTTTACAATTCTTTCATTTTCATCATTACTTAAAGACTTATCGCCGGAGGTTAAGGTGTTCAAATTTAGTAGAGAGTTATCTTGTAACCAATGTAGATTATTAAATAATTTGGTTCTTATATTCGAATAATTAGGACAATAAAAAAAGAAGTGACGTGAATCTTCGAACTTGGCACCACAACTACAAGACGGATCTGAAATAATGTTGACTCTGTTAAGATCATAGTTCAAAAAAGAAGCTGAGCACCTAAGTTGTGTCAATATAATATTGAGTTTACGATTGCCAAAGTCATAATGTTTTGGTACTTGGGCTTTTGAATTCAATTTAAGATTTTTTAGTTCGGTTTTAAATTTACCTAAAGAGTCAATGTTGCGTGTCACCACATTAAGGTTATTCCACAGTCGTATTGTTGAAGGTATGAAGGACTCTTGGGTCAATGAAAGTCTACAAAAAGGGTATATTATATCATTCCCATTACGTAATGGATAAACAGCTGTACTTTGGATTGTTGGTGGAATAGAATTGCAAAGATAGGCTGGTGCATTATTATGTTGAATATTATAGAATAATTGTAACTTCCTTCTTTCTCTTCGTTCAGCTAGAGTTTCCCAACCAATCTCATCATAAATAATTCTATTACTTGTAAAAATAGGAAGACCTGTTACAATTCTGGCTGCCTCAAGCTGCAGCTGTTCTAATTTTTTACAATAAGGGAGCTACCATTTGATTTTTATGGGGGGGCTAGGATGAAATTTGAAAAAAATAGGCAGGACAGGAGTTTTGAGTAAAAAAAAAGGCAGGATGTGACACTTGCAAAAAAAAAAAGTCAGGACGACAATTTTGGTAAAAAAAAGTCAGGATAAACTAAAAAAAAAAAGGCAGGACCGATTAGAGTGAAAAATAAAAAGGCAGGACAGAGATTACAGCTAAAAAAAAAATGCAGGACAAAATTTTTCATCCTAGCCCCCCCATAAAAATCAAATGGTAGCTCCCTAACCCACACCCATATTATCCCAAACTTCACATGCATATTCGAAAAGCGGTCTTATAAAAGTCAAGTAAAGCTTTTCTAAGTTGCTCCTACTTATCCTGTACTTTAATTTTCTAAGTACATTTAAATGTTTAGATACATTTTTAATGATATTTTCCACATGGGTGTTCCATTTAGCATCTTTACTAAATGTAACACCCAAGTGTTTGTGGAAGTCTGTAACTTCAATCCTCTTACCATTGAAAGTGAAATTCATTTCTGGAGTTTCAATGTATGAAAACAACATTATTTCGGTTTTTGCTGGGTTAAAGGACATCAGCCATTTCTTAGACCAATCGCTGAGCTCACTCAGGTCGTGACTGATCACTGATTGTATTTGTGTCGTGTCACGACTAGAGTAGCCCAGAGATGTATCATCTGCAAATAATCTACATAAAGAAATCAAGTGTTCAGCAATATCATTAATATAGATAATAAATAACAGCGGTCCCAAAATAGAACCCTGTGGGACACCAGCTGAAATACTGCAAAGTTCAGAGGAAGATTGTTTAATAACAACTCGCTGTTGTCTGTTGTTTAGGTAACTTTGAAACCAATTTAATAAATTTCCGTCAACACCGTATGACTTCATTTTATGTAGCAATCACTTTATCGAATGCTCTAGAAAAGTCACAAAAAACAAAATAGCTAATTTCTTTATTTTCTAATGAATTTAATATAGAATTATAAATTTCTAAAAGCTGATGAACTGTCGAATATTTTGGCAGAAAACCAGACTGGTATTCATATATTAACTTATTTCTATGTAGGTGATTGAAGACATGTTTATAAACAACTCGCTCCATTATTTTCACTACACAACTTATAAGCGATATTGGCCTATAGTTAGATGGTAACGAACTATCTCCCTTTTTAAAAAATGCTATTACATTAGCAATCTTCCAGCTGGTGGGAAATTTACATTGTTGTAGGGATTTATTAAATATTATTTTTAAGGGAATTGCTATTTTTTCAGGACACATTTTCAGCATTTTATGGCTTATGACATCTGGACCAGATGCCTTATTAGGATCTAAAGTTTTAATTATATCGACTATTTCATCTATTTCAATTACTAAATCTTTTAAAAAAATATTTGTTCTTGGCTTAATTTCGGGTATGGGAACACCTTCCTCCTCTAGGGAAGAAATCAGACTAAAATATTTATTTAGCAGATTACATTTCTCGTCGTCTCCGTACACTACATCTTCCATGCTTTCATCGTGAATAATATTATTAAGTGGGGGTAAATCACCAGAACCTTTATTTGATTTTATAAGCATTTTCATTAGTTTGACTTCCAATAAGTTTTAGGGTTAGCCACGTTATTTAAGATAAGATTATCCAAACTTCTTTCAAATTTTTCTTTTGCAGCTTTTTTTCATATTATTTACTCTGTTCCTCTGCTTTTTGTATTTATTGATATCACAATCTTTTTTAGTTTTTAAGGCTTTTTTACGAAATCGGTCTCTTCTACGAATTTCTCTCCTTAATTCATTGTCAAACCACGGTCGGTCATTGTTTCGTATATAAACATGTCGAGTTGGGATGTTTTGCCTGGCTATGCCTAGTAGTTTTTGAGTAAATGTATTGCACATCTCGTCAACATCCTCAACATCAGAAAAAAGTTCATCCCAACTGACAGAATCAAGGTCTAAAGAAAATTTATTTAGATCTGCTTTATCGTACAACCAATTTTTTATACAAACATATTAGTATATATATATATATAAAACCTTTGTCTCAGGCACACCTCTGGAAAGTAACAAAAAAGAATACTGTGAGTAGGCTAAATATATCTAGCTGAACTGCAAGAGGCACCAAGGGACGGTGATATATGGCATGGTGGGTGCATATTAAAATGTGTATCGGGACATTAATGACATGGTAAGATATTGTAAGAAGTTGCACATAAATGGTATGTCATCCTCGTGCCTGGTGCAGAGGAGTCAGTACTATTTAAAGTGACACAACTGCAAGAGGCACCAAGGGACAATGTTAATTGACATGCCAATGTGCACAAATTACAAAAAAGATAAAATACATACTTCATGTACTTGGTCGGTTTTATTATAGTTGTCAGAAGATGTTCAAGTGGCGAATTCATAAGTTGCACAAATTGCATCAAAATGGAGAAGCAACCTAGCGTCGACTGAAAACATATATCTATAATATTTTTAGAAATGAAGCAGGTATATAAATACAAATACATGTACTGTATTGGCGGTTAATCATCTTTCAAATTCATAGTCACTTGTCTCTGAAAAAATCCTATAACTATACAGTTCGCCAAAAGTTAAGCACCATCTATTTTTATCGCATCAATTTTCTTTCCAATTTGAAAAATAAATTGTTCCTCGAAAAAAGAAAACATTCATGTAGCAGTTTTGCTAACATACACCATGAACAAACCACGAATATAATTTTGCATTTAGGTTTTGCGTTCATAGAAAATGTGTAAATTACACAAATCAGAAACGGGATTTAAGTTTCACTGCGATTTTTTTTTACAACAATTAATCACCCACTACCATTAAAGTTTTCTACAAATAATCTTTTGCATGTTCGCCAAATTAAATGTCAATATTTGAGTCAATAGCATGTGTTACAACCTCTTGTACATTTCCATAACACGACGTCGTCTCGTACTCGGTTCAAGCCTTCAAACCTTTAGTTGAGGAAATCTATTCCATTCATCAACAACTGCCACCTTTGATTCGACAAAATTTTGTGAAGTTGTTTCTCTGCAATTGAGATTTCTGCCAATTGCATCGATCCCAGACATGTTCTATAGGGTTTATGTCTAGGAACATGGAAGGCCAAAAAATAGTGTCAATGGCTTTTTGTTCTTTAAACCCGATTACAATCCTTGTTCTGTGTGGTCTAGCGTTGTCGTCAATGTACAAGGGTCTTGACCATGTTGACGCAAGTGGGGGATAATCAAAATGAGGGACTACAATGTTTTAGGGCACCAACTCTCTGTATGTCTGTCCGTTTATGTTATCCTGCAAAATATGCATAACCAGCTAAAAACTGCATAAGAAGCCACCCCGTACTTTAACACCACCAGCACCGAATGCAGTCATTGGGCAAATGTTGTTTTCGTCATATGCGTTTTATTTTCCCGCAAAATACGTATAATGGCGTCTACTGGTCGTAACAGAAAACGACTCTCATCTGGTCAATGAGTGTTTTACCAGCTTCTCATGTTCAAGTATAGATATACAGTATCCCATTGAACCTGACTGTACAGTACCTGCCTGTAAGGGAAGGTCTCTTAACAACACGACTTGCTCTTTCGTTGCCTCTAAGAAGTCGACGGACCAATGTTCAAACACTTACACGACCACCTGGAGACACATAAAATTGAGAAAGGAAATGGGGAATGTGTCAAAGCGACAACAACCCGACCATAGAGCAGACAACAGTGTATTTGTAAACGCGCAGATGCCCTTTAATAAAAAAAAAAGTTGCTTGACTGCTTTATCGGTGTTCAATCTTTTATAATCCTGGTACCTTTGATAACTATTTTATTAAGAAACAAGTGTGGACACAGATGAGTGTGGATAGTATGTTTGGATGTTTGACAGTGTTTTATGATAAATGTAGTTCTATGATTTTCCTATATGTGTTGTTAACTGTGTTGCACGATGACAACCAACCGGAGCATTAGGAGTATTGTTTATTTTATATTTAGTTTAGTTTTTATGTTCAAGACAGGCATGGAAGAGACACTAATTGCATTAGTTACCAAATGATTATGATAGAATATGTTCCACATCTTTGATTTTGGATACATTTTATAGTTAGGAGAGCAACACATAATAGGTTCAATTTTTCGTGATTTTTTTAAATTGGGAGATGCCATCAGAGATATGATATCTGAGAACATGATATAAGGAGCCTGTAATTCAGTGGTTGTCGTTTGTTTATGTGTTACATATTCGTTTTTTCTTTATTTTTTGTACATAAATAAGCCTGTTATTTTTCTACTTTGAATTGTTTCACATTGTCATTTCGAGACCTTTTATAGCCGACTATGCTGCATTAGCTTTGCTCATTGTTGAAGGTTGTGCGGCGACCTGTAATTGTTAATTTCTATGTCATTTTGGTCTGTTGTGGAGAATTGTCTCATTGGCAATCATATCACATCTTTTTTAATATGTATTTGCTAACTATTTGTATGGTTCTAATTATATATACTGAGTGCCAATGAAAACGCAACACTTGGTTTTTCAAAAATAAAATTTATATTAGAAATCATAATCTTTCAAACTGAATTGTTCTTGAAAATTAACAATTCTAACAATAGATCGATATCAAACAAAAATGTTTCATTGTCATCTTTCGGGCGCAATAGATAAACGAAACATCCAATGTCGAATCATCAAATCACAGTCCTAACTAAAAATGTTACAACCCCGTTGTGCAGCGCAATCTCGACAGCGACGTGGAATTGATCATCCAGGACGTTTAATGTGATCTCGAGGAATGTTATTCCACTTGTCCTGTAAAGCAAACTTAAGCTGACTTTATGATATTGGTGGTGGTTTTCATCGTCTAAACCATGTCAAATCTGATGCAAAATTTGCTCTATCGGACCTAAATCTGGGGAAACGCACGACTTTTGGCCAAGGCTGGTGCCAAACGTCTATGTAACCACCACTGATGATTTTTGGTACATAATGAATGATTTTTGGTCTACAGAATTCGATGTTTACACCAGACAGCCGTTTAGATGTCGACTGTGGTCCTCTTTAACCGTTGAATTTCTGCGCAAATGGTGCTTTACTGAAATTGCTCCATAGGATCTACCGTGACCACCATTGAACTCACGTGACCTTTGGACATCCATCAGAGTCGATATCGGATATGTTAAAGACCAAATGTATCGGTTTTGCTGAGCGTTTCTTGCTTTTTGAACCCCGGGAAGTGGCTTATCATTAACTGATCCATTTTTGTTGAATTTGTTGATGATTTGGGTTATTGTATGCTGTGAAAGGCTTCATTGGATCATGCCCGAAACTGCATGTCGCTGGTTGTCAGAAAGTCCTGGCATTTACTCAGATGTTGATTGCAGTTTCCTTACAATAAGAGTGGGAAAATTCATGACATTAGCCAAGCTTTAAATGACAAAATCGTGAAAATGGTGCGTATGTTGAAAAGCGGTGAACTTGGTTTATGTCCGTTCAAAATAACCCTTACTTTGCATTTGTTCCAAAAATCACCCAACCCTAAAGTTGTCGACAATTGTCTTTAAAGTCATTTTCAACCAACTTTACAAAGTTCTAATATAAAATAAATAAAAATTATCAGACTTTTTTGAAAAACAAAAGTGTTGCGTTTTCATTGGCACTCAGTATATCTTTTTGGTGGCTTGTCAGTATCATTAGTAAAACACCTTAAAATGTTGAATTGATCCTCAGATTAGAAGACATTTATTGGTTTTTAGTAATGACAATGCCTAACATGATGCTTGGGCCTGATGAGCTAGAAAGTAAGCTTCTGTGCTGTTTTCTATCAATTCTTTGATAATATCTCCTTCAAAGCTGGTGAAAGCAAAACAAATTTGGTCAATGGACAAATAATGTTTGGTTCAAACAAAAAAAAATGCTTTTATCTCCCTGTTACTTACATTGTACATAGAAATGATAATACTTGGAGACATCCTTGTACATGAGAGTTGTCTGTAAAATCTTTATTTCACAAAGAATGAATTGCATAACAATGAACTGAGCTCAAAGCAAAGCACTTTAATAATACACTTTGACCGAGAGCTCAATCCAGTGATATACTTTGTACTACAGGTCCTTCATGAACATCCATCAACCAGAACCATATCTCAATAACATGCCATTCTACATGGTTGGATCAGAAGTCCTGAAAAAGACATGATTTTTTTTTTATTGTATTTAAAGTATATTTGCATACATGTAGGTTAAAACTTTCACAAATTGGTGGTATAATCATTCAGTGTCTGGCAACTATCAATCGCTTCATGCACAAACTGATATAGGTTGAGCAT
Source organism: Mytilus edulis (assembly GCF_963676685.1). Classification (NCBI taxonomy): domain Eukaryota; kingdom Metazoa; phylum Mollusca; class Bivalvia; order Mytilida; family Mytilidae; genus Mytilus; species Mytilus edulis. Next base: position 14,301,766 of record NC_092353.1, read on the forward strand.
GAGTGCCCCTCTGTTGGAAATAAAAATATACCTCCACCTAATTTTAGTCAACTGATGAAGAAACATTCAAAACTATAAAATGTTATCAAAGACTTGTCAGTGTCTATATAATAGCTATTCACCATCGCCACTGAATCAGTGATATATGTACACATAAATACATGTAAGACTAAAATTAAAGTACATATATAAGACTAAAACTGACATTCGGTCTTTACCTTCATTCTCCAAGTCGTGTTCAAATCTGATTCATGATAAAATAAAAATTATAACCAATGAAATCAAAGGTAAATTAAGAACCCCCCCCCCCCACCAACCCCCCCTTGTCTGGAAAAAAAATGGTTGATTATTTAGAGAACCACTGGATCATGATCAGAGTGGTCCCTCTCTTAGGCAGTCAGTGGGCCCCCACTTATGAAAATTTCTGGATTCGCCACTGGAAATATCCCTCTAATTGACTAGCGTTTAAATCCCAGTTTTCTAATATGGTAGCTAGGTGGAACCTAAAACTAAAAAATTTGAAAAAAATATTTTAAATATATTTCAAATGCATGTACATGTGATAATATAAATTCTCCAAATTTCACTGTATTTTCCCTTTTGATGTTTTTCAACTACAGCCAGTTTGGTGTGGGTTGATGTTTGATTGTTGTACATGTTATATATCGACATGAGATTTGTTTATATACATAATACTTATTTCCCTAAATTCAAATAAAATAGATGTGAGGAATTAAAGGAAACCATATGCAAATATTAAAAAAATAATTTGCATTTGTTCTGTTGATTGATAGTGGTACACATATGAAGAAATGGTGAAATCACTTATATATAGTTCTGATTAAAAGTTTCATGATAGACATGCATGGTAAATAAGTAGTAGGTTGTTTGAAGTTTGCAGCATATTCAACTTTGAACATCTTTTTCAGGTCTACAATCCATATAAAAATCTGTATCTCAGTGATCAGATCTATGTGGTATAATTTCCAACGAGACAGCTTTCCAGAGGTTAAAATAACAAAGTAATTATAGGCAACCATATGCATACAGCCTTAAAAAGTGAGAAAAAAACAGTCTAGACATGTTAAGTAAGCAACAATTAAATTAAGAAAAGTAATGGCCTGATTTGCAACTTATAAACAACTGGTTTGGAACCCTCCCCCCAAAAAAATCAAAGAGCAGATTGCTCTGAGGGATACGATTGCCGTTGTTTTGTTGACACATGTACATGTAGCTGGATAATATTATTTTCAAAACTAATTCAACTGCACATGTAAAATAGTTACAAAATAGCCAACCCCGGATAAAAGTGTATGAACAATGCAATTAGGCCTATTGTGTTTTATTTTTGTACTATCAATTCCAAGTTTACTTTCCACAGCAGTCACTGAGACTCAGAGTGAGAGAAAGTATTTCACTTCGTATCTTATCACCTATTTTCCTACTTTAATTCTAGGAGGAACCCAATTCCTAACTCTTTAAATATTTAATTTCCTTTCGGTCAGTGATCATGACTCCTTTCCGTACACATTTATATGTTTAAATTGCGATCGTTTTTAATATAATACACTTTATTGACAGAATGAGCTAATACTCGACGTAGTGTTTTGATTCAGAATTCACGGAAGTTACTTCCGGAAGGGAGACAACTTGAAACAATAATATGGAAGACTCCATTTCGCCTGAAGGGGTGTTCTACGATGTGGACTATATTTATTTCAATTTAAATGATGCATATGATTTAAAATTATGCAACAATAATAACCTTCAATAGCAGACATACATAGAAAAGATCCCACGAGTTAAAAATTAATTAATTGAGTGGGGAATCCAGAGCAACCATTCAATCGAAAACCCCTCGAAGTCAAGAAAACTATACCCATGCGCATAATTTCCAAAAAAAACCTGGAGCAAGAACGTACATGTATATTAAATGTTTATTAAACGACCTAAATAGTTCTCTATTTCTTTATGGAAGTACAATCTCAAAAGGTACCTTCATAAAGGTAAAATATAAGAAAAACTCCACTTCAGTTCTTATATGACAGAAATAAGATTTATCGGAATTCAGAGAACTCTCGCATTTTATCAAAACTGGGAATTCCCTCTAACGTGTTTCTAAATTTATAAAAACACTAAATATAAATACTGCTTAATTCTGATTTTCCGTGTTGTTAAAAACACGCATATAAGTCAAGGGAATTATCAAACATGAAGATTATGAAAAGAACATTATAGGAAAGTTGTTAAAGTTCAATCCCTTTGTTTGTTTTTAACTTTTAAAGCAAGACAATCATAAGAATCTGAGATGTTCCTTAATGTTTAGAATAAAACGATTGACGTGAGGGCAATACTCTGAGCCACCAGTATAAGTCTACAGATTGCTCGAAAGCAATCGTATCCCAAAAATAGTTCCAATGAAGATAAAGGCAAGCCTGGAGGGGATTCATTACATTTGGAACAACTTTTCTGAAGGATGGATACGTATAAAAATTAAAATATGTAATAAGATTGCCAATAAGACAACTACCCACAAATGTTCAAATGACAAAGCAATTATAGGCAACCATACAGCCTTCAACAATGTTCAAAAATGAGGGAAACTGTCCGAACATGAAAAGTATGCATTAATACAATTGAGAAGAGTAATGGCCTGATTCACAATTCCACTAATAAACAGGTCAGGAACATCTACCCTTCAAATAAACCAGATGCTCCACAGGGCGCAGCTTGATACTACAGCAGAGGCCGAACCCTGAACAGTTGGGGCAAGTATGGACACAACATTAAAGCCGGATACAGCTCTGAATTTGGATTGTGATCTAATAGTCAAAACAGAATAGGTTTCTGACACAGAATGAATGTAGTCTAAGAACTTAAAACATTTAATATTAAATTGGACTTTTACCTATTGTGGTCCTTTATCCAAAAGTCTTAATACATGGTTTGAGGCACTTGTCGCAGAAAAAAATCCTATATATAGACTTAGGGGTTGACCATTTGATATTCTGGGGGAGGGGGCAGGAGGATTTGTTTTTGATCGGTTATTTATTTTTGTAATCTAAGAGGACAAATTATTCATTTTCTGCACTAGTGAAGCAAGATTTTTCATTTTCATTAAAGCAAGGGACTGATTATTCATTTTCACAACTGTATTTATGATATTCGAAAAACATACAATTTTTAAATGATTTTTTTATTATAAACAACATATTTGTGTTTCCTTTAAATTTTTATTTTGACATTATTTTTTTTTGCGTACCGAATGCTATAAATTTTTATTTTGACATTTTTTTTGCATGCCGAATGCTATAAATTTTTATTTTGATATTTTTTTTGCATGCTGAATGCTTTAAATTTTTATTTTGATATTTTTTTTGCATGCTGAATTGATATGCACGCAGTTGCGTGTTGGCATATAGGGAGCTACGCGCCTGAATACAATTTAATTAAATATATTAATTAACTGGGAATCCTCCCCCTTTATAAGTAGAGACAATCAATAACCTCAGAAATATTAATCTTAAATTTATATAAATGAAAAGTAAGCTTCCATAAATAAAATTCAAATGTTTCTTAAAATTGGTGAAAGTGGTATAGTCATACCCCAACATGTTGACCATAGATAGATAAACAATTCACTTGCATTCGATTCGCATTTGAACTATGTGTTTGTTAATGTAAACCATTTCAAATGTGAATTAAACTAATTCAAATCAGATTAGGTGTGAACTCAGTATGATTGTCAGGTAGTTTCATACTGAAAGATACTTTTAAGGGAAGGGAAAGAAACGGATAAAACCATGTGTGTTACAAACACTGTTTATTCAAGTCAGAATCCTGGATCTCAATAGTACTTTCATAATGTCAAATAAAAAATGAATATGATAGTTACATACAATGCTACATGTATTTAATATGTATTATATGACATTTATTTTAGTGATTGGTAATTAGGAAAAATCTGAAATTCAGGCGTAAATTGAGACAAACAATATCACTGAATGCAGTTTCTAGTCAAGTGACCAGCAAACATGGAAATCTACCTTTTGAATGAAAAGAGAACTCTAACATTGAAAATGAATGATGTAAATCTAGATTCTAATAATAGCCGAAGGGAGCTCACATTCACAACAGTTAAAGCATTGCTGAATTAGTGAACAAAGCATTTTTCTCGTTAACTTGAAAATCCACCTATTATAATGGGAAAAACCTGAGTTTCAAGACATAAATTGTAAAATTCCTGATAAAAAGCGGTGCCAAGCATGCATGTAATATGCTTGAAACATATTCAAAGAACAAAGTTTTATAACTTCCTAATGTCATTTCCAAAATTTATCAAAACCTAAATCTTACTGTGGATTAAGGGAGAATAAGAGGGAAAGTTGAGTCATCTTTTTAGACTTCAGTTAAACTGAGACTACTATAATGCGTTATAGTAGTCTCAGAGTTGAATAATGACTTATGAAGTTATGTAGACTTACCTTCTAACAGTCTAATTTAAAAAAAAAAACACCACAATACTCAGAACTATGTCTAATTCACTTTGACTACTGATATGCAAACCTAAAAACCTAAATATATATCATAAAACAGTGATTGAAAGATTCATAACACTTTGAAAGGATAATTCAGACAAGTGTTACACGGGGAGCAGGTTTGTTTACAAATAATAATGTCACGTGATCGCGCAGACCTCACATGTTGCATCGCCCTTACAATCCACTAATACATAACCCATTAGTGCATTAGTATGCAAACATGCAACGTGAATGTGATTGCTTATCAAATAATACAGAAATAATGCATGTACAGTTTATGAAGAAAATAGTTCATCAAATAGATCGATTTTCACTTTTGTCTTGACACGAATTAGGTCGGGTTGACATTTTTGTCATCGGGGATAATATTGAGATAAATGGGATAAAACTGACCGTCAAAAAGGTCTAGAGAAGCACATCAGTAGAACCTTAACATTAATAAGTAATACTTACCAAAATTTCTCTAATAAATAAACTATATAACAGAAATTTCACAAAGATAACGGTAGATAATTTTGATGGTGGTGGTGATGCTAGTTAAATTGGCGCGAAATAATATTCTTACTCCTTTTGCTTTACGTAAACAAAATGTATAGAATTGAATTTGACTAAAGTTGAGCATAAAAAAAACGTCAATATGCAAAAGCCTGGTAATATATAAATGATAAAATGTGTATAAATTTCCGTAAACGAATTTACCCGTATACTTCACTAAGAATTACATTTGAGCGCAAGGAGATCTATTTGTGAAACGGTTTATATAACCCCGGTTGAACTCAGGGTCGTATTAATAACGGATTTTTTTGCGATGCTTTTAAATCATTGAGGCCATTTATTTTTATTACGGGTTTCCACATCTTTAAATCGGAATTATAGAAAAAATGGAATGTTGTTAGCAGAATCAAAACAGAAATGATGAACACTGCAACATTTTCAGTAAAACATAAATAGGATGGAGGATCTGTGTATTCACATTATTTGTAAAACTCTCCTTATTCCTGTGAAGCGTGTGCTTTACATCGAGGCTTTCTATGCTTATCATCGACGCCACAGTACTTCAACCAATCAGACAACGTTTATTTGGGGCATTCGACCTATTTTAACTCAGATTTTGGAATTTTTTAATCGAAATTATAGAAAAATGGAATGTTGTTTGTACATATAAAATAGAAAAAGATGAATACTATTAGCTAAAGCAAGTTTAGATGGGGTTCTGTGTATTTACATTGTTTGTACAACTCTCCTTACTGATGCCATATTTTGGAATTTCCGTGACCTAAATGGTTCGCGAAAATTAATATTTTTATATATAGTATTAATACACCTAATCGCTATTTATTCCATACCGGATAAGTTCTAACATTACACAACTTTTTCATCCAGTTGAAGCTATCTGGGGGCCGTTGAAACAATTCACCATGCACAATACTTTTTAATGAAAACCCTTTTAACTTACCGTAAATACTTAAAACAAAATAATTTTTACTTCAATTTAATTTCGAAAAAAGTGGATCATACTATATTAAAGTTTCTTGATAATCGCTTTCTAAAGTTTTTCCTCCCTCAGCTCTCTACTGAAAAACCTCTATTTTCAGCCGCATGACCCAAACAGGAAGTTTTACATGTGACTGGTTTTGCCAGATTGGACTAAATAGCAATAAGGTGTATTTTCTGGGATTGTTGAAAACTTGCATATTCATCACTATCTGATTTTATGGGTATAACAATCCAGACAGACAAATAGCAATAAGGTGTTTAGGAAAACATGACCTAAAGCCTCCTTCATATAAGTCAAAAACTTGGAAACTCATACTGAATGGTCAAATGTGTTCAATATGAAAATTGCAGTTAAGATGGTAAAATCAATCAGCCGTTAACGAAATGGACTGAAAGTATGACTTTTGCGCAAATTTAAAAGGGAAACAGAGGCGGATTTAGAGGGGGGCCCGGCCCCCCCCTTTTTGGGAAAAAATTTGGTTGCTTATATAAGGAATCACTGAAGCGTGACTGGAGCGGGCCCCCTCTTAGGTCAGTCAGTGGGCCCCCACATATGAAAATTCCTGGATCCGTCACTGGGAAATGACGGGGAAGGGGAAAATTAACATTCAAGCAGAGCAAATGCTGTTTAAATTAGTATGCGGGTTTTAAATATAGAGTGAAAGTGGAGTCATCTTTTTAAACTTAAGTTAAATATAACTTATGTAGACTTACCTTCTAATTCAATAAAAAAAAAAACACACACGACTCAGAACTATGTCTAATTCACTTGGACTACTAATATGCAAACCTAAAAACAAAAAGAAATATATCATAAAATAGTGATTGAAAAATTCACAACACTTTGAAAGGATAATCCAGACACGTGTTACACGGGGAGCATGTTTGTTTACAAATAATAATGTCACGTGATCGCGCACTGACCTCGCATGTTGCATCGCCCTTACAATTCACCAATACATAACCATTTTCATGCAAACATGCAACGTGAATGTGATTGGTTATCAAATAATACAAAAATAATGCATGAACCGTTGAAGAAAAAATTATTTCATCAAATAGATGGATTTTCACTTTCGACACGAATAGGTCGAGTTGACATTTCTGTCATCGGAGATAGTATTGAGATAAATGGGATAAAACGGACCGTCAAAAAGGTCTAGAGAAGCACATCAGTAGAACCTTAACATGAATAAGTAATACTTACAAAAAATTCTCTAATTGATAAACTATATGACTAAAATTTCACGAAAATAACAATAAATAATTTTGTTCTTCGTGATGAAACTGCTTAAATTGGCGCGAAAAAATATTCTTACTCCTACTGCTTCACGTAAAAAAAAATGTATAGAATTGAATTCGACTACAGTTCAGCATAAAAAAACGTGAATATGCAAAAGTCTGATAATATGTTAATGAAAAAGTGTGCATAAATTTTCGTAAACGAAGTTACCTGTATACTTCACCAAGAACTACATTTGAGCGCAAAGATCGTATGTGTGATTCGGCTTATGTAACAATCGTCAATCGGAACTACTCGGCTATTCACTTCGTGCAACCAGAAAGGCCGAGTAGTTCCGATTGGTAACAAAGTACAACATGATTAATGGAATTTTTTGCGTTGCTATTAAATCATTGAAACCACGTGATTGAGGCCATCTATTTTTATTGCGGGTTCCACATATCTAAATCGGAATTATAGAAAAAATGGAATTTTGTGAGCAGAATCAAAACAGAAATGATGAACACTGCAACATTTCCATCAAAATAAAAATAGGATGGAGGATCTGTGTATTCACATTATTTGTAAAACTCTCCTTCTTCCTGTGAAGCGTGTGCTTTACATCGAGGCTTATTATGCTAAGCATCGACGCCACAGTACTTCAACCAATCAGACAATGTTTATTTGGGGCATTCTATCTAATTTTACTCAGATTTTGGAATATTTTAATCGAAATTATAGAAAAATGGAACATTGTTAGTACATATAAAATAGAAAAAGATGAATACTTTTAGCTGGAGATAATTTGGATGGGGGTTCTGTGTATTCACATTATTTGCACAACTCTCCTTACTGATGCCATATTTTGGAATTTCCGTGACCTAAATGGTTCGCGAAAATTAATATTTTTATATATAGTATAGTAATAATACCTTCATGTCATGCTCTATGCTCATTTTAACATGGGTAGGCATTATATTTGTCGATATTGTAATGCCGACATTCCCCCCTTTTTATAGTTAACCTATGTCTGTATAGTTTCTTGAAATTATTGAGGATAAAACTATAGATGTTAGTGAGATGTCTAATGTTACAAGTAGTGTAAGACTTGTCATTTGTTATTTTGGCTGTTGTTTTCATGATACGACAGATTTGTGTATGTTAGTTTGTTAAGAAGTTTCAGTTCACGTACTGATTCCGTATTTTCGCGGTAGTTACCTTATTATACTATAAACTCAAATAAGACTGTTCTAATGATCTACTTATAAATTTAATGTCGAAACCCATCTTTATTGATGAAGATCAATCATTGTTTACAAACAGTATCAACATTACGGGAGTTTCCCTAATATGATCCATGGTTGCCGATTGGTAAACAATATGTAACAAGCTCTGTCATTGGTCAGTCGAAAGTATTACTACCAAAACAACAACAGTAACGACGGAGTGTTGGGTTGACAATGAATGGGTAGTGACAAACTTAACTAGAAGCTGGAATATGTCTGAGAAATACAGACAAGCGTTGAGAGTTAACTTTGTTTTAATTTAAGATTGTCGGTGCCGGTGACGGTGCTAAATACGGGTGCCGGTGACGGTGCTGAATACGTGTGACGGTGACGGTGCTAAACACCGGTGACGGTGACGGTGCTAAACACCGGTGACGGTGACGGTGCTAAACACCAGTGACGGTGACGGTGCTGAATACGGGTGACGGTGACGGTGCTAAATACGGTTACCGGTGACGGTGACAGTGTCGGTGACATTGCTATTGAAGGTGCACATCAAGAGTTATGTTAGCGGTTTTGACATGATTAATATGTCATTTAATGTGTTATACTTAGTTATTGTCTTCTTAGTTCTATAATGAAGAAAGGTGTTTTAATCCTTCAATTGAGATTATAGAAAGATACAAAATAAGTGACAACCTTGTTACTTGACTGTTGAATTATATGTACTAGTTGTGTGTGTCTATGTGAGACCAACCTTAACCGGGAACCTGACCAGACCAGTGACCGATCCTGCAAGACCCATTCTCTCCGGCGTGGATTATTTTTGATATTAATAAAATATGAAATTTTATTTTATTCAGATATTTTATTTCATAACTGAGAACTATACATAAATACAAGTACTCGTTTTCCCTTTCTGTAACGTGTTTTGGTCCGATGGTTAATAGTGGACGTCGAACCTTACACTTTATAGATCCTTTAAATCCCTTTTTATTTGTGACCCTGTGTTCTCTGGTGGCCGACTCTAGCACCAGGGAGGCGGCGTTACAATTTGGTGGCAGCGGTGGGATTGATTTATAGAGTCTGTTAGTGTTTGTACATTTAGCAAATTAATTATATAAAATGGATGATTCAAACGTTGTTACGTTTGGTCCACATCTCAATGAGATTGATGATGAAGCTGATGCAACTATGCATGACAATTTATTAGAGAAACAAAGTTCTGAAATTTATAGAACAACGGAGAGAATGATGGCAGAAGCACGTTCAGAAATGAAACTTCGGATGGACAAATGTTTTTCCGATTTTTCAAAGGATATGAATCAGTTGTTTGCAAAATTTGAAGGGCAAGCTATGGAAAGTAGGTCCACCCCAATTTTAGGAAGGGGAATAGAAACTCCAGCAAGTAGTCTGGACCAAGCAAGTAGTCTGGAACACATAACCAGGCAAGACAGAACTGATAAAAATAACAGTCATATTCCAAATATCCGACGGTCAAAATCTGATATTTCTTGCAAAATAAAACCACAAATATATGACGGCTCGGATGATTTGGAGGAGTATTTGACCCAATTTAATTTATTGGCAGAAATAAATGATTGGGACCCTAAGACTAAGGCCTTACTTTTGGCCAGTAGTTTATCTGGAAGTGCTCGGGCTATATTAAATGAAATCACAGATGGGGAACTACACAATTTTGAGTGTTTGGTAAATGCTATGAAAAGTAGGTTCGGTTCTATAAATAGATCAGAAGTGTTTAGAGCAGAGTTGCAAACACGAGTACGATTTAAAAACGAAAGTTTGCCTGAATTAGCTCAGGCTATTAAGAAACTGACACGTAGGGCTTATCCTGGTACCTCTCCACTGGTTAGGGACACATTAGCTTTAGATTCTTTTATTGATGCAATACCTGAGACAGATGTACGTCTCAGATTAAGGGAGGTTGGACCAAAATCAATAAATGAGGCAGAAAATATTGCTGTTAGACTCGAAGCATTACGAGTTGCCGATATAAGGAAAGGTCGAAATGTTCGCATTGTCGATATTGAAACCGTTCAAGAGCCTGATCTGAAACGGGAAATAAATGAAATCAAACAAAGTATTGAATCTTTGACGAGTGAAGTACTTATTATCAAAAATCAAAATGATCAGCAATTCCGAGGAGATAATAATTATAGAGGAAATAAAAATAATTCCAATAGAAATTTTAACAATAAAGGAGCATTTCGTCGTTAGGAAAACGGAAAAATGTCCAGTCAGGAGAGAGAATGATTTCTCGACACTGTGAATACTATTATTTTAATATTGTGTTGTGCCACCAAAACAGTTGTTTTGTTTTGGCTACTATATATGTATATATGCAATTAAAAGTTCGTATGCTCGTTTTAGTTGGGGCTAGTTTGTTTAATTTTTTTATTTTGAAGACCGATTTGTTCTGGACAATTATTATACCGAAACAGATGTTTTATGTATAGAGGTCATGTTGATTTCCTTTCACTAAGGATTGTTTAATAATTAAGGATGATGTTGTCCTTTGTCTCAAAATCAGAGGTAATGCCTCTTGCTGTAGAATCTCCGTAGCAGAGATTGTAGAATTTCCGCTCTAAATATAAATTATTAATGAAGGCAAAAACTGCAGTGGCGCTAAATACTATATTTTTTACAATGTGTTTAATACTTATGAACACGTTTAGTGAATATACTGATCTGTACTGGTCATTTCTGATGCAGACATTAAAAACAAAATAGAAGGTCAACTGATAACTTGGTTAGAAACTCTGGTTGCAGGTAGTGCTTTATACAATTGTTGAGCACACTAGCATGATGCAAATATATTATTACGATCTTAGTCGGTAGCCCTATCTAGAGAATTGTTCTCAAAACTCTTATATAGAGTAAAATATGAAAAATAATAATAGGAGAGTATGTAGAATTGAGCTAGATGATAAAAGCTCAATACATGATAATTAAGAATGTCTCAGTTAAATACTGATACGGATATATTTTGGCTTGGCCAGTCAAATATATACCTTGAAGGTATGATTCTTGAGACTTGAGCAGTAAGAATGTAGTAGACATTTGATCTGAAGATAACGAGAGGTACACAACGAGGCACCTTCCGAAAGAAAGGCTGCGTGTACATGTCATATTTCCCAGATCAGATAGCAAGTTAAAGTTGTGATTGATTGCTAAAAAGAGATAGACACATGTTTGACCTAATTTCTGGTCAGTGTCTATGGAGCAAAGCTTGACAAAAGCGGGTTTGCTTAAATATCTTTACAATATTTGCAAGCCCGAATATTAGTACATGTATAAAAGAGAGAAAGAGTCTAGTCAATGTCAAATAATGTTGTAAAAAAAACCTGGAAGAATAAATAGTAAAGAATAATAAATTGATAGAAAGAGAAATTTGCTCAATAGAGATAAACATGAGTGACCAGATTATTGGTCGATGTTTATGGAGTAAAACTTAGTAGAAGCGGGTTTGCTTAAATATCTTTACAATATTTGCAAGCCAGAACGTATAATATAAAGTGAAATAGGTATATGTAATACAAAATAGGGCTGTATAGGAAAACTAAGAGAAAAAGAAAGTAATAATTATTTAGGAATAGATAGAAACGACAGATTTGTTCAATAGAGATAGACACATGAGTGACCTAACTTCTGGTCAGTGTTTATGGAGCATTGAATGATCAAATGGTTTTGCTGGTGAAATATTTTACAATGTTTGCAAGCCTAAATATCAGAAGTAAAGGAAAAACCTGAAACCAGAGTGGACAGAAATCAAAGTACAAAAGTTCTTTAAGTGTAGGTTGTTGACATGAATGAATTTATTCGTGTAATTCTTTTTGTATGTTCGTCAGCTTAAGAAAAATAATAATAATGAATTGGATTCTATTTTAATTAAACCTTACAAACGAATGTATTTGGGGACCAAATCCTTAAAGGTTGTGGCAATGTAATGCCGACATTCCCCCCTTTTTATAGTTAACCTATGTCTGTATAGTTTCTTGAAATTATTGAGGATAAAACTATAGATGTTAGTGAGATGTCTAATGTTACAAGTAGTGTAAGACTTGTCATTTGTTATTTTGGCTGTTGTTTTCATGATACGACAGATTTGTGTATGTTAGTTTGTTAAGAAGTTTCAGTTCACGTACTGATTCCGTATTTTCGCGGTAGTTACCTTATTATACTATAAACTCAAATAAGACTGTTCTAATGATCTACTTATAAATTTAATGTCGAAACCCATCTTTATTGATGAAGATCAATCATTGTTTACAAACAGTATCAACATTACGGGAGTTTCCCTAATATGATCCATGGTTGCCGATTGGTAAACAATATGTAACAAGCTCTGTCATTGGTCAGTCGAAAGTATAAATACCAAAACAACAACAGAAACGACGGAGTGTTGGGTTGACAATGAATGGGTAGTGACAAACTTAACTAGAAGCTGGAATATGTCTGAGAAATACAGACAAGCGTTGAGAGTTAACTTTGTTTTAATTTAAGATTGTCGGTGCCGGTGACGGTGCTAAATACGGGTGCCGGTGACGGTGCTGAATGTTCTCTGGTGGCCGACTCTAGCACCAGGGAGGCGGCGTTACAATATTTTACACTGAGCGTTAGCGAGGTGTAAAATGTGGTCAAATACAATGCCTACCCATGTTAAAATGAGCATAGAGCATGACATGAAGGAATTATTTCGATTCTAATAGGACAAATACAGTATTTTTATATGTCGAAGCGTACAAAATTACCGTCAAAATGTTTGGCTGTTCCCGTTTCCTTCTCTTCTTGCATTTCATATTTGATAAGTTTAAATGCTACGAGCAGGGTAAATATATGCTGTTTCATAAAAAGAATATAATAAAAGTTTATGTTAGCTGCTTAAATGTATATATTTTAAAGGATAACGATGGAAATAACGTTAATATAAACAGTTAGTTCGTGCGCATGTGTCAAACATATTTTGTGCTCATTAGAACACGGCTTTGTTTACAAAGCGTAATAAGGACGTCATATTAGAATCGTAATTAATTTTCTTAGTGTATGTTAAAGGGAATTTATAATACCAAACATAAATATTTTATTCACAACAGTTAAAAACGTATTACCAGTTATATTTCGGTGGTGCTTAACTTTTGTCGGACTATATATATATCCTAATTATAATATAGGATATACTATTAACTAATTAAATTTCAAAGTCAAGTGTCTGTTTGAATTATATCCACAGTTAAGACATCAATTCAATGTAATATTTTATTATTTATTTATAGATTTCTCTGGTCTGCATGTTCTTCGTGTGTACTATATTGCTGTCACGTAATGTTGTCATTTAAGCGGTGTTTTAACAAAGACTTATTAGAGGGAGGTGTTACTAGCCTTAAAAATCAGGTTCATTCTTTTTTTGGTACTGTTTTGTGATCTGCTTTTATTATCATCAAATCGATGTATGACTATTGAATAGCGGTATACTGTTTATTGCCTTTATAGCAAAGAGAGCTTTATTTGATAAACTTCTGTGTCGTGTTGAGGTAAACGATTGACACACTGCTGACCAAAACAAGGGAATGTGGACAATTATTCTGCTGACTACATACAAGTTTATTGCAGGAAAGTAATTTTATTGTATTTGCGATCATTTATGTATTAATATGCTATAAGTTAAAAGTTGCATTTCTCTGAAATCTGCTTTCAAACGTTGACTAAACAAAATTGACACAATGCATGAAACTTTGTTCGTGTTTGCCTAAGGAGTAGGGGCAATAAGGCCCTTATTTGGCCCAAAAATTACTGCAAATTTAAAAGTTATCATACATATTTTTAAATTACTGAAAAGTATCTCAGGTAGAGGGTATTCAGAAAAACAAAATAATTTTGGACATTGAACAAGTTACCATGGCAACAAATCATGCCTTAATTTGCATATTTTGTAAAATTTTGTGATTTTCCTTGTTTTTCATCAAATTTTTAAGTATATTTTCGATTGGAAAAGTATGTGAGCACCCAAGAAACAACTTTATATTTGGTTAGATTTTGTCAATAGTAATAATTAAGCTTCAGTTAAATTATTTTGTTGTTTCTTGTTGTATAAAGATAGAAAACTGCATAAATTCTGAATTTTCTTCGTTTTTGTGAAAACAGTACATATTATGACGTAATTGTGACGTCATCACATAAGAATCTTAATGTTTTTCATTTATATTTCTTGACCCTATGCATTTCTAAAGATTATGTGCTAATTTGAAAAAGTTATCAAACATTTTATTTTCTTGGGCCAAAACCAGGCCTTAATGCCCCTACTGGCAAAACGTTTTGGAATTTTGGTTTTCAATGCTCTTCAATTTCGTAATTTATTAGGCTTTTTTAACTTTTTTGGATTCGAGCGTCACTGACGATTCTTTTGTAGCGTCTGGTGTAAATATTTTTTTTTATCCTGGTATCTATGATGAGTTTATTTACAACCACTGGGTCGATGCCACTGCTGGTGGAGTTATAATTCTCCGAGGGTTTTACCAGCCCAGTAGTCAGCACTTCTGTGCTGACATGAATAATCAATGATATGGTCATATTTATTAATTAACTGTTGACAAAACTTTTGAAATACTAAAGCTTTTCGTCCTCAGGATTAGATAACCTTAGCTGTGTTTGGCAAAACATTTTGGAATTTTGGTCCTCAATGCTCTTCAACTTCGTACTTATTTGGCCTACATAACGTTTTTGGATTCGAACGTCACTGATGAGTCTTTTGTAGACGAAAGGCGCGTCTGGCGTAAATACAAAATGTAATCCTGGTATCTATAATGAGTTTATTTCCTGAAGTTTTAGTGTTCTTTCTCGTATTATATCTTAAATAATTTCTAATAAATAATTGGTTATGCTTAAAGATAATATAAAGAAATTATTCATTTAAATTGAAAGGTTTTGTATACTCCGTCGAGTTTCAATGCCAGTGAACTTCTTTTTTTTTTATATTAGATGAAACATTGATCTTGATCGGAGGTTTTTCCTGGAAATGTCCTGTCACATGTTTAGACATAAAACTGTTCTCTTGATTTAAACATAATCAAGTTTTGATAACCTTCAATCTTTGCTAAAACAAAAGCGATCCCAGAAAGATTACTTTTTGAATTAACGTTATACCTAAATATTAGCTTGAAATAGTTGAATAAACGTTTACGTAACTACCATTAAAGTTTTTATTCAACAGATCAAAACGTTTTAACCATATGTAGCTCCATTCAAAACTTGTATTGATTCACATGCACATGTTAAATGGCATATGTATGAGAACAGACTTTTTAAAATAAATACCTTTATTAAGTGTAAATTCACTTACTGTTGTACCTTCGGTATAACAATAGTTTTATTGTTCAACGAATCATTTAAGTAACCGAGTAGTATTTGTTTTCCATGTTTTTACATGACCTAGGTTCTTCATACAAAGCATAATTAAATTTGTTTAATCTACATGAAATTTCTATATGAAGGGCATGATAGTATAACTGATCACTTTTGTTATTTAATTGACAGAATAAAAAAGTCATTGCTTTAATAGCAATAATTTTAACCAGTTTCTCCCGTAGAAAACATTTCGATATAATTATATAGGCCTAAGTTAATTATGGAGAAGCGAACTTGAATCAACAATCAACATTGCCATGACGTTGTCCGTTTATTTTCAATTGACAAGTTTGACTGCCCTTTGGTATCTTTCGTCTCTCTTTGATTCAGTTTAAATTATGTTTATTGAACAAAACGACGAATGCAAATCACATAAAACGAATTAAATCATATAATGAATGATGTAAAACCACATCTTATAATGATACAAAAACATGACAAGATCGGAGTAGATAAAGAATGATGTTTGCACATGATATTGGGGAGGAACAAATCATTTAAAGCAGAATGTATATAATAGAAAATTATCTACACATCATACAAAGGTGAGTGCATAGTGCATAAAAGAATTAAGTATGGAAACGGTGCATGTGTCAAAGAGATAACAACCAAACCAACGATACAAAAAAAAACGCACAATGATACATTAGTTAACTAGCAGGTACGGTAGTACAAGCTCCAGACCTCAATAAAACTTATTGAAAGATTTTATCTTCATCATATAAAATCAAGAACAGTAATTTTGTTTTCAAACACTGTAAAAAATACTGCATGGAAAAAGGACACTGGTTAATTCTATTAAATGCTAAACGAACACCTTATACTGATATGTGCACATCCGATTGTGTCGTACTTATATCACATAAAGATAAACTAACAACTTACAATTGAAAAATCTAATCATATCATGTAACAAACAAGACAGATATATGTTCACCAATACACTTATGTTATGTAGGAATAATTCAATTTTGATATCGAATAATTGTAGATAAACGATATTTGTGTTAATACTAAATATTTTATTTACTCCATGATGAAAAAAGAAATTAAAATCAATTGGCTTTTAAAAAATTTTCTGAAAGCAGCGATTTTTATTTTCTTAAGTTGTTAACTTTAAAGAATTCAATAAAACTTGTGAAACAGTGGTCAGTAGTTCTTTTGTTCTTCGTAAGGTCAATAATGGCTTTCCAGATCAATAATGAGAATAAAGTTGAAATAACTTCTTTTACACGCATCATTCTATTGATCGTAAGTTATTCTATATGAAAAGAATGACCGAATGTAGGGGTATTTTTCCTCCGAGAATCCTGACTCCCCTAGATGTTTTATACGACAAAAAGTTTTGAAATATGAGTTTATTTAATTGGTATACACTCAAAAATTATAATATTTGCTATATTTACAGGATTTTTTGTAAATATTAAATGCTTCTTTTTTCTTATTGATTTGGTATAATCTCAGTTATGCAAGACTATATTACTTCTTCACATATAAAACGGGTTTCTTGATTCACACTTTTAAAAAGGTACATGTATTTGATATATAATCATATTTTAAAGAATTCAAAATGAGGAGTTTAATTTCGTTTTTAGAATTTTAGAAATTACCTATCGTGAATATTTAAATATTGTTTTTAAGAGGTAGACTATATGTGTCTAATTACTATACAAAAAAAGCTATGTGCAATGCTTTGAGAGAATATATTGGTAAATATCAGACTACAGTTACTAATCTACATATGGTGTATTACAAAATTATAAATTGAACAAAACCGGTTTAAATGTGTCATTATCAGAAACAAAAATGTTAGTGATACTGTTATTTTGTAACCATTGGAACTTTTATTCAAATGTTGATATCAATTCGATTATTTGCCCGTTTAAAGCACATCGTACGGGTTTTTTTAATATTATTTTTCGTTCTGTATACTAGTTATCTGTGTGTATTACACATTCTCTTTGTCGTAAAGTTATGATTATTGCATGCTGTATGAAATCTACTCGGAATAACAGAAGCAAATATAAGAGTGTGGTGAACTACAAATATTAAAGAAAATTGTGTCTTAACTGATCTTAGTAGCTTGGTAGTGATAGTATCACTTACCCAGAAAACGAAGGGGGGAATACAGTACAATATAAGTAAATCTTTATCTTCCAACATAAGTTTGTGACATTAAGTATTCTCTTGTCACTATTACTTTGGATACATTTCAGCGTACTCTTAAACAGGAAAAATCTGAACCAGTTTGTTCTTATCCATAACAATAAAACTGTCTTATTTTCGTGAGCCAATTTTGTTTTTTCCCGACTTTCACGAGTAGCAAAACAATGTAAATTCAAATTATTGCAATTATGTGAAACTTTATTCTTTCCTTATATGAATAGATCAAGAAGATTGCGAATTTGTTAAGAAAGAACTTAACGCGAACATAATTTGCTTTACAGTACTTAAATACATTCGGCAATTCTCGGTAGAATCCGCATTTCTCCTTAGATGAGGGTACGGAATCGGCCGAGTTGAGACGAATTTACTTAAATACTTGAATAGACGGGAAAAGAATAATCAACGAACAAAATATAGTAAGTTACATTTGACGGAAATTCTTTTATGAAACTGAAAATAAATCGAAATTTATATTTGTCGTTTTGTTTAAATTGTTCCTTCTCATTGAGAACAATAGAGAACAAATATTGTATTCACTGTTAGATGTTATTTATGAAGACGTAAAAATGAATTAAACAAATTTGTATTAATTTGTACAAACATTGTTTTATCGTAAGTTGATTGCATTAAGTCATAAGGTCTGGAAAGTTCTACAACATCCATTTATATAAGGATTCAGGATTTTTAAGTGAATTTTCGAAATGAAATGGGACGTTTCACTTTTGTTATTACGTTTCATACATTTCACAGGTATGCTAATTCTTAGAATATAAACTACTGATGGTTTTGTTGCTTTTTGAATTTTCATTTTGAAAAATACTACTAATAAGGAAAAAATAAAATAAAATAATAAAAAACTCCATGGAAAATTTAAAACGAAAGTCTATTATCAAATAGCAAGACCAAAGATTCACACACACCAAACGAATGGATAATAACTGTCTAACTCCTGACTTGGTACAGGTGTTTTATTATGTAGAAACTGGTGGCTTAAACTTGGTTGTATAGCTAGCTAAATATCTCACTTGTATGAGCGTGGCATTAAATTAAATTATATTGACATCGATTTGTAAACAAAACAAACAGACATATAATAGATAAAATGTCAAAAATAAGGATACAGCAGTCAACATTATCTTATAATCTTATTTTTTTTTATGTTATGTCTTGTTTTTGTTTTCTCTTACTTGATTTTTTGCTTATTATTTGATTTTGTTTTTCAGTTGATGATGTTTATGGCTGGAACAGGCCATCTTTTATCAGTAGCTGGTACCCTATTGAATCTCAGAATTCAGAAAATTCAAGTCTTACAGTGACACATTCCCTTGGTGAGCTTCCAGCTAAACTGGATATTCAAATCAAAGTTGTCATAGATGGTGTGGATTACATTTTTACTGGTATCGGATCGGCACAAAGAGATAATGATATTGCACATGATTATGGAGGAGTTGTGTACATCTACAATAATGCTGAAGTTATTCTTTCACTTCCATTTGGTGGCGCTGACAGCGGAGGCGTAGCCTATACAGGTATATTTCACGCACCAGTTTCCTCTGTCTAGCTTTTTTATACAGTTTTGTTGTTATTCCTAATGTATTCATAATACACAAAGTTTTCTTAATTATTCAGTGGAAGAGTTTGAGATTGATGGTTTTCAGAATGTGATAATATAAAGGAATATTTGTAAGGTAAGTTTTAATCCCAAAACTTTATTTTGTTAGATAAAGTGACAAGCAATAATGACAGTAGTACTTTTAATTTTGAAAAAAATAAAATCCGATCGATACAAAATACTAGCAAATGTTTAAATTCCATGGACTGGTTAACAAGTGTCAAGTAAAAAAGTATTCTCAAACTTATAAGGTTGATACAGGATAGTTGATCCATCCCTTATATTAGAATGTTCAGTGGAAATACTTTCAAGTCTTAAATTATCAACAAATTAAAACCACTTAGTATGTGTGTTTATCAATTAACGATACATTTTTTAATTTTCCTAAAAACCTTGCAAGATGGAAAATTGTTCGGGTTTTTTTTTTTGTTTTTTTTTATTCTAGTCTACATATTGATCGATACAAGACATAAAAGAAACTCTTTAAAAAGAATGGAGTTGGGAAGAAGATGACTTTAAAAACAATTCTGATGAACTTGTTTCAAACAAGATAGCCATGCTTGTCGGGTACAATAAATTGAAGGGTCATTATCAAACTTTTATATTTCGTTGCCATGGAATTTATAATTGTTTGAAGTTTGCTTAAAATTAGTCAATATACGAGAAACCTTGTTCGATTATTTGTCGTTTGCAGGTTATATATTTGTAGATTATTATGTTTCAATAAAGGTAACAGCAGTAAAACCGCTGTTAAAAGTCATAAATCGATTAATCTTTCATCTTGTAATAGTATTAAAACATTTGACTTTTTCTACACTTTACACAAGTATTCCACATTCCAAACTAAGAGACAAATCACAGGAATTGGTATTGCTTTGTTTCATAAAAAAAAAAGAATAGCCAACGTAGATACACGTATCTGGTCTTAGGGAGGGATTAATCCTACTTTGTAAAGGATCACTCTGATTCAAACAAAATTTTTTCTGAAACTGACAATTTAAAGATGCTTGATTTCTTGATTGACAACATATTTGTTACGTTCGGAGGACGTGTTTTTCAACAGATGGTCGGCATTCCAACGGGAACAAATCGTGCCGCTCTTCTTGCCGACTTGTTTCTTTATTATTATGAGGCTGACTTCTTAGGAAGAAAGATAAGAAGTTAGCAATATCCTTTTACTCTACTTTCCGCTATATAGATGATGTTCTTTCACTAAATAATTCAAAATTTGGTGACTTTGTTGAACGCATCTTTCCCATCGAACTAGAAATAAAGGATACATCAGATACAGTTAAGCCTCATGTCTTGACTTACATCTAGAAATTGACAATAAGGGTCTCGGTTGAAAACAAAACTTAACGACAAAAAAGATTATTTCAGCTTACCAATCATGAACTTTACTTTTAAGTAGCAACATTCCAGCAGCACGTGCATACGGTGTATATAGCTCCCAATTGATACGATATTCCCGTGCTTGCATTTCCTATCACGATTTTCTTAATAGACGGTTGTTGCTCACAAGGAAGCTATTAAATCAACAGTTTCAAATGGTGAAGTTGAAATCATCTCTTCGTAAATTTTACGGACGCCATTACGAGTTGGTTGACCGGTATGGAACAACCGTTTCACAAAATGGTATCGGATATGTGCCTATCGTCGTAACTACAATCCCCTTCATGAATGTGACCTACCGAATTAGACTATTTACAGGATTTGTAATCACATAAAGTTACACGACGGGTGTCACATGTGGAGCAGGATTTGCTTACCCTTCCGGAGCACCTAAGATCATCCCTAGTTTTTGGTGGGGTTCGTGTTGTTTATTCTTTAGTTTTCTGTGTCATGTGTACTATTGTTTGTCTTCTTTTTCATTTTTAGCCATGGTGTTGTCAGTTTATTTTCGATTTATGAGTTTGACTGTTCTTTTGATATCGTTCGTCCCTCTTTTAAGAGAAAACAAATCCAGGTAACAAACTAAAATGGTTGGAAATGCATCATCAATCTGGAATTTAGAATGGCGTTCATTATTACTGAACTAGTATAAATAATTGTTTAGGGGCTAGCTGAAGGACGCCTCCGGGTGCGGGAATTTTTCGCTCCATTGAAGACTTGTTGGTGACCTTCTGCTGTTATCTGTTCTATGATCGGGTTGTTGTCTCTTTGACACGTTCCTCATTTCCATTCTAAATTTTATTGTCTGTATTAAGCCCAGTTTTAATAAGCAGTCATTTTTGGAAAATATGTACTTAGTTAATAAACAATATTAAACCGTTCTTACAAAAGAAACATTTTATGCAAGCACATGAATGATAATCAAATAATCAGATAACGATTCAATATCAAGGAAATTTGTTTTCAACCTATATCTTATATTGGTAGGGTCACACTTAGACTATAACGGACCGTCATCTCCAGTACAAGGGAAACACAACAATGGTTTTGTCCGAGTTAAGGCTTGGAAGCAAGCAGATTTTCCTACACCACTCTTTGAAAAAGCTGTACAAATTTCAGGTAGGTTAGCGCATTAGACAACCAAAGCCCCAAATGTTCCATTAAAATTGATAACAAAGTATTGAATTACCACCCAATGCCTTCTACAAATTAGGCAAGTAATCAATACTGCAAAACCGCTACAGGTTGCTTACCGATATAAGATTTTTTAATTGAAAGAAGATGTGGTATGAGTGCCAATGTGACAACTCTTCATTCAATTCACAATGTGTTAAATGTATGCAATTATAGGTCAAACAAAAACAAAACAATATTTTATTTTATTAAAAGAGGGTAACTATTTATCAAAGGTACCAGGTTTATCATTTGATAATCCAGATGCGCGTTTCGTCTTCTTAAGACTCACCAGTGACGTTCAGATTAAGATTACAATATTAATAAAGCCACAGTTAGCAATACAATCAATATTTCATGAGGCCCTCATCACAGAAGTAAATAAGAAACAAAAAAGAAACATATACATGGCGTACATTAGTATAAAAGTAAAATGATAATGTTCATTACAACTACATAAAATGTTAAGACAAAATACGATGCAATAATTCTATTTTCAAAGTATGGCCTTTATCGCGGAGCATTGGCTCAAGCTGAACCGATGAAGGGCCCCAAAATGAATAGTGTAAAACCATATGATAACACCAATCAATTGTCTTATCTGTATGAAATATGCGAAATACTACAGAACCAAACCAAGAAACGACAACCACTTCATTTAAATTCAAATTTACAATATTCAGGTTAAATCAAATATAAAAAAAATATCTGTATGAAGCTTGTAAGTCATTTTTTTTAAATTAACAAAATACAAAACTGGCAAGACATATTGATGAGACAAATAATCTTAATCTGTTAAATGATATAACCTGGTCTGAATCTTAGTTTTATTTCAGCCAATCTGAATTTATTTATTGATACTGGAGTCAATTTTCTGATTTGTATTTCTGGCCTGAGCTTCTTCTCCATTGAAATTAAGTATTTTTATAATAGGATAAGGCAAATTTGTTCATTCTTTATACTCTAGGAACTAAGGGTTTTCGATTGTAGAAAGTACCTTCAATGTTGACTTAAGGTAATAAAAAAGAACAAAACATAAATAATGAGTGCCTTATAATTTCAGATAATGAAACCGACAGCTTCAAAGAAATAAATCATCAAAGTTCGGTTCTTCCTGATCTAGTTACTGCCCAAACACGTTTGGATGGCGGTTATTATTCTGATGGACAAGGTGATTTGATTCAATACTATAGAAAAAGGAAAACATGTATTAATATTCGAGAAGCCAGTGTTTAAATAGAACATTACTTATGATGCCGTACGTTGAGTTTGTCGTATTAGAGATATATGTACGTAACTCAAAGTTCGGACCTAATGGGACAAGTTATTGCCATTGAATTCAATTAAATATGTAGCTCAAGTTCAAACAAAGTAATCCAGCACTTTCAAAATATACTGGCATTCTCTTCCATATAAGATAATTTTAAAATGACAAACATGATTGAAATCTACCGTTTTTATTTATTACGTGGTTTTCTAGATTCCCGTCTTAATTTTTACTGACAAAAGATAACGTATGAACACTGGTATCCCATATCTATTATTACATGTAAGATTTGAAATATCTCTCATTGTTTTGAATATGACAATTTTTTTTTTAATATGCTTTGCCATACATTAATTCTATCAATTATTATTGTTTTGATTAGGAACGTTATAGAAATGTTATTTTATTATCATATTTGCACATTTCTGGATTTTTTATAAACAAGATCATTTTGCCAGTTTGTGATCTATCAAGAGTATTATCACATACACCTGTTTTCCGATTTGTATATTCAATTTACTGTTCACTCCCTATTGGCATTGGAGTAGTTTAACTAAGTGAGGATTAGACTGTCAAGATTCAGATACTTTGCCTCATCAAAAATTAAATTCAAGTTACGATACTGTCGATTTATTGCTAAATATTTGCCTTATGTCCAGTGGCAAATATTTCATGCATAATTAAAGAGTAGAGAGCTAGGTATGTTCTATACAAGATGCATCTGATTAAACGATCCCACTCCGACCGGACGGGACTGCTAACTTGTTCATCCGGCACAATTAAACGGCCTTCCAACTTTTGCAATGGGTAGACTGCCTATCGGAACAAGACCAATAACGAGCATATTTCTATTCCCCCGATCCCCTTAACGAGAGTTTAATACTGCCGAGGTGAGCGTGGTACACAGAGACAAATATGAATATGAAAAAAACTGTATTAATTAAAATATTTGCAAACAGAATGAATTGCATGAATACTTAACAAAACTTCAAGCAAATATTCTGTCCATGCATATTTTTCATATGTATTTGTAAAGATTAAACGACAAACATTTAGAAAAACATTGTTAAGAGCAATGACGTTGAATTAATTATACAGTTGTACGGACTCTTCTTACAATCTATGCATCATTATGATTAAAGACATGATAACAAAAAAACGGATTCAATAAAGTACAATTATATTTTTTCTTGTCTATGCGTCAGTTTTATTCCCACTAGTTTAAATTCTGCGAACGGTGACAAAGTACTATTTGAAAGATGCATCAGTGATCTGCATATTGGATGAGAGCGAATCTCGAATCCCAATATGGAAGTTGCTGACCCCATATATACAGTATTAGGTCACTAGCACACTATGTAACGAATTTATCTTATCGACTATCTTAACATGTGAAATTTAGACCTATCAAAATGAGCAAGTCTTCAATACTGTTAGCATTAAGAAACTACTTCCATTGATCATACAAAAACAGATACCAACAATAACAACTTGTTAGATTTAAATGTGTTTTATGAATTTATTTCAATCTTAATCATCAATTTCTTCGTCTGTTGAAACCTTTACGATTTTTTTCTCAGTACCGTTTTGTGTTTATAAAAGGACGTAACACCACTACTAGCCGTGTATGAAATAAGTCCCGCCTCCCTACTACCATATATGGAATATAAAGAGATGTAACGCCACTACTAACCGTGTATGAGATAAGCCCCGCCTCCTTACTAACCTAATATCAAATATACACAGTATCCACGAGGGCGCTTTTAACCAAACACATTCCTAGAAATGTATAGGAGGTAAGATAAAGAACATTCCCTTATCATACAAACCTTAATTCTCACAAAATTAAGACGGGAATCTGCAAAAGCATATGATAAAGAAAAATGCAAGATTTCTATCATCTGTCTCATGATAAAATTATTTAAAATGGACGAAAACTAGAGTGTGTGATTCTTAAGGTATATGAATACTTTGTTTAAACTTGAGCGACGTATTTAAACAAATTTAATGGTTGCTAATAACCAGTCCCATTAGGACTGTACGTCGCGATAGTACGCATGTCATTTTATTATAAATATATAATATTATAACTTCATGTTTTAAAAGTAAAATTTGCTGAAAAAAAAATCCTACAGAAGAAATTTCTAAATTTCACTTTTCAATAATATAAAATTGGAAATCTCCAAACAGTTTTCAGATTTATTTCAATGTTCTGTCACTGTTTTCATTTTGTATTTTCACGTTTTCTTTTTGATTCAGGTTTAGAATATTTCAATTACATTGACTTGTTATATTTTTATTACATATTACATACATATACGTTTGTTATTCACACTCATTTAAGAAGCTTATTATTCAACCAACGTCAATGTGACAAGGTACATGTTTTTACATTGCAGCTTATTTACTTTTAACGTCATCACCAACAACCCATCAAAATAATATTAACAGTTATTTCAGGAGAAAATCGGCTTGTTCCTTTTATAATTTTAGCATTTCTTCTTTATTTCTTTTCTCTCTTTTTTTTTTTTTTTTTTTGTTGTTTTGTTTGCATGACAAAAGATTATCAGGTTAAATATCAATTGAAAAGTGAAATAAAAGCCTTTTGTAAAATTAAGATAATTGATAGAGGAAAGAGAGGCATAGGAAATCATAATAAAAAGATGTATTGAATTAAAAACCAAGAAGAGTGACCACATTCATACAATCTAATACATACTCACATCCCTCATTTTCATTCATTGTAACCACATTCATACAATCGAATACATACCCACATCCCTCATTTTCATTCATTGTAACCACATTCATACAATCGAATACATACCCACATCCCTCATTTTCATTCATTGTAACATTTATTAGATTACGGTCGTTTACATTTGTTGTTCAAATTAACTGTTTTCAAATATCAAACACATGTGAAGTCTATTACTCTTTTCCTTCAATTTTTTTCATTCACATTGGCTTTTATCTGGCCTGCTTCAAATGTTTAGGATGACCTGTAATTCAGAAAAGAGATTTTTCTCATAGATTTAGAGTTAAATGTTGGAACTTTTTTTCTTGACATGTGCATGTAACGAGCATAAAGTATGTATATGAAAACTGTGAGTTTGGAAATTGGGATGTTATAGAATACTACATATGTCATTGGTTAATTTGAGATGACATATACATGCATGGCATTATAATGTTTCGAATAAAGACAGCTGAGTAAATATTATAGCAAAATGATAAATACTAATTTCCAATTCTAAGAATGTCAGCGACAAATTGCAACCAATATTCAACAATATGAAAATAGTAGTTACCGGCAGTAAAAAAAATGAATCGCGCATAACATATAGAATTGACAATGGTAATGGGGAGTGTGTCAAAGAGGCAACAACCCGACCATAGAACAGACAACAGCAGAAGGTCACCAATAGGTCGTCAATGCAGCGAGAAACTTTCGCACCCGGAGGCGTCCTTCAGCTGTCCCCCAAAGAAATATCTATACTAGTACAGTGATATGGGCGCCATACTTAACTCCAAATTATACACAAGAAACTAAAATTGAAAATCATACAAGACTTACAAAAAGCTAGAGGCTCCTGACTTGGGACAGATAAAAAAAATTATATGTTTTTGCGATCTCAACTCTCCCCCTATACCTGTAGCCAATGTAGAAAAGTAAATACATAACAATACACACAGTAAAATGTTGACATTCATCACTTTTTTCATTTTCTAATATTTTAATCTACTGATATAATAAAATTCCGTCATCAAGCGATTCTAAGAGCTCTTCTGGTTTTAAACGAGCTTTTTCAATAATTTAAGTATGGATGTATTTGATAATACAGCTCTTCAACTGTTTGTGGTTGTTATTTTTTATTGGCTTTACAACATTAAAAAAAACAAGACGCATAAAATTTAATGAATGTTGTTTTCCTGTAAAACACTATTTATACCTTATATAATACAACTTAACTCCGTTTTCACAGGAGTTATATTCCAAATGAAGACCCTTTCTTCATCCAATTGTCTTGGTGGCTTGCTGTTTGGTTATTCTGAAACAAAAGTGAGATTGTGGGTACCTTATCAAAAACTATTAAACGATAATGATTGTAACGGTGAGTAACGTTTGTAATGGTGAGTAATGTTTGTAATGATGAGTAACGTTTGTAATGGTGAGTAATGTTTGTAATGATGAGTAACATTTATAATGGTGAGTAATGTTTGTAACAGTGAGTAGCATTTGTAATGATGAGTGATTATTATAATGGCAAGTAATAAATGTAATGGTGTAATGGTTGTAAATATTTAACATTGGATGTAAAAGAGGGACCAAAGATACCAGAGGGACAGTCAAACTCATAAATCGACAACTAACTGACAACGCCATGGCTAAAAAAGAAAAGGACAAACAGACAAACAATATTACACATAACGCAACATAGAAAACTAAAGAAAAAACAACACGAACCCCACCTAAAACTGGGGATGATCTCAGGTGCTCCAGAAGGGTAAGCAGATCCTGCTCCACATGTGGCACCCGTCGTCTTGCTAATGAGATAACAAATCCGGTAAATAATCTAATCCGGTAGGTCACATTTATGAAAGGGAAGAGGACTGAAGTTACGACGTAAGGAACATATCCGATATCATTTGTGAAACGGTTATTCCATAACGGTCAGCCAACTCGTGATGGCGTCCGTAAAATTTACGAAGAGATGATTTCAAATTCACTCTTTTGAAGTCTTGACTTAATAGCTTCCTTGTGCGCAACAACCCTTTATCAAGAAAATCATGATAGGAAATGCAAGCACGGGAATATCGTTTCAATTGGGAGATATATACACCGTATGCAGGTGCTGCTGGAATGTTGCTACTTAGAAATAAAAAGTTCACCACTGGAAAGCTGAAATCATTTCTTTTGTCGTATTGTTTTGTTTTAAATCGACCCTCATTGTAAACTATTACTAAGAAATGGATGCAAAAATTAGGAATGTAGAGAATGTTGACCATTACTAGAAAATGGGGGTATTTTAATGACAGTACCTTAAAATTAAAACAGGCCATATACGATTCCATTAAAGGTTTTTTTTCAAATAAGTTTAACATGATTAACGTTCTGCAAAGGAAACACTAATCATCCATAGAACATCGAATAAAATGGTCCCATTCCGACCTGACAATACATTCATTAGTGTAAATTAAAGTGTTTTACGGATAAAGTAATTTGACACAAACATGAAAAGAACAATGGCCAACCATTTTTATAATGGATTTTGGTATAGAACCAAACAACGCTTCAAATCATAATTCTTGAAACTCACGATGTCAAAAGACAGCAGAAAGATACACATTCAACTCTTAAAGCGAAAATAAACTGACAACACGATGGCTTGAAAAAGAAACAGACAAAAAGATAATCAACAGAATAGTACACAAAACGCAACACAGAAAACTAAAGACTGATCAATACTAACTCCACCAAAAACTAAGGATGATTACATGTGCTCTGGAAGGATAAGCAATTGCGATGTTTTTATAAGTCTTCATCGGTAAGTCCTATTCATGAAAAGGGGATGGGGTGTATTTACGACAGAAGAAACATTGAAAATCGCTGTTTATTTAATAATATCATATCATTAATGAATTACGTAATTTTATCATCATTTGTCGCAAATTGAATCAGCCTTTTACTCAATAACATGATCTCGATTTTTCACTTTTAACCAAAAACTTTCAATCAATAAGACTTCAGACTTTTGTATCTTTACTTTTTTCTTCACTGATACCAATAGTTTTAACTTGTGTCTTACTCTTTAAATATTTTATATTATATTATATATCACTAACGCAAAACAAGAAGGGCATAAAAAAGAATGAGACTAATCTTCACAAGAGACAAAATGACACAGAAAATTACCAACTGTAGGTCACCTTACTGTCAACAATAAACAAAGCCCATACCACATAATAAGCTATAAAAGACCCCGAAATGACAATATCAAACAATTCAAACGAGAAAACTAACAGCCCTATTTATGTACATAAGTTGAACAAAAAACAAATATGTAACACAAAAACAAACGACAACCACAAGACTAGGAACAGGCACATACAGACAGAATGTAGCAGGGTTAAACATGATAGCGGGAAACCAACTCTCCCCTTATCTGGGACAGTGGTATAACAGTACAATATGTTTATAAACTATAAAAATCAGTTGAAAAAGGTTTAACACATCAGATGGATAAAAGTACATATACTTCAACTACAAGTGGGCGTGGCCAGGTACTTTTACTACTTTATTCTAATATTTAATAACAAGAATATCGCAATCAATGTAAATCCAATTAAAGTTAGTCCACAAAACTGACAAAACAAAAAGCTAGATAAAATTGAGAAAGGAAATGGTGAATATGTCATAGTATTAGATGATGTTAAAGACAAATGTCATATCTTTATATGGTACTGGGCCCGTCTGCATAAAGCATTGTTAACATAAGTTGTGTTTAAGCATTTGGACCCAATTCTTTTCCGATCGGTGGGCTGACCGGATTTTAACCTTCCATTCATTCCGATGATAAAAGTTTACTTATCTGAATAGCAGAGTCGTTATCATTGGTCCTTAATAGATGAATCAAACATCCAAAAAAGGAAAATACCTTCGTGGATGAAACAAATGTATTTAAATTAGCAATATCATACAGAAGTTTTTATTTATGATGATTGCTGGTTCATTGTGTTATTTTTCCTATTTGCAAGTTGGAAATTTCAAAATATATCTGATATATTTTGAAATTTCCAATTTGCAAAATAGGAAATATTAAAATTGTTGTAAATTTACAGGATTTCCCAGTATGTTTCTTTTTGATTTAATAGTATTTTACAACATGTATATGTTTTCGATGAGGAAGTTAGTTAGACATAAGATTTTCTATTCTACAGGTGCAGTATTCTTCCAGCATGACGGATGGGGGAGAAACCCTTTAGTTAGTAACAATGGAACAGTTGTTCTAAAAGGCTATAAACTTGATGACAACTTGGTATTTGAGACTACTGTTAGGGTTGAAGACAAAATAAGCAGTCAGGACATGGTATATCCCTCAATATACAACACTGATCATGCTTTAGTTACCGTTCAGGTAGGGCATTAATATGAAGCAGAAGACGAAAATGGAGAATACAAAATCGGAAAAGGTTTTAAACAACAAAAACACTGCAAAACATTAACAAAACAAGAAATTCAAACAAAAAATTGACAAACAGAATGTTTTTTAGAATACTAAAGACAAAGTAGTCGTATTTTTCTTGATACTCATTTAAATAAAGGTAACAGTAGCATACCGCTGTTCAAAAGTCATAAATCGATTGAGAGAAAACAAATCCGGATAACAAAGAAAAAACCGAGGGAAACACATCAACTATAAGAGTAAAACAAGGAAACAACAGACAAGTGCAACAAAAAAACAACAATGTAACACATACAGAAACGAAGTATAAAACTTTCCAAATATATCATTGAATTCGAAAGTACTAAGTTAAGGTCACCATACAGTTAATTGCCTATGTCAAAGATTTTGGTAAAACTTTGATACAACGTTGGCTTGTTTAACTATAACTAAAAATTGTAGAAAAAAATATTCATTTATCTCTTATATTTACTAAATATATTCTTTGTAAACATGTTAACTTTGGTATAGAAAGCACATACAATCGACGATAAACATTTGAAATCAACAAATCTCTAGTTTCTAATCCTGACATGTTTCTAACATTGAAATCAACAAATCTCTAGTTTCTAATCCTTACATGTTTCTAACAAATCTCTAGTTTCTAATCCTTACATGTTTCTAACACACTCTTATGTTGTTGATGCATAAATTTTCGTTTAATTAATATGAAAATCAAGGGGTCCGACAAAGATGTCCTTTACAATTTTTGTTTCATTTTTGTTTAACTAATATGAAAATCAAGGGTCAAACAACGAATTCTTTTACAATTGTTTTTTTTTAGCTTATCCTCAGTAGGGCGACTTCATGTTGAGGTCAATATTGAGTAGTAACATGTGAGCACATTTTGTATTTGTCAGAAAGCTACATCTAGTTTGCTGATATTCTGAATTTCTCATTATGTAAAAAAAATAATAAGATGTGTCTTCAAATCTTTCTCTGCAACTGCCACACATAATGACTATTTTTTTGGTTAGTAGATTGACAGTAATATATTTTAACGATTGACTGCTTATCAATTTTAATATAGTATATACATAAAAGCAACAGTAGTATACAGCTGTTCAAAATTCATAAATCGATAGAGAAAAAACAAATCCGTGTTACAAACCAAAACCGAGGGAAACGCATCAAATATAAGAGAACTACGACACAACAGAAACACAAACAGAGACAAACTATAATATAACAATGGCCATTTCCCTGACTTGGTACATGACATTTTAAGATGAAAATGGTGGGGTGAACCTGGTTGTGTGGCATGCCAAACCTCCAACTTTAATGTCAATTTTAATTATAACATTAAAATGACAACATTACATGACAGGACTACAATACAAATAAATGGGAGAAAATATAGGACAGAGAAACAAACGATTAATAACCAACAAAAGGTTAAAAATTTAATACGCCAATTAATATAGTATATACATTTGTTATAACTTTTAATCTAAATAAACACAACATGCATATTTTGCAAAACATATTATCTCACTTTCAACCGGGTAGCACAAAGTTTTAATACGTATGCTAATGCAATCCAATTAAAATCAATTATTATTATTCAACCTTTAAACTGTTGTTTTAAATCCTTAAGTAGAAAATGGTAGATTAAACCTATAATTAACATATAGCTAGCTAAACCTTTCAGTTATAATATAATCGCATACAATTTCATTATATTGTCAACAATATATGAACAAAACAAACATTTATAATAGGTAAAACAAATAGGGGTACATAAGTCAAAATTTTGTGATAATCTAAATCGATATAGAAACAAAAACATATAACAACAAAGAAAATGAAAATGGCATATGGAAATTAACACTTAAACAATACAAAGCAACTCGTTACACTGCGAACAAATAGAGAAAATTATTGTTATCAAAAATGGTTAATTTCTTTTATCTTAAGATTACAGAACATTGGTATAAAAGATGATTTTTCCCAAATTCAGTTTGTTGAACAGTTTTTTCCCGATTATATACCCTACCATATTTTGGCATTCAAATAGAAAAAGTGTACCCGTCTTTTTTTTACCTCGGTGTTTGTATAGAAATAATAAGTATTAGTGTGTTTGGTTAAAATTTTCCATGTGGCTAGCAAACACAAGCACCGTTCAGAATAAATGTTAAACAGATATATCATGTTAAAGAGGGGTATTTGCGAAAAATACCAGTTGAGAGAATGTTAAATTTCGCGAGCCGTAAGGCGAGGGAAATTTATTCTCAAGACTGGTATTTTTCGCAAATACCCCTCATGAACATGCTATATCTGTTTAATTACATCGAATGTTAAGTTCAAAAACGCATTGATGATCGTGACGTTACAAGCGTCCAGTCGGATAGAGATTTATTTTGGCAAATACCACGGCAGATAGGGTAAAAGGCAAATCTTTTTTTGCAAATGCCCCGGCGGCGTTAAAAAAGGAACGATATTCATTTGATAATAGTAAATTATTGAAAAATACACTGGCTATCAACCAATCAAAACCCAGGATTCTTACATAAGGTGTAATTATATCTTATTCTATCCGTTTTGTAAATATATGTTGAAGCGACACATTTTTAAAATGTAAGATTTTCGATGTTAAGTAATTTTAAACCGTGTATAGTGATCTTAGCAAATTTGTCCGCCGCTACGTAAAATCACACAAATTTCCTGTAAACTTTGACATCACAATTTGAAAGATTTTCCGTCACAATTAAAAATAAGTTTGTTGCTTGCCGTCATGTTATTCGGAGCATGTCTAAGGTCATTCGCAGACAAAATTCAGCTAATTACCAAAAGTGTAAATACGTTTATACAACAAAAATAAACGATATTATGCCTTTATGATATTCATTATTTGTGTAAAAGAACAGAATAATACATTTTAAAAAGTCGATAAGTATATTTGATGCACAATGCTATTAATTAATTCTTGTTGTGTTGAACAATTAAACACCAATGTCAACTAGATATCGTAGAAAAAGACATGGCGTGCTTTTTGACAGTCAGACGAACAACCGAATTATTAGGAAGAATGACGTATGTCGTCTTACACTTTCACAGTATTTATATGTATATTAGTCTCAAGCATTTGTTAATTTCAGGTGAAACATGATGCGAACGGTGAAAATAATCAGGATATGATTTTTGATGGAGCGGGAACAGCTCTTTCTACAAACACAAAATATTCAGGAGTGATATATGTCTATACAAATAGCAGTATATTATTATGGACACCAAGTAGCCTCAAAGGATACATGGTATTTATTGATAATAGGTGGGGCAGTGGACAGATGCCATCAGCTGAAACTAGTGCAGATGTTATTGTAAGAGTATATGCAGGTATTTGATATTTAGGTATCCATGAAATAATATACACGATAGGAACTTAGCATATAATTCTTATTGAAACAATGCACGTGTATAAATATACACTTTCATCCATAACGGTATCCTTTGGAGGTTTACAGAGCATAATATACACTACAGGATACTTATATATGAGCATATAAATCATATTTATACATCCTCACAAACAATGTTATCCTGTCCAGGTTTGAAAAACAAAAATCTTATATCAAATTCATTTTTATTACCTTTCTACCTTAATATGAATGGTTGTAGTCGGAAATATTGTGTAGACATCGGGCAATTGTTGAAAAAAACAAATTATGTTTGCGTACCTTTTTGGTCTCTTGCTCCTTTCATTACTGTCTCCGACATCACTACTCAAATAATATGTCTTGAAGTCGTTTTTTATGATAGGGATTTAAATGCAACAAAGTTATACCGAAGTGAAAAGTGTTATTTGTTTGTTTTATAGAATCATTTAAACTAATGTCAATGGTACAAATTTGTTAACTAGATTTCCAAAAAAGGTTCGACTCAGCAACTTGGTCTGGTAGGTTTTATATTCAATCTTACTAGATTGATCAATAGTTACAGTTGGCAAGAAATGATTATATATCGAGTTTGTTTAATGTTTGGCCAATTTTCGCCTCAAAAGCTGAATATTATCAACTTTATCTATTATGAATTTGGTTGAGTAACCTTTTAATAACAATAAGCGCATTGTTTATATATAATGTTTACAATTTCTTCTTGTTCAACATAGCGACAATTGCACAGTGCCCTGATATGTTACTATATGCTGGCCGAACTGTTACTTAAAACTGTGACAACAATTATAAACACAATTCTTGGTTCTTGTTTCTTGATGAGAACATATCGTAAAAGTGTGACTTGGAATGGCACATTTCATACGTGTCAAGGTTATACTTATACAAATAACAATCTAAAAGATAAGTTACGGTCATTCAATATGGTGATAATGTAGTATTCAATATTCTTTATAAAGTTAAATTCAAAATTCCTTTGAATTTTCTATACCACACATCTTGATTTAGAAGGTATATAGACATTATTTTATATAAATTTATTGAACAAATAAATGAATGAGTGAAATTTGAAAATCAAACAAATATCCCAGTATTGTGTCCATATACCATGTCAACTATGCAAGATCTTGGGCTGAAATACATGTTTACAACGCATAATGATTTATTTTTTTTTTTTTAAGTTATCTCATTACAAAACATTTTGGAAAAAAAATTACAAGATGTTGAATTATCAAAAGTGCACATGGAACAAATCGGCGCCGTAATTTTCTTTAGTGGTGTTGCAAACCTAAAGAAATGAAGTCAAACTTATTGTTTGTTTATTGGAGGGCAATGACTTTTTTTATCTGAGACCCCAATTAAATCCAATTTAGCTCAAGACGAAATTTGAAAGGAACATATGCATAAACAGTTTTGATAACACATAAGTTTTGTTCATGAATGTCTATTTGTCTGGTCTTATATAAATGTTGAGTTGTAGTTTCAGCATTGTTCTATTTGTCAATTATGATAATATTTTGATATAAGCCCTTTCTATGTATGCCATCTTTAGTCGAAATGAAAGTAATAATATACTAGCTATGTAAGCTATATTGAATATTTTGTTTATTTTATAGTAATTGAATGTCCAAATCCAGCTTCGTTGAATTCCAACTATACAATAAGTAATGGTTTAAGAGTTGGATCAGTTGTTATATACTCCTGTTATAGTGGTTATGTTTATACATCTGGGTATCTTAGCCGTATATGCCAGTCTAACAGACGTTGGGATGGCACTGATCCAATTTGTTCACGTATGTATAACCACTGTTTCTCAATTCAGTTTAAACTGACACAAGGCCATTCTAACTACCTCAGTATGTTTCAATTTGATCGTCTTAATCAGTTGATTAATAATTAAGAAATGAAACATTGAAGCAATAGATGTGTTGGTTATTTACACATAGCCTGAGCCGTGATATTCCATTATATCATGAGCGTCCTTTAAAGATTTTTATAAATTTGAATTCATCAAAAAGGATTGTTTCAAGCAATTAACCTGTTATTTTTTTTTTGGATTATTTTGTCGTATACATTTTCTACATGTATTATTGATTCTAATTTGAACAGAAATGCAGTGTCTTCATCCAGATGGAATTGCAAATGGAACCTATGTTTTTACCGGAAAAAGTGTTGGTGACACTGTCAAATACACATGTAATGTTCATTATCAATATGAAGCTGGTGATTTAGAGCGTACTTGTCAATTAGGTGGATATTGGGATGGAATTCCACCTGTGTGTTCAGGTACCAATTAACATTTAGTTTTCGTGCTAATGAACTTTTATAAACACAAAACAATGTTTGAACTGTTGATCATTTGTACACGATTCGCTATAAAGTTTTTGACAACACGTCCTATTTTCTTCAACGACTGTGTGGGTATCCTCTAGTTGCCAAAAAAAAACTTGAATATCATTTGTTGAAGTTATTTTTACAAGAATAGAAATTAGAAGGATGTATTCTCAGATCATTGTTAGCAAAGCGAGCACATATTATCTTTTAAAGCACATTAGCAAAACATGTGTAAGGGTTCCGTGGAACCGAGTGTCTCGCCTACTTATGAATCAAATCAAATAAATGTTATAAGAACTTTAACTGCAGACTATATGTAATGTTAACTGGAAGAAAACAAAAGTCCATATATAAGTAACAAACCGAAAAACTGGAAAGACATTTTTACAAAATTTCCCTCGTGATACTAGGTTTTGATCATAAATAAGCTTCTGTCCAAGTTTGGTACAAATTCAGGCTAGTTTAGGAAAGTTATTTAAATTTTTAAAACTTTAACTACAGAGTGAATGTTATGTTAACTGGCAGAAAAACTAAGTCCATTTATAAGTTAAATACGGATAAACGGGATTTGTTTTTACAAAATTTACTTCTGGATACTTCTGGATACTATCTCCAGGTTAGTTTAAGAAATCTTTAACCACAGAGTAAATATTTGTGGACGCCGACGACGACGAAGATGACAACCACGCCTACGACGGAATGTAGGATCGCTATGTTTCGCTTTTTCGACAAATGCCTAAGGCTCGACAAAAATACACAAATTACCATATCACAATAACAAAATGACGGGGTGAAGATCGTATCATACTCGATGCAGTGGTAGAATCTGTTAATCTCAATATACGTTATAAGCAATGAATACACTTTTTTAGTGATTAAATGTGCAGATCCAGGAGGTGTCTTCAACGCAACTTACAGTGTAGCAGGCTTCGCTCCAGGAAATACAGTGACGTATACATGTGTTGCTGGGTCAATGCATCTAGCGGGAGACTTAACTAGAGTGTGTCAGTTAAATGGATCCTGGAATGGCATTCCGATAGTGTGTTATACAGCAGCAGGTATTACATCAGTAGAAACTCATTCAAATTTTACTAATTTTATGAAGAGGCCGAGGCCGAAAACACTTTGTTCAGGAAAAACTAACTATACTATGAGTCACTTAAACCCCCCCCCCCCCAAAAAAAAAACTGGCTGTGATTGAATATGTTCCGGTAGAATAAGTAAATCCTGCTTCACATGATGTACCAGTCGTGTGTATCGTGGCAAGTAAAAATACTGTGAAAAGTCTCACAGCAATGTTACGATTACAAAAAAGGAGGACTAGATCTTAGCACCAGAAATAAAACTGTGTTTCAATAGCTTCCTTGTAAGGAGCAAAACTCTAACAAGGAAATTCTGACAGAAAACGCTAGCTTTGGATAATTGATTTGGACATATTTATCTTATAAATACGTCGATTGTTTGTTGAATCATAGAAATGGAAAGTACACAATATGAAAAACTAAATTCTCTCTTGGGTCTTAAATAAACTCATCATAGATACCAGGACTAAATTTAGTATATACGCCAGACGCGCGTTTCGTCTACAAAAGACTCATCAGTGACGCTCGAATCAAAAAAAGTTAAAAAAGCAAAATAAAGTACGAAGTTGAAGAGCATTAAGGACCAAAATTCCTAAGAGTTTTGCCAAATACAGCTAAGGTTATCTATGCCTGAGGTAGAAAAGCCTTAGTATTTCAAAAAATTCAACAGTAAATTTATAAATATAACCATATCAATGACAATTCATGTCAGCACAAAAAGTGATGACTACTGGGCTTGTGATACCTTCGGGGAAATAAATCTCCCCCAGCAGTGGCATCGACCCAGTGGTTGTAAATAAACTATTGAGTTCATACTATAAGGCGTTGGCAATTGTATATGCAGTATTCTTTAACATTATCATCGAACTTTGAACTAAGTCAGATGACATAATCTATATATCGAAACTTAAAGTGAAAGGAAACTGTTGTTTGTACTCATTCTTCCAGATTAGCTACTGAATAAAGTCTGATATATATTATTTAAGGAACAAGAAGGCAAGAACGAAAGCAAAATTGGTTCCAAAAGAAATGTTGATCATGTTTGTGACCAAACCTTCCAAATTGTGACATATATGTTGACAACCAAAATTAAGCATATGAAAAAAGTCAGTTAAAATCAATGTTGACATTAAAACACTTAAAAGAAACAAGATGATCAGATATAAGTGATGTTGATACATGGTTTGGTTTAATAAGAATCTAATTCTTTTGCTTTAAATTCAGGATCAACAAACTTCAATCCAGTTTTTTATTCTCCACAAGAATTGGCAGAAAGTATTGAAAAGACGAAAAAAGAATTGACTGTTGATAAGAAAACAACATCGTCGTATGCTAGAACACTAGTCTGTGCTACGGACCCACGGCCGTCGTCGTTGTACATCGGTACTGGAGGCATAGTGCTGTTCAGTTCCATGCTTGCTGCTGTGATATTACCAGATATAATTATCTTTATACGTCATATTTGCCACATGTCAAATATTTATAGACGTCAAAAATGAAATGTTAAGATACATATGGCAGGAATCCTCCTTTTGTCCTTGGTAATAGTACTTCTATTTTCTTTCTTGATGCGACATATAACTTTTTTTTTTGAAATAATGATCGAATTTGTAACAACATATCCGAATATACTTAATAGATTCATTATGCACAGTGGTTTTGATTTTAAATTTTTTTTTATTCTAGTGATCTATATCGACATACACACAACTTCCGTTTCACGATGTCAACAAATTCTAAGTCTGGGTATATTTAATTTATATCAGCCCCACAGGCAAAAATTGAATATTATCAGGAAGGCGGGCGTTATAATAAAGATCTTGTTATAAGATGTTCTACTTGAAGGATGTTTGTCACATAAGTAACAAACATGGTATAACGTATGTTTTCCTCCTGAACAAATGGAAAGAAGACCTTTGGAAATCAGTCTTAGATCTTTAGATATTAGAACAGTCGTCTGGTCTGACAGTGTAATATTGTGGCGTTTGACTGACTGTAGGCATGTAAATATAGATTCCAAAAACTGCAACAAGTGTATTGCGATATTTCTCCACTCGAGACAGATAAATTTTGATATTTAAAGCGCGAGGCTTGCCTTAAATGTTGAGAGTGGAGAAATATCGTAGTACACGAGTTACAGTAGTGGAATCTGTTTCTCAGATGATTTTTATCCTTCCTTTTCAAAGATTTGAGGAAAGTTGTGTACTTCTGGTGTGACGTTATCAGACATGGTTGCCTTTTTCATGACGTCACAATAAGAAAACAAGAAAATTTAACGTCAATATTAAATTTCAACCAATCATTTGCCGAGAACAGATTTTTTCACTAGTGAGGAAAAATATTGTTCTCACACCGGTCAGGACATGTGAAAATAGCGCACAAATTAGACGAATCCGGTTTTGCTCCTTTCTAAGATCTTGAGATCACTTCAGTTTTTCCCTTTTATTTGTATATGTAAGCGATTTATGAGATTTTGAACTATTGCTCTCTAATTTAAATTCAATGAATTGCGGTGGTAAATATCTGTACTGTCCATTAATCCTTTATTTCCACACCATATAACTAATTTGTTTACAAAGAAGAACTAATACTGGAACACTTGACACAAATCAAAGAGCTGATAGCTCTGAGGTGGAAGAAGGTGAATAAAAGGTAACCTGAATTACCACAAAAGCAGCCCCACTTACCAAGGCTGCTTTGATCCATTATCGTTATGTTTTTTTTTTCTTCAAACAAAAAAAGGTCATAAGTACATGGATTTCCCATCCGTACAATCATTTTCTATGTTCAGTGGAATGTGAAAATTAGGTAAAATCTTTAAATTGGCAGTAAAATTAAGAAGATCATATCATAAGGAACACATGTGCACTAAGTTTCAAGTTGATTGGATTTCAACTTCATCAAAAACTACCTCGACCATAAACTTTATAACAAGAAGCAGGACGAACGGACAGACCAGAAAACACAATGCCCATAAATGGAGCATAAAAATAGTAAGGCTTGTTACATACCCGCCAACTTTTGAAAGTTCCCATAGGGGTTTTTAGTGCACAACAACAATTTTAAGGTTACAATTTTAAGCAAAGTATTTTGCACGATCTGGATTGTCTAGAAAAAGTGTCGTATTTGTATGATGAACTTACATGCCTTTTTCTTAAGTCTGTTTGCATGATTCTAGTTATTAAATCGGTAGAAGAGATGAAGCTAGCAGATCAGTGTTAATTTTCTTGCGTAAGAATATTAGATGCTTGTTGAAATTTCCAATTTTGAATTATGCACACAAAGATGGACCTTTAACAGGTTGGGAACACACTCCAAATGAGGGGTAACCTTATTGGAAGAACATTACAACCCACTGTAAAAAATGAGCACATTTGTATTCATATTATTTGATGAAACTTTCCCCCAAGAACTACCCCTCTCTGGATTCTGAATTTTACTCCCACACTTCCGACTTATAAGCGAGTATCTACGGTATGCATCTATTAAGTACTAAATGGTCAAAATATGTCAAAAGAATTTTCTGTTGTTTCTAAACTTATATCTTTTTTATTAACTTGACCCCTCATTTAGAAAAGTTGTTCCAAATATAAGAATTTTCCCACTTTTGAGTTTAATAAAAATCTTAAAAATGTTCTTTCTTTTTTTTCAACAGTAAAATGACCCCTTGTTTTAGGAACCGTCCCTTATTTAAGGGACACCACTCATAATTGGGGGGGGGGGGGGGGTTTCAACCTGAATACAAAAATAAAATATGTTACAACCAGTACTATGTCAATAAGTTAGTGAAAAAATACTATTTACAATCTTTATCATGTTTATGGTAGTACAGTAGACTCCGGACAATCGGATACCCCAAATTTCAGCTGATTATGTAGCTAATGATAAAATTTGTTTCCACTTGCAGTTTTTGAATCCTATATTTATTAAAATCAAGCAAATGTCCTGAAATATTTATGTAAATTATTATCTTCCATCCATAGTTTGTCTTTACTTGTTTAGT
Organism: Mytilus edulis; assembly: GCF_963676685.1. Classification (NCBI taxonomy): domain Eukaryota; kingdom Metazoa; phylum Mollusca; class Bivalvia; order Mytilida; family Mytilidae; genus Mytilus; species Mytilus edulis. The sequence goes on from NC_092353.1 coordinate 14,343,321, forward strand.
AAACAAATTATTTACATTTTCACACAGGTAAACTAATTTGGCTATAAATAGATCACAGCATGTCTGAGTAGAATCTCTTATCTAAAATCGTAATTGTTATAATTTTATTTCTTTAAATAATCAAATTTAAATTTATGAAAATAATCATGATTGTTTGTTTGTTTGTTTGTTTGTTTGTGAAAAAAATATTTCTGACAAAACTTTTGAATCCCTTTATTTTTAATGCCATTTTTCTCTATTTTATTATTTTGTCAATTTTATAATTTAATAGTACAAGAATCATGCAAATAAAAGAAATAAAGGACTACAAGCTCATCATTATTATACCAAAAGAAAAAAGAAGAGAACTTAGACTATTTTAGGAGTAAAAAAAACGCACACAGAAAAGTCGCTAAAATTGTAACCCTTAAAAATCTGGTCGCGCGCTAAATCCCCCATAAGTTGGCAGGTCTGCAAAAGTCAGATTTCTCTTGTCAAAAGGGATTTATATTTATATTGCATTAAATTATTCAGAAGGAGGTACATTCAGTTTCAATTATATTTCTTATTCTATGAGCATTTAGAGTTTAATCAAATTCTCCCAACAGTAACGTACTGCTCTTGTCAACTGAATCCTGAATAATTTTATAAATACTTAATAGATTCAAACCATTTGAAGTAGAAAGGCATCTAGTTCACATGACAAGGAAAACAATGAATAAAGACACCAATTTAATAAGAAATAGATCCTTTTTATTTATTAAAAACAAAATCTTCTTGTCTGCAAGATTGCAAATTCGTAACTTCAAGGGCGAACTTGTAAACAGGGCGAGTTGTCCCGATACCAAATTCACGCATGCGTACTACAAATATCTACAGTAAAAACATCCGGTTACAAGTAAACAAATAACGTTCATGGATTTCATGTGGATGCGATGAAATCTATTAATTTACATAAATAAAAAGGTCATATTTACGATAGTGATTGTTTTTCAATCATAATTTACAAATTAAATGATTCAGATGCTTAATTATGTGTAAAAATCGGTGTCAGAAATCTAATGTTGTTATGAAATTGTAATACACAGAAACGAATGCAGCATACGGAGGCTCAATGAGTTAAAGTCGGTCCCATAGGTCTTCAGAAGACTTAACGTCTTCTTCCACCAAAAACAGTACCATCTGACAAATATATTCACTTGATACTTGCAGTCGGTATGGTCAGGCTACAAATTCAGATAATGTATAATAATTGATAATAAATGGTTAGGAATTGGTCATAATTAAGGAGTATCTTAATTTCCATTTTTTTTTACAAATCACTTGGTTATAGCAGCATGTTAAATTTAAGATACTTTTTGTGCTTTTTTGTTTTTGTTCTAATTCAGATTATGACAGTGATTACTGCTGAACCCCTATTTTGACAGTTGTACCTATTATGTCTGTTCATGCATCGTTGTAAATATCATACAATTTGATGCGACTGTCATACAAGTGAGAGGTTTGCCGCTATAAAACCAGGTTCAATCCACAATTTTCTACGCAAGAAAATGCCTGTACCAAGTCAGGATAATGACAGTTGTTATCCATTCGATTGATTTGTTTTATCGTTTGATTAATTAGGGAATTTTTATTATGAATTTTCCTCAGAGTTCTGAACTTTTGTGATTTTACTTTTTAGGCATACTTGGGGACTTGTCAGCACAGATATGTAAGAGTACAAATATGTGCCATTTGGACTCTGGAAGATAATTGTCCTATTGGCAAAAACACATATCTAATTTTTATTAGGTCAATCATAGACAATACATGTGAGATCAAAAATAGATGAATGTTGAATGTCTATGATCAACCAAACAGGCAAATAACCCATGCCTTTTGAAACTCAAGTGTGCACACATGCAATATGTATGTTTTTATCCTGCTATTTAAGTTAATGCAAGTGATGTTCTATTATGTATATCTAAGTTTTCAACATAACCGTTTGATGAAAATAGAAGAACACAGAGATTGTATCACACTCCTTTTTATACAATGTTGTGGATGTGTCACACAGTTCTGGTCAACTATACCAATAGTTATAGTTTGTTTATTACATTTATCATTAAATATTCTGTGTTCAAGGTTAATATTTTTTTTGTTCCAAAATCGGTTAACTTGATGGTTGACCTATTTTTGCATGCATATCAATAAACATGATTATGATTAATAATTTTTATTATACAAAAAATAGGATTCAGGAAATTGGTAATTCATAGAACTAATTACAATAAATAACAATTATAAATATCTATAAAAATCTACATGGATAAGGTATACATACGTATTGGTAAAAAAGTTTCTCAGTATGCCTTCTTTCTTCAACACTATAATCCAGTCATAAATCAAACAACTCTACATAACAAAACAAAACAGGCAAAAACTTTTCAAATATTCAATCCAATAATAAATTTCAAATCATGTCATAAAAATAACTTTTACAAAGACTGAATTCATAGCTTAATTAAAGTAAATATAATGGATTGCTGCTGGCATACAACATGAAAGACTGTAAAACAGTTCTTAATGTTTTAGAAAACCTTGTTCTATACTTTTGAAAAATGAATTGATCTTTAAACTGAGCAAAAATTTCTTGGAAATTGGTCTTTTATTGAATATAAAAACAATTGAATCATATTTTAAACCTATACAGCATATTAGTGATGCATACCAAATAATTCAGAATTTAATGTACAGGTATACAGGTGAATTGGATAGGTTAAACATTTATTCAACCATATGTGCACAGATCATTGGTCTGACTGTCATTTCTTTAACTTCTGACAGATAAAAAATCTAAACAATTTAATAATTATTTTTCATGTCATTGAAGTGTTTACTTGATGTAACTAAGTTTGAAACATATGAGAATATTTCAAAAGTGAAATGTAAATTTTTCAACATAAAAAACTAACTTCTTATTTTACCAGGTAAAACTGCTCTTTCCAGTATGACTGTATATACAGGACAATACATTCATAAATATATACATACACAGATATAGCGACTATACAAGTAAACTATGTCTTATTATATTATTAACAAATCATGATTTGATTTTAAAGGGGCACTAGCTGTCAAATTCATGGTCACAGATTTGACTCAAATTTTCATATTTGATTTATAACAATGTAAAACATTTATCCAAACAATCAAAAGTCTAAAATAAACAGTTTATAGAGCATGGGGTAGATAATATATAGGTTCTTTTGGTGTGTATTTTAGTCCAGACGCCATCTAATTAACTATTGATTTAACCTCAGATGACCATATAAGCGATGTAAACATAAATAAAGACATAAATAGATTAAACCAACACGTGCAATTTGTTTTTTATAAGTCTGTTTGATTTTATTTTATAGATTAAAAATAGATGTTTCTCATTGCTTTTAACAGTATAAGAATGATTTTATGTGCATTGAATTAGTAATCAAATGATTTGCCGTAGTTTCACTTTAATTGTTGACATTCTTTTTCTTTAAATAACCAGTACACGTACAATGCATGCGTTGTCAATCTCTAGCTAGGGGTTAAATTGAAGTTCACATGAATACAGATTTAAAGAGGTCGACTCATTCACTTGCAAGTGAATAACTAATTATCAATGTTCCTTAGCGTAATTTGACAAAATTGACCCTTTTTGGCTGCAAAAAGCGAATTGTTATTTCACTATTTCACTTTCATTATTGAACCAAAATAATCAAACTTAAGATTTTTTATATATCTCGTTGCTAGTGCCCCTTTAAAACCAAGCATTATATGAATGCAAAAATTTGTTGTGGTCGTATAAAAAATAGAATTAAAATCTACAACAATTTTTGAGAAAAGAAACAGAAATTTTGTATGCTTAATATATAAATTCAGCAGCATTAACAACATATTAACAATTTTGATTGTCTACATCAGTGTAATAAAATATCACAAAATTTATCAAAACATCTACAAAAGATAAAGTTCAGAAATTCAAAGGAAAGAATATACTTGTCCAAAAAACATCTTGCATATTTCCAAATTAAAACTTAATAATAATATAAACAGTTCATCTCTTCAATAATGTCAAATTACAAAGTAGTACTAAATGGTATGAATTAGCATTTTCTGTCTATTTAATTTATGATAGAAGATTGATTTCCATACCTGACTTTTAATTAGAAGTTACAATTTTTAATTCATTTTGTGTTTAATATGAAGATTAAAATAAAATGAATTAGAAGCATCGAATATTGCATACAATATACACAAGACAAAAGAGGTAGATTTACAATATACAGTATCTGTTCAGATCTATACTTTTTAAACATATCTTAAATAATTAAATTTTACAACTTCAATATTTCAACCATTTGTTTACATTTTCCCCATCAAATGTTCATTTTCCTATATGCTCCACATTAACTGAGCATATTTGTACTATGCACACAATTAGCTCATACAAATAAATAACACTGCTACGTAACTTATAAATTAAATATCCCACTTAATAGCCTTCAAATGAAAAATGATAAACGCAAGTTTGGACACAATATTCAAGCTTTATACCGTCTGAATTTTCTCAATACTGTGTTATTCACAATACAATGCAATTGAGAATTTCTTGCTAGTGCGCAAAACTAGTATTATACAAAGCAAAAATGTTAGCGGTAGTATAAAAAATGGTAGAAGTCAATTGTATCATCTGGAGTTTAAACTGCTTGAGAAGCTTTAATTTTGAACTTTAATACAGTTTACAAGTCTTTTTCCTCTTAAACATGATGCTGATAAAGGAGGGATAATAACATAATGAATTCATTTCATTAAACAAAACACAACCATAAATAAACAAAAAATAATTGGTCAAACAATAAAAATAGCAAAAAATAAAAATAATGAATTGGTCAGAATAAAAAACTGTAAAATTATATCTATAAAAAAAATGGTCTTCCGATTTAAAACACTTCACAAATTGTATCTACAAGCTTTTCCTTTGTTTGACAGTATTTCTCTATTCCTTATATTTTGGCACCGCATAACTCTCAATATCTTTATTCTTTTTTTTTATCTTCATTCTGCCGCTTCAGCAGATTATTTTTCATTCTTTTAAAACCATCCAAACCTTCAGGTAATTGTACACAAATTGTCAATATGACTTTTTATGCAAGTGTTAATATTCATATATTTTCATTTTTTCTAGGTTATATCTTTATGACATAAGGAACAATATACAATGTATTATAACTGTGATGAATAGATATTCTTAAATTAAAGAAATAGCACTAATTACAATTATTAAAATGAACACAACATAAGTCATTAAATTATAAACTATAGTAAATATGTCAATAATATTCTCTAGGATTTTTAATTTTCTTTTTATCTGTCAGAACAAAATTTGAAAATTGTCAACTAATTTTAGTAACTATAACTTCAACAACTGTCTATTATGATACTGATAAAAACAAATAGATTATACTTTTCTGTTTACAATTTTTAAACTAAAATTTACATATCCACACATTGAAAGAAAATACAACCATAACAGATAGGAACAACCTTCATATACAATAAACCTAAATAGTTTATATGGTAAGTCTGTGCTTTTGTTTATATAACATGAAATGAAAAAACTTGCAAGACTTGCTTAAAGTAAAGTTATATCTTTCATTCAATTATGCATAAGAAAAATTGAGCAAATAAATTGACCTGAATGAAAAGTATGAATCTATGTTTGGTTTGGAGAAAAATACTACTTTCTTGTTTCAAAACATGCATGGGTGGCACAAATATTGTGATACCAATACACATAAAATCTTGGATATAAAAAATATGACTTGAATATTTAAAGATATAAAAATTTATTAGAGTATGAACTATATGATAAAATTGAAATAAATCAACTCTTAAGCAAGTAGATACTGTTTTAAATTTTCATACAAGTATATCAAAGACTTGTTACATTGGAGTAGGTTTGATAAGGCCTCAATATGGACTTTTTCTAAATAAAATTTCTGGATTTTTTATCAATATTACAAATGATCATAGTTTAAACAATGACTAAATAGAAAATGATGAAGACAGGTCAATTTCCATTCAAAATTATGGAATCTAGATATACCCTGATTTACCTATTAGTAAAGTTATTAGCATTTGTCTACCAGAATCAACTTTATGCAAAATTGTATGGGTTTTTTCTGTCTTATTTCTGTAAAAAAAAAAATTTAGATTTGTTATTGATGTACTTGCATGATACAAAATGAAGTTGTAAAAAAATATATTTGACAGAAATTTTCAAATTTCTTGAAACATTGTTTCATAAGTTTATAAAAAATATTGGTAGTAACAAAAGTACTTAAGAGGGATCTTAGGATACTCTATGAATCCTTAATAGGATACTTTAAATTACGTATCCTTAACATAAAAGTTCTGAACAAATCATTGTACAACCAGTATTTTAAAGAACTTTCACAATAAGTATACTAATGGGCATGTTTTCAACTTGCTTTCTTTATTAATATCATCTGGTGACATAGGCACATTATAATAAAAATGATTCAATTACTTGCAATATTAGAAATTAAGTAAGACACAATATTTAGTATGTACTGGTACATATACATACGTAAGAGTACATAAACACACATAACACTTATCTATACACATATAAGACATTTCTAAACATTTTACAAATAGTAAGTATTTAGCTTACATTAGCAGAATATGTTTCTATTGAAATTGATTTGTAAAATACCATATACTAAATATTAGTAAGTTAATATTGAAGTTTAACCACATAATACATTGTGCCTGAAATTCCAATCTTCATAATATTTTTTTTCTGGACATATTAATTGTGCTAATAAAAATAACCATGGATTGTCTTAGATAGTTTCAGATGTGCTGGAAAGGAAAAAGGAAATGGTTCAAAATTAATGATCCCACTTCTACCCATCTCAATTTTCAATTGTTCTCCCATTTTCATCAAAAACTAAAGGGAAATTAAAGTACAACCTTTGTAATTTTTCTGAAATTTTTCTTCAATATGAAGAAAGTTCGAAATTGTTCATTTTCTAATAAAAAATTATGTAAGAACATTTTTTACCCCATGGGTGAAACAGAAATATATAGAAGTTTTCAATATACTTTTTACCTATTTGTAAGTCTCTACCAATTACTTTTACGTTTCTAGATGGATTTTTGTTGTTCGATTAGTAATTATATACATAAAACCAATGTCTATCTACCATGGTTCACTAATAGGTCATTTACAGACTAAAACAATATATTTAAATGAGTTGTAAGTTTTCAGTGTCCTGGAAATCCTCCTCTTCAAATCCTACACCTTCTTTCTTCAGTAATGCTAATATCATGCTCTCTAACTTATTGTTCTGAGCCTGGATGTCTTTTATATTGGATTTTAACTTCTTCACATCTTTCTGTAAATGGTCTTGACTCTCTTGAAGTTTCTCTATCTCATCCTATAAAATGTAATCAAACTTGGTGTAAAACAAATATGATGACATCATCAAATCCACAATTATAAAGTGATTAAAAGAATGCTTTTGATTTCTAAAAGAATGAAGTTATTAGAATAATGTTTATAAAATGATACTAGTACTCCATTGGGGGGGGGGGGGGGGGGATAATAATAATTTTTGGGGTGGGGATTATTTTTTTCATAATTGTTTACTTTTTTTCCTTAAAATTTCTATTTTTAAATTGATAATTTCTGATTTATAAATAAAAGTGTAATTCTTCATCTAAATCTCTTGTAATCTTTTTTCCTCTTAGTCTTTTTTTTCAAATTTTACATTTAATTTTACTTTAAGAAATACAACTTGCAGTTTTAAAATAATGAAACAGAAAACCCTGCTTCATCAAATATATCTTACCAATTCTGGGCTCAAAGCCTTAGAAATAGCAGCAGAAGACAAATCCCCAGCTTCAATTGCCGAGAGCTTTTTCAGTGGATTCAATGATCTTTCGTTCGGCCTGATTTTTTGCTTTTGAATAACAAATCTTCTTCTTATAAATTCAGGCACAAGTCTTTCCACATCTAGAGCCAGTTCAACCTAAAACATTCAATATTTGTACTTGTCATGGCCATGCATTTACACTGATTTTCTATATAAAGTGAAACATAATAAACATGCCATATTATTATACCTTACATTTATTTCAAACAATTCTATTAGGTGAAACGTTATCATGTGACATGGAATAATTCAGTTAATTTTCATTCAATTGCAAGGAAGGATGAATAACCCTTAAAATTTACACCAGCGATGAATAGCTTTATTATTCACCTGTGAATAACCTTTTGAGTTTGTTGATTTGTACTTGAGTTACTTCCCATGAAAATGACGTCACAGACGTAAATAAACACAAGAGTGCACACACTGAAATGTCTTGCCTTCTTTACTAATCATTGATATTATGTTGATAGTCCTAAGTATAAAGCTTTATTACAACTGTCACATAAACTTAACATTAACCAAGATAGCGAAACAAAGACCAATGAACCATGAAAATGAGGTCAAGGTCAGGTGAACCATGCCAGGCAGACATGTACAGCTAACAAAGCTTCCATACAACAAATATAGTTGACCTATTACTTATAGTTTAAGAAAAATAGACCAAAACACAAAAACTTAACACTGTGCAATGAACAGTGCAATTGAGGTCATGGTCAAATAAACCTGCGGGACTGACATATAGATCATAATATATTTCCATACACCAAATATAGCTGACCTTTAGCATATAATATTAGATAAAAAGACCAAAACTTAAAAACTTAACTTTGACCACTGAACCATGAAAATGAGGTCAAGGTCAGATCACATCTGCACGCTAGACATGTACACCTTACAATCATTCCATACAACAAATATAGTAGACCTATTGCATAAAGTATGAGAAAAACAGACCAAAACACAAAAACTTAACTATAACCACTGAACCATGAAAATGAGGTCAAGGTCAGATGACACCTGCCAGTTGGACATGTACACCTTCCAGTCCTTCAATACACCAAATATACTAGCCCTATTGCTTATAGTATCTGAGATATGGACTTGAACACCAAAACTTAACCTTGTTCACTGATCCATGAAATGAGGTCGAGGTCAAGTGAAAACTGTCTGACGGGCATGAGGACCTTGCAAGGTACGCACATACCAAATATAGTTATCTTATTACTTATAATAAGAGAGAATTCAACATTACAAAAATTTTGAACTTTTTTTTCAAGTGGTCACTGAACCATGAAAATGAGGTCAAGGACATTGGACATGTGACTGACGGAAACTTCGTAACTTGAGGCATCTATATACAAGGTATGAAGCATCCAGGTCTTTCACCTTCTAAAATATAAACCTTTTAAGAAGTTAGCTAACGCCGCCGTAGCCGCCGTAGCCGCCAGATCACTATTCCCATGTCATGCTTTCTGAAACAAAAGTTGCAGGCTCGACAAAAATGCTTTAATGGCAGCATTCAACAGTTACACTGAACGAGGAAATAAGGCATTGGACATGAATAGAGCTGAGAGTGCCAGCAGCCAATAATATCTCTTATAAACGGTCCTTTTCAGGGCCATCAATATTTTACAAAAAGATTCTACTTTTGTTGTAAATTCGAGAAATTCGAACACAAATGTATTTTCAAGCATCAGTCTGTGTTGTGTGTGCTATGTTAAAAATAAATTTATTATTAAAATTATAGACACTATAGTAAGTGTTCCAAATGCACTTCCTCTGTTAGTTCGGTATAATAAAACAATTGTGGCCCCTTAGAATCGATGAATATCCAAAATTGTCAGCCCTAGAAAAGTTGTTTCACTTCGGCTGCGCCCTCAATGAAATAACCTTCTCATGTTGACAATTTTGGATATTCACCTTTTCAACGGGACATAATTGTATAATATATTTCAATACTGATCACATGAAAGAATTTTCATCAGATCAAAACTTTTTCTAATAAAAGTGACTCATAATGAATGATGCCAGATTTGTTTGATATTTTTTACAGTTAAAAATTTAACTTTGAATTTTAGGAACAAAAAAATAGATTCAACTAGATATCATTGAGATGGGAGCCATCTCTGTGGGCTCCGCTGTGAATAATGTGCATTAAAAAATTGTATCTTTACCATAGGACATGGGTTTGTCAACTGAAATCAAAGTTTTTGACCTTGACCTTTGACCTAGGAAGTTGTAAATAAATTATGACACACCCTTTGGTGTTGGTTTATAAAGATGTCAAGTATAAACTTTGAAATGATAACGGTTCTCAAGATATAGAGCGGACACGATCTTTACCATAGGACATGGGGTTGTCAACTGAAACCAAAGTTTTTGACCTTGACCTTCGACCTAGGAAGTTGTACATAAATTATGACACACCCTTTGGTGTTGGTTTATATACATGTCAAGTATAAACTTTGAAATGATAACGGTTCTCAAGATATAGAGCGGACAGGATCTTTACCATAGGACATGGGGTTGTCAACTGAAACCAAAGTTTTTGACCTTGACCTTTGTCCTAGGAAGTTGTACATAAATTATGACATACCCTCTGATATTGGTTTATATACATTTCAGGTATAAACTTTAAAATGATAACGGTTCTCAAGATATAGAGCGGACACAATCTTTACCATAGGACATGGGGTTGTCAACTGAAACCAAAGTTTTTGACCTTGAACTTTGCCCTAGGCAGTCATTCATAAATTATGACACACCCTCTGGTGTTGGTTCATATACATGTCAAGTATAAACTTTGAAATCATAACGGTTCTCAAGATATAGAGCGGACACCATCTTCACCACAGGACACAGGGTTGTCAACTGAAACCAAAGTTTTTTTACCTTGACCTTTGACCTAGGAAGTTGTACATACATCATGACACGCCCTCTGGTGGTGGTTAATAAACATGTAAAGTATAAAGTATGAAATCATAATGGTTCTCTAGATATGGAGCGGACACAAAGTGTTACGGATGGACGGACGGATGGACGGACGGACGGACAGACTGATCACTATAGGGCGACCCGCCTTTGGCCGGGCCCTAACTATAAAAAAAGTTTAATTAGTAAGCAGGGTGACCCTTGTAATATTACCTGCATAGCCATTCTCTTTAATGCTGCTTGTTCCTGTACTGCCTTAATGTCATCTACAGCCAAACCAACCTATAATATTAACAAACATGAAGATTTGGAATATAAATGGAGGATCAGATATCACATTGGTAATTTGACAGCTCTTATTGTTATTTTTATATATGAATAATATGTTTACATTTGTTTTTGCAAAGCATTCTGCAAGGAAACAAACCTTTACTTCTTGATATATAGTGGGATAAAATATTGTTTGAAAAGTCTGATCCAGACATGAAAAGATATAAGCTTCACTCCCTTTTGGATATGTGCATTTCCATCCCTATATATAAATCCCAGGCCAAAACAGGAGGAAAACAATAGTAGGGAAGGTTCATTTACAATTGAATAATTTAATGTACACATAAATAATATTAGCAGAAGCTTTGTCTAGTTGATGTTGCCTTGCTGACTCTAGCCACGAATAAATATGGCAACCAAGCATCTATAGGAAAAAAAACTTGGCACAAGCTGTAGCTTTCAATTACACAAAAAATCAACAAAATTCGTAAGGGTTCCATGGAACCCAGTGTCTCGCCTACTTTTGCTGTTAATCGCAGACTCAACAAAAATGAGGAAAAACATCAATATAAATTTCCCTCTCGATACTGTCTTTTGATTGAAAGAAGCTTCCAAGTTTGGTAAAAAAATCCAGGATAGTTTATGAATCTAATAAATGTTTTATAAACTTTAACTGCAGACTGTATGTAATGTTAACTGGAAGAAAAACTAAGTCCACTTATAAGTAAAATACGGAAAAAGTGAATTTTTTTTTACAAAATTTACTTCTGAATAATATCTTATGATCAGAAACAAGCTTTTGTCTAAGCTTGGTACAAATCAAGGAAAGTTTATGAAAGTTATTAAAATTTTAAAAACTTTAACCACAGAGTGAATGTAATGTTTCCTCGCAGAAAAACTAAGTCCATTTATAAGTAAAATACGGAAAAGTGGAAATTCATTTTTACAAAATTTTCGTCTTGATACTATCTTATGATCATAAACAACCTTCTGTCCAAGTTTGGTACAAATCAAGGATAGTTTATGAAAGTTATTAAAATTTTAAAAACTTTAACCACAGAGTGAATGTAATGTTTCCTCACAGAAAAACTAAGTACATTTATAAGTAAAATACGGAAAAGTGGAAATTTATTTTTACAAAATTTTCTTCTTGATACTATCTCATGATCATAAACAAGCTTCTGTCCAAGTTTGGTACAAATCAAGGATAGTTTATGAAAGTTATTAAAATTTTAAAAACTTTAACCACAGAGTGAATGTAATGTTTCCTCGCAGAAAAACTAGTCCATTTATAAGTAAAATACGGAAAAGTGGAAATTTATTTTTACAAAATTTTCTTCTTGATACTATCTCATGATCATAAACAAGCTTCTGTCCAAGTTTGGTACAAATCAAGGATAGTTTATGAAAGTTATTAAAATTTTAAAAACTTTAACCACAGAGTGAATGTAATGTTTCCTCGCAGAAAAACTAGTCCATTTATAAGTAAAATACGGAAAAAATGGAATTTTATTTTTACAAAATTTACTTCTGGATACTTTCTTATGATCATAAACAAGCTTCTGTCCAAGTTTGGTAGAAATTCAGTATAGTTTAAGAAAGTTATTAAAATTTCAAAAACTTTAACCACAGAGTGAATATTTGTGGACGCCGTGGACGCCGCCGACAACGACGACGACGGAATGTAGGATCGCTTAGTCTCGCTTTTTCGACTAAATTCGCCTAAAGTCGAAGGCTCGACAATAAATCAGAAAGACATTGAGTTGATCTGAAAAACAATACGATATTTTTCTTTCTGTTATTGGTTATAATTGAAGCAATGGATGTACAAGTTAAAGTATATAAACTATATGAAAGCAGTGTAAACTAAATGATAAGTTTGATTCTTACCAGTAAGTTCATGATGATGATGGACATGATCACCATGAAGACAACAAACAACACATAAGTTATTGGTTCTTGGAATACAATGCTACGATAATCATAACTAGCACTGGATGGATCACGAAACTGGTCGTTAAAAATAGAATCATATTCAAATTCTCCTATCATCATTACGGTTGTCTTCATCAATGATTGCCACACTGAGGCAAATGGTTCCTAAAATATAAATAAAATTTTACTAATATAATACTGTTTAATTTTTAAGTCATCAAGACCTATTTTTTTTAGACATGACCAATCATTATAACTTCTTGGTTTCAGTAACGACAATTTTTAATATCCAAGAAGATGTGCAATGAATCCTTTTATATCACTTCATTTATCTATGTTCACAAATTGAAATTATTCTGACAGTAAAATCTGTGTGTAAATGGGATTTTTTTTAGGAACAACACCTTTGTTAAAACAGCAACACATGCATTTCCTCTAAAAGGGTTTACCTAGCATAGTCTTTTTAATATTGATTTATACATTTAAATTATTTCTAAATTAGAAAAAGTCTAAATGGAAAGCAAACCTTCAAAATATTTTGAACAGCTTGCACTTGCACAATAATGTATCTACATTTGTACTAATGACACTAGTTTCAATTATAATTCACATGCTCAGAACAACAGCAAAATCTAAGGATAGATTATTGCTTCTTTAAAGTGGATACACTGTATAGTTGGTAAAATGGTCCTCAAAACTACATTACAATTGTAGTGTGAATTGACATCTGCTATTGGTTTGTAGGACATGTAATTAATTGTTGTTGTTTATTTATAAACTTCATACTTATACATAATAAACCTTTAACAACCAAATTTTTCATAACTACACGAAATAATTACCTGATTTTGTAGTAATGTATAAAATCCCAAAGCAAAGGCCACAATGAATAAGACGAAAACAACGAAGAACTGTATGAATGTATTAAGGATGTCCTTGAACATCACAACATAGATTCCTAACGCTGGAAACTTCTGTAAGAACAACACCAATTCTATCCAGGCTAAAAATATAGATGTAGCTCCCAATGACCATTGCCAGTCCTGTCAATGATCAAATATTACAATTAAAAAACTTCATTCAAAAATAATATGAAGCATATACTTGATGGTTCATGATTTCAACCTGATATCTCAAAACTTGTTGGCCTATAAAAATAGTTATATATTTCTGGTGGTGTATTCTTCGACATTGTTTTACTTGTACTCATGTTATGGTAGTGTTATCTGTTTAACAAGTATTTGAGACGAGGATGAATGAATGTTTAATGTCCAAATAAATTGCATATTAAAGACATGACATGTAAATGTCATAATTATATACACCCTGATTTGTACTTGATCAACACTTTGAGCTTAATTCTTAAACTGAAAGTTCACAAGGTGAAAGCCGACAAGAAGACATGTCATCCTTCACCGAGATATTATCCTGAAAAACAGTGATCCAGTCTTTGCTCTTACATCTTTAAAGTTGTATGTTCAGGAGAGAAGCAGCAATTACTAAGTCTTTTGTTTGATCAAGCAAAGAATCAAATGCATGCATGACCTCCCACACTTGTGCCAGATTCCAACCAGGAAACCACCTAGGAGGTCCCAGTATTGTTGAATTAGGTGATTTTTCAGCACTGCTCTTTATTGTACATGTATGTTGGTCTATGAAATTTTAGTTATTTCACAGACGGAAATTAAAAGAAGAAAGGTTGATGGTAAAAAAAAACAAATTGTTTAACCATGTCTTCCTATAAGAATGAACCTCAGCAATGATTATCTTTAATAATTTTTACTGTTTCAGAAGTTTGTAGCTATGGTATATCTTTGATATATTTATTTACCAAGTTCATTTGGTCTAGACACCAAGTGAATTAGTGCTTGATACATATCACATTGATAGTTGTCAATTGCTGAAGGCAGTATATTGACTCTAAAAATCTTTTGATAATTTTGTTGTTAAATTCTGTTGAATTGATGTACACTCAATATCTCTTTTGATTTACTGAATTTTATAAGCACAATTACTTACTTCTCTAAAACCAGTATCTCGCTGACAAGTTTTGAAATCAATCACCAACAGCAAGGCACAAATATAGGTCACCCATTCTATCAGATTCTCCCAACCTAAATATTGCAGTTTGGCCTGGTACACTTGGAGCAGCTGAAATCACATATTTACATACAGTATTAAAATTGTTACAACAGAAACAAATTAAAAAGGTATATATGAAAGAGGATGGTTTTTTCATGTATCAATTCTTACAAAAAGGTATACATAAGGTATATACATAAACTATCTGTTCAGTCAATTCAAAGTTCTAAGTTGAAATAGACATCAATTCATAACTTCTTAGTGTTTCCTATGTTCTCATTCAGAAATGGGCACTGAACATTCTTGTTAAAACTCATAAGGGTAGAAATGATGCTTTGAAGTTATATCTATCAAGGTTCTATTTGCATGAAAAGCAAACTTCACTCTAAATATCTACAAACTAACCTCTCTTAACAGATTCCATGCAGCCAAAGCCATGATGACATACTTTCCAATCCTAGCAAACAAAGGTTGATCATAGTCTTTGTCTATAGTGTTTGCAAGGTTCACCATATCACATGTGTTATTCCCTGCACCAAGTTCTAATTCACTACAATTAAACAACAAATAAGTTATCAATATTAGAAATACATCTTAATTAAACCTAAAACAAGAGTGCACACACTGAAATGTCTCGCCTTCTTTACTAATCATTGATATTATGTTGATAGTCCTAAGTATAAAGCTTTATTACAACTGTCACATAAACTTAACATTAACCAAGATAGCTAAACAAAGACCAATGAACCATGAAAATGAGGTCAAGGTCAGATGAACCATGCCAGGCAGATATGTACAGCTAACAAAGCTTCCATACAACAAATATAGATGACCTATTACTTATAGTTTAAGAAAAATAGACCAAAACACAAAAACTTAACACTATGCAATGAACCGTCCAATTGAGGTCATGGTCAAATAAACCTGCGGGACTGACATATAGATCATAATATATTTCCATACACCAAATATAGCTGACCTTTGGCATATAATATTGGATAAAAAGACCAAAACTTAAAAAGTAACCTTTGACCACTGAACCATGAAAATGAGGTCAAGGTCAGATGACATCTGACCGCTAGCTATATAGACATGTACACCTTACAATCATTCCATACAACAAATATAGTAGACCTATTGCATAAAGTATGAGAAAAATAGACCAAAACACAAAAACTTAACTATAACCACTGAACCATGAAAATGAGGTCAAGGTCAGATGACACCTGCCAGTTGGACATGTACACCTTCAAGTCCTTCCATACACCAAATATACTAGCCCTATTGCTTATAGTATCTGAGATATGGACTTGACCACCAAAACTTAACCTTGTTCACTGATCCATGAAATGAGGTCGAGGTCAAGTGAAAACTGTCTGACGGGCATGAGGGCCTTGCAAGGTACGCACATACCAAATATAGTTATCCTATTACATTGTACTTATAATAAGAGAGAATTTAACATTACAAAAATTCTGAACTTCTTTTTCAAGTGGTCACTGAACCATGAAAATAAGGTCAAGGATATTGGACATGTGACTGATGGAAACTTCGTAACATGAAGCATCTATATACAAAGTATGAAGCATCCAGGTCTTTCACCTTCTAAAATATAAACCTTTTAAGAAGTTAGCTAACGCCGCCGCCTTCCGTAGCCGCTGCCGCCAGATCACTATGGTGTGTGTGCACTTATTATTGTAATGGCAGGATGGGTTTTTCTATTTTGAATTCACTAGAGAATTAAAAGTTGCAGGTCAATCTTGTTAACTGTTTCATAAAATTTTGTTCCAACTCAATGATCAAATGACTTACAATTCTATTTCTAACATTTCTCCACCAATAAAATTTCACTATTCGACAAAAAAGTCTGAAAAAGCTGTTCATTTTAAGTTTGAAAATTTAGCTGTCTTCAGTGGAGAAATATCAAATCACACTTGTAATGCAGTGGTAGGATCTATATATACAACCCCTTTGAAAAACTAGATGAACTTACTATACAAAAGGAGGTTTAGTTTCTACAATATATCCTGTCAAAAAAGTCAGGAAAACAGAATAAATGAAGAAGTTGATGTAGTAGAAGACTCGACCAAAACTGTTCCATTTGTGCTTCAGTAAAGCTGTTACCAGTGGGTGAGCTAACAAATCTTCTCGTTTAGATGTCACCTGAAAAATATAATAATTATTTAATAATTTATTCACAATACTGACTTCAAAAGTTAATTGCACAGATAGACATAGATGCATTTAAAATAAAAAATATACAAAATCGAGAATATATATAGTAAATACATAATTTTTTGGCAACCTTAAGTAAGTCAATATTTCAAAACAGTAGATACTGATACCTATATAGGGCAACAACTATCACTAATGCAAATGTTAGCTATGAAGGTAAAAATGTTTTTTGAAACACTTGATTTTTTTTTCATGTATAAAAAAAAATTTTAATCATGAGGCTGTTATCTATTCAACTGATGCTGGAGGAGAGACGATCAAGTAAACCAATTCTGTGTGTTTTATTTTTCTTTAGAACTTTGAAAGAATTATAAGTATAAGGAAAATACTAGATTATGGGTGATTGGGATATATAAAAAGGACCTCTTATCCCCTCATGAGTTTAAATCGTGAACATCCTTTATTTTAGTTCATGTTTTTCTAAACTTCAAACTTACCATTATCATCAATGGATGATTTTTCTTCATCTCCCCAGAATCTGTAGTGTAGGCTCTAGCTTTTTTCGATAGTTTGAAATCATCACCATATACACTTCCTAAAATACAATACACAAATTTACAATTAGCTTCTTGGCAGGTGTTATACTGTGTATAGTGAAACAGGGCTCAACTCAATCAAAATTAAATAAGGAACAAAGAATTGTTTTGTTTAAGCATGTGTTAGGTTTATACAGGTTTTAAGTACAAATGTTAGTATAAAGGTACTTTGGTACAGGTCCCTTTTTTTTTAATAGACAGTAATAAATTAACCAATCAAAATAGGCTAATTCTAAATAATTCAACAGCATGAGTTTCTTGAAAAAATTAAATCTACTGTTAAAATAAAATAAAATATCTAATAACAGTAAATATAAAGATGATGATAGATCTATAGTTCACATTCAGTGGCTAATATTACATGCATATCAGAAAAAAATCATGCTATCAAGAGAATCCAAAATGGCATCAGATAGATTAATATTATTGATGTGATTTTGATAGTCTAGCTACATATCTTGTCAAACAAACAGAAATATATTTAAGCTATATACTAGCAGCTTCAATATTGAACAGAACGCTAGCCTGATATGAGCTCATTTTTATGGAGACACTAGACTACGTCACAATTTTCAGCTTAATTATAGCTGTTTAATAGTAACTAAAATTATGAGGGGAAAAAAGTTGCTAATACTTATCATTATAAACATAAATCCAAAACATTTATACATAACCAAGTTAAAATTAAATGCTTAAACCTTAGAAAGGAATATCACCTGATCCAGATCCTATTTCACTGGTTCCTGGTTCAGCCCAATTGGCATAGGTATCATCCAGAAATTCATAGTTAAACCACACAGCATAATCTTTGTGTTCAGGATTCTTCTTGTTATCTGTCATACAGCGCAAAAACACAGCCTCTGCAACGTCTGGAATTTAAAATATGTGTTGATATTTTTAAATGTAAATACAATTTTTTATAATGCTAAAGAAAGAAAGAAAGAAAGGGGATCACTGGTAATTGGATGAACAAATGGTCTGAAACAGGAGCAAAAACATTCATCAGTTTTCTTTCTTGGTTTCATTTACTTATTTATCCTATCAACTGGTTTTTGGTCTCTTTTTGATGGAACTACTGGATTAAAACTGGCAATAACAAAATAAAAAGTAAACCTACCTGGCATTTTCTTGATCAATTTTCTCATTGGTGTTGTCCTTGAGCCGGTAGCAATGTCCAGGGTTTCATTTCTTAATGCATCTTCCCAGAACTCAGAATTCACTATTTCAGTGGCAACATCACTGTAACAAAACAAAACCAAAAAATTTCAGACATCTATCTAACTGACATTTTTTTTAACAAATTTACCAGCTAAATTTAACACCAAACAAGCTTTACTGGTACTTACCAGCAAGTGAATATGTTTACAGTAGACTCCACCTAATTGGATATCGGCTTTTGTAATATTATTTCAAAACATCAAACCCTTCCCTATATGTTTAATGCTAATTTTATTGTGTAATCGAATACCGGATATAAGAATATATCGGCAAATCCGATAAGAATATTCCGGTAATTTTTTTTAATCAAAGAGCTGAAGAGCTCTGAGGGAAAAGACGGCCATTGTTTCAATTTTTAGGGAGGTATCTTTTGATAGTCTACATACAAAGAATGAGCAAAAAACAGCTAGAACATATAGAATTCATCATAGAGACAATTTGGACCAATGAGATCTGCACCTTCTAAATCAAAACATTTGATTAAAGTTGGGAGTTAATTATCTAAAATTCAATTGAATTGAACTACTACAATATATTTTAGAATTTTAATTAATCAAAGAGCTGAAAGCTCTGAAGAAAAATGACGCCACTGTCTCTAATATTGGGATAGTTTTTATGCAAGTCTTGATTTTCACATACCTTAATTAGTTTAACAATGCAACATGTCTCGTAAGCATATAATTGATACTTGTATATGTGTGTGTGTGAAGTGAAGGTGACAACTGGCTGTTTTTTTAAGATAAATGAATAGGTCAAGACTACCTGAATTTGTACAAATAAATACCGTAGAAAGGCTTGTATATTTCTCACTGGTACATAGTCTGAATCCAGGTCCGTTCGCGCCCCATTCACGTTTGCGCCCACTCATGTTCGCCCCCTTTCACTTTCACACCCTACATGTTCGCACCCAATCTTAATTGGTTTTGTGTTTAATAACTCTGTAAGCAAGTGTTTTCTTATAAGTATAATTGTTGTCATTGTCTCAAAATAAAGTGTTGAATAAATCTTAATCATGTTTTGGATAGGGTATTGTTAAAAATAATAATAATCCTTTCTAAATAAAGTGGTATTTTGTCAACGTTTTATTTTGTGTTGAATAACTCTTAATCATGTTTTGGTTAATGTATTGCTATAACTTTGTTTCATTGACTTGTTTCAAAATGAAGTGAGATTCTGACTATGTTTTTTTCTGTGTGTTGAATAAATTTTATCATGTTTTGGTTATAATAGTGGATTGCTATATTTTGGTTCCTATATTTTATTGCTTCGTTGTTTCAGATCAAAGGGACCAAGCTGTTAAAAACAATTATCTTTTGTGTTTTTCCTTTAAAATCTTCAATGTTTTACTCATACCAAGCTATAAATACATTCAGTATTTACACCAAAGCAATTTAAAACAACAATCATGATTTTCCAATTATTCAACTTGAATTTGAATTAAAATTGGGCGTGAATGAGTAGAGTGCGAACGGACCTTGGGTGCGAATGTGTAGGGTGCGAAAGTGTATTGGGCGCGAACAGACCTGATACCACAGTCTGAACCCCCTTCTCCCACAAAAATTAAGTAAATAATCTTTTTGTTACTGTTATCAAAGGTCTAATGAAACTCAGGTAATTTCAAACATTTGTCAAAGAATTCTAGTCAAACCAGCACCTGGTTAAATTGGCACCTGGACAAATCAGCACCTTGTTAAATCGACACCTGATATAGTCAATTCGTCACCCATGTTAAATATATATTTTTAACAGTATTTTAAGCAAAAAGAGTAAAAATAAGAAAGGAGTTGCCAGAATTTTTTCAGTATTTAAGCAAAAAGAGTTAAATACTAACTTTCACATTTTTGGGTGTTCATGTACATTTTGTATATATATTTATTTTTCTCAACTAAATGACTTTTTTGGTGTATTTTTAATGTAATATATATGAGTAGTCCAAATAATTATTACGTCTGGCAAGGCTTTTTAAATTTTATTCTGGGACACCTTCCTATGACCGCAAGGCTATGTTAATTATTTTCTGGGACGCCTTCCTACGAACGTTGTAGGAAGGCGTCCCAGAAAAAAAATAAAATATCCTTGCCAGACGTCATAATTATTTGGACTAATACATGAGATATTGGATATTTTTATGCATTATTTTAACCAGTTGAGCATTTTACGGGATTTTTGGTTTAATGCTGTTTAAACTTTACTGAAAAAAAAACACCTTAAATTTGCTAATTATTTGGCATGAAAGTTTGATTTATTGAAAGGGACTCATAGTTTTCCATTTTATTTTAATATTTTAATAATTGTCTAATTGTTAGAACAACAGTTGGGTAAGGGCTTCGTTGTTTACCTTTATACACAACAACATATTCACTTTGGTTTCCTTGTTTACCTAAATACACAACAACATATTCACTATGTACTTGGTAACAGTTATTAATTAATTGAATAGAAAATATTATAACAAATATTATTGGATGCCGAATTGACGTCAAATAGGTGCCTATTTGACTAGATGCCAATTTAACCAGGTGCTGACTTGACTTGTACGTTTCAATTCCTCTGCGATCGTTTGCGGTATTTTCTTGAGAAAACCTATTTTCCATCATCAAAGAGAAGAAGAAACTGCTTGAAAATGATTCTGGAACGCTCCATGATTGTAAAAATAAGTTTAATTTACTCAAATAATCATTTTGAAACTTGCGATGTTTAAACAGGAAGTTTCAAAAGCACGTGTAAAAGAAGAAATTAACCGGTGAGAGTGGAAATCCGTACATGACAGATATCACTATAGTACGACTTTGAAAGTAAAACAGTTCCATCCTTTTGTAAAACAGTCTTTAATATACCTATCACATTAATGTTTGAAGGGTCTTAAGCTTATTCAAACCATATAAGTCGGTATGAAACACAAAAACGGAATGAACAATAACCGATTACGTTTTGTAGTTTACAAATTCTAAACTGGTTCCCGTCAAACTACAACACTTTGTTCGAGTGTAGTGGAATACAAGCAGAAACCAGTTAGTTTGTATAGTAAATATGAAACTGGTTCCTGGCTGATAACTACACAATGATCATGCATAATGATAACACAAGCAGATTCCAGTTTGTATGGAAAATAGTAAATACGAAACCAAGCGCGGTAGGCAGAGAAATGTAATGAAGTTCAGGTCGGCAGTAATGGAACAATGACTGCGTCATTTTCCAAAAATGGCTAAGACCATTCTCAATTTTTTGTGACAGTTTTCTCAAGAAAGTGAGGACTGAAAAATCTATTCAGTTTTAATTTTCCATTGATAAAGTTCCCTGTTAAAACTCTCATCACAGGGATACATGTACTAATAAAATCAAATATGATTGATATAAGCTGTGTGAAGTTTGTTTCCAGATCCCACATTTTGATATATCTGTAAAATTCATGAATAAATAGCTTTAAACTACAAAAAGCAACATTTAAAAAAGAAATGAGAAAAAAAATGATCACTACAATAATTATGTTGGTATGCAAAATTATTTTTTAATTGATGACTACTTATCATATATATACTTAATGTGACATTTTTAGTGTTCAGATACATTAACTTTCATTTTAGTGGGTAATTAAGCATCAATTGAGGTGCTCCTTAATTGGAGAAATATTCTAAAAACATAATTTTACAGAAAGAATGAAAACTGCAGTTGCTCTCCCCAATCTCAATAGGTATAAACTACAAAAAGCAACATTTTTTTTTTTTTTTTTAACCATTTGAATAATTATGTTGGTACACAAAATTTTTTTTATATAGAAGACTACTTATCATATACTAAATGTCACATTTTAAGTGTTCAGAAACATTTACTTTGGTTTTAGTGTATAATTACTCATCAATTGAAGTGCTCCTGAATTGGAGGAAGATTCTAAAAACAGAATTTTACAGAAACAATGAAAACTGCTGTTTCTCTCCCCAATCTCATGTATCCCCATTGACATTGTTTATCGCGAAAGTTGACCTACAAATTATCTGACTATAGCCTCAGATTAAAGCATTGCATGTTCTACACTACGGCAAACATCATTAGGTTTACCTTTAACAAATACGGATTTTAAATTAGTATACAAATACTGTGAATGATTTTTATAATGAATAAAGGATATCCCTGTGTAGTGTGGCATTCCAACAATGACGTCACTAGGTTAGATATATTTAGAATATTTCGTAATACTGATTTTTCCGGACTGTAAAAGAAACGTATATAGTTTAAGGGAAAGCTCAATATACGATAATTTCACGAGAAACAGAAGGGAAATGTGTAAACAATGTATTTAAAGTCAATCTGTTCTCCTTGTCATCAATTTCAGTATGACATTTTGAGAGGGTTTCCAAACTATCAAAACAAAATGATTGACGTGAGGGAATGATACTCTGGCCAACCCCATTAGGGAATTGACGGCTTGAAGCCGTCTTTCCCCAAAAACCATGTACAATCGGATATTTTCAATGTTTCTGACAGGAAATGGACCCGGAAGTTACGAATTTGCAATCTTGCAGACAAGAAGATTTTGTTTTTAATAAATAAAAAGGATCTATTTCTTATTAAGTTGTTGTCTTTATTCATTGTTTTCCTTTGTCATGTGAATTAGATGCCCTTTTACTTCAAATCGTTGGAATCTATTTCTAAATTATACAAGGCTCAGTTGACCAAGAGCAGTACGTTGCTGTTGGGAGAATTTTGATTAAACTCTAAATGCTCATAGAGTGAGGAATATAATTTAAACTGAATGTACCTCCTTCTGGATAATTTATTGCAATATAAATATAAATCCTTTTGACAAGAGAAATCTGACTTTTGTCCGAAATATTTTTTTCACATGTGCAAAGGTAATCACATGTGGCGGCCATATTGGTTTGTTTACAAATTTGTGAAGAAGCCTCAAGAACCATGACCTTAACATAAATAGTCTTCAGAAAACGTAAACTTTGTGCAATACTATTTTATCAATCATGATTATTTTCATAAATTTAAATTTGATTATTTAAAGAAATAAAATTATAACAATTATTATTTTAGATTAGAGATTCTACACAGACATGCTTACCTTGAGGATATTTTTTTTATTAAATAATCAAGAATTTTCTCAATATACTGCTGAAATTTACCCCAAGGAACTTACTTTAAATAAATCAAATTTATTCGGTAATAACAGTCTTTTCCTGGATTTAGTTATTTCGGTTTTAAACAGGAAACTCCACACTAAAATTTACGACAAAAGGGACGATTTTTCGTTCCCTATTGTTAATTTTCCATTTTTAGATGGTGATGTTCCTTTGGCACCATCTTATGGTGTTTATATTTCACAGCTCGTTCACTATGCCCTATCTGTTGTGATGTTTTTCATTTTAACGAACGTAATCTATGTATTACTGGTAAATTATTAAACCAGGGATATTGTTACCATAAATTACTTAAAACCTTTACAAAATTTGTCCATAGATATAAAGGTTTGGTTTTGAAGTTTGGTTGTACATGTAGAAAACTTATTTCAAAACGGGATAGCACATCCTCATTAACATAAAACAACCAGGTGCTCTGCAGGGCGCAGCTTTATACGACCGCAGAGGTCGAACCCTGAACAATTGGGGCAAGTATGGACAAAACATTCAAGCGTGATACAGCTCTGAATTTGGATTGTGATCAAATTTTTGACATTACATGGGTTTTTTTTACACAAAACAAATGTCAAGATTTTACAAATCAATTAAAGATTTCTTCTTCAAACTTTTTAAATCTAAAATTAATTAGTTGACACAGCATAGGTTTCTGACACAGAATGAATGTGGTCTAATGAACTTAAAAGTTTTTTTTTGCCTTTGAGCAATTCACTATGCTGTTGAATATTAATCCTCTCAAAAAAATGTTTGAAGAAATTTTCTTTTTATTTATGAAATCTGAAATGAGAAAAATTTAACCCCCCCCCCCCCCCTTTTTTTCACATCCCCGTTTCCCTTTTTCCAAAACTGATATCAATTCAAATTTCTAATGGAGTTTGCAACAATAACTACTCTTTTAAATACATCATAAATATTAAAATGTAAAATAAAGTGCTTGTTATCACTGAATGGTAAAGATTGGTTGGTAGTAAAAGTGAATATACATTGTTTATTGTATAAAACAATAAAAAAAACTTCATCAGCAACATTTTATATTGGCAAATTTCCAATGAAGTTATTTACATAAAGTTATTGTCAAATAAAAATAGAAAATGACATCATAGTCATGTCTGGCAAATGTCAAACATACATTATCTAAAAACATTTTAGATAATATAAGGAAAAAAAGCTTCATCAGCAACATTTTATATTGGCAAATTTCCAATGAAGTTATTTACATAAAGTTATTGGCAAATAAAAATAGAAAATGACATCATAGTCATGTCTGGCAAATTTCCAACATATATTATCAACTACTATTCTATACAAAGAAAGATAACTCCAATTGAAAATTAATTGCTATTGCACAATATTGTGTAATTAGATATTTCTTGCTATTGTGCAATTGAAAATTTCTTGCTATTGCACAATACTTGATATGGAATCCTGATTTGGACCAACTTGAAAACTGGGCCCATAATCAAAAATCAAAGTACATATTTAGATAAAGCATATCAAATAAGCCCAAGAATTTAATTTTTGTTAAAATCAAACTTAGTTTAATTTTGGACCCTTTGGACCTTAATGTAGACCAATTTGAAAACTGGACCAAAAATTAAGAATCTACATACACAGTTAGATTTGGCATATCAAAGAACCCATTTATTCAATTTTTGATGAAATCAAACAAAGTTTAATTTTGGACCCCCATTAGGACCAACTTGAAAACTAGGCCAATAATTAAAAATCTAAGTATATTTTTAAATTCAGCATATCAAAGAACCGCAAGGATTCAATTTTTGTTAAAATCAAACTAAGTTTAATTTTTGACCCTTTGGACCTTAATGTAGACCAATTTGAAAACGGGACCAAAAATTAAGAATCTACATACATAGTTAGATTCGGCATATCAAAGAACCCCAATTATTCAATTTTTGATGAAATCACACAAAGTTCAATTTTGGACCCTTTGGGCCCCTTATTCCTCAACTGTTAGGACCAAAACTCCCAAAATCAAACCCAACCTTCCTTTTATGGTCATAAACCTTGTGTTTAAATTTCATAGATTTCTATTTACTTTTACTAAAGTTATGGTGCAAAAACCAAAAATAATGCTTATTTAGGCCCCTTTTTGGCCCCTAATTCATAAACTGTTGTGACCTCAACTCCAAAAATCAATCCCAACCTTCCTTTTGTGGTCATAAACCTTGTGTTAAAATTTCATTGATTTCTATTTACTTATACTAAAGTTATTGTGCAAAAACCAAGAATAATGCTTATTTGGGCCCTTTTTTGGCCCTTAATTCCTAAACTGTTGGAACCAAAACTCCCAAAATCAATCTCAACCTGTCTTTTGTGGTCATAAACCTTGTGTCAAAATTTCATAGATTTCTATTCACTTAAACTAAAGTTATAGTGCGAAAACCAAGAAAATGCTTATTTGGGCCCTTTTTTGCCCCTAATTCCTAAAATGTTGGGACCAAAACTCCCAAAATCAATCCCAACCTTCCTTTTGTGGTCATAAACCTTGTGTTAAAATTTCATTGATTTCTATTCACTTTTACTAAAGTTAGAGTGCGAAAACTAAAAGTATTTGGACGATGACGATGACGACGACAACGACGACGACGACGCCAACGTGATAGCAATATACGCCCAAAAATTAAAATTTTTGCGGTCGTATAAAAATGCAAATTAATGGATATTTCTAATACTTACACTTTATTGTTATCAATGGCCAAATCTAAGCAGTTATAGCCATCTGAATCACACTGGGTAACATTAGCCTTCCATGTGATCAAAAGTTTCACAACATCAGAATGGCCATAACGACAGCCAAGATGGAGTGGTGTTGTCTGAAATTAATGATAATATAATATGAATCTAAGAATTGTTCATTTACACTTTTTTCTTAATAACAAGCATTTCTACAACAAAAGTATGTTTTTTTATATATATTTATCATATAGATATAGGAAGATGTGGTGTGAGTGCCAATGAGACAACTCTCCATACAAATAACAATTTAAAAAGTAAACCATTATAGGTTTAAGTACGGCCTTCAACACGGAGCCTTGGCTCTCACCGAACAACAAGCTATAAAGGGCCCCAAAATTACTAGTGTAAAACCATTCAAACGGGAAAACCAACGGTCTAATCTATATAAACAAAACGAGAAACGAGAAACACGAATATATTATGTTTAGTAGTAAAAACGGTAGTTTTGCAATTGTGATAAATAGCCTGCTGTTTAATCCATATCGCGCAACTTTGATGCACACCCTTTATCGCACCCCTACTTTTCATATTTTTTGGCACACTAAATGCAACTATGAAAAATACAAAACACACAAATTAATACAATAATAAACAAAATATTTTTAAAACAGCACGCAAATTGTAAGGTAACCCAGGTGCTTCGGATGAGTAATTGAGCAGTTCTTTTAAGGCCTTTGAAACAAGACAAAAGTAGAACTGAAGGTAACCCAGTGCTATGGATCAGAAAACAGTTCATATAATATAATACTCTTCTGTTGAAATATATGATAAAGCGTATAATACATGGCAAAATCTGTATCACATGCCGTATCACCCTCGACCAATATCATCCCTCGGGCCTAAAGGCCCTTGGGCTGATATTGATGTCTCGGGATGATACGACATATGATACGGATTTTGCCATGTATTATTCTCTATATATCATACACTTTGTCACTGCAATCAACTGATAAAATTTAACTTCAAAAATTTGCATTTAATATTGTCAAAAAATGAGGTTAAAATTTTTCAGAAACATGGTTAGGTAGCGGATATTGAAATGACGACATGCAATTGAATAGTATAATGTACCTTTGTTTTATCCATAGGATCTACTGGAGAATCAGCCTCTAACAGAACTTTAGCTGTCTTAACCCATCCTTTGGCTGCAGCACAATCAAGAGGGGTCCACATACTGCCATTTCTGAAATCAAAGACACATAAAAATATAACTCACTTAAGTAAACAAAAAATAATGTAATAAAATTGTTCAGAAATAACATGTCAACTACTACATACAATATTTCGATGTCTTTAGATCAATTATGATGGGATATTTTATAAGTCTTCCCTCCTGAAAAAATAATCTCATAATTCAGATATTTCTGATTATTGAAATCATTTGTGGTTTTGTTGTGGAAAAATTCATAAAAAAATTTGAAGAGAATCCAACACAATACAAAACCCTATCCTGGCAACAACAAAGTAATAATGGAAGGACTGAATAGTTAAAATCATAACATTATCTACAACTTTGTTGTATTGGATATAATCACCTAACTGAGAGCAAGATGTAAAATGGTATCCAATCTCATTTTAAGACATGTAATCTCAGTTTTAAACCTGGTCAAATACCATTAACATGGTTAAGGTGGTTTAATTCTTTACCTAGCGCTGACATCAGCTCCATTGGTCAACAGCAGATTGGCCACTTTAGAATGTCCACTCAGAGCAGCTAAGTGAAGAGGTGTGTTAGAATTCTCATCTTCGTCATTAGCAGCAGAATGGTCAGCAATCAACAATTCTCTTACACAACTAAAATTTACAAATTAAGAAAATCAAAATATATGGTGAACGTGCTCAAAGGACACAGATGATGCCTTTGCTGACATATAACATTATAAAGGAAGATAACTCAAGAACGGTAAAATCATCTATTTTCATTGATTGAAAAACAATCTATTTTTGTAGATGTCTGGTTTTTTTTTTTTTGGTGGTTTTGTCAAATTTTGCATACAAGCCAATAGATAATTTGAATACTCATTTTGTGGTTTCACCAATACCCACAAATCAATGAAATTGGTACCCAAATGAAGAATAATGAAATGTTCCTTACTTTGTTCTGCCATTGTCTGCAGCTAAATGTAAAGGAGTCTGTTCTTCTTCATTCTTACTGTCTACATCAGCACTATTCTCTATAAGGATCTATAAATAGAAACATACTAGTTAAGACCCTTATATCTATCAGTATCTATAAATAGAAACATATTTCAGATTATCATGTCTATTAGGATCTGTAAATAGAAACATATTTCAGATTATCATGTCTATTAGGATCTATAAATAGAAACATTCTAATGCAGACCTTTATGTCTATATCAATAAGTATCAATAATAGAACTATACTTCTGTAAAATAAATTCAGAAATTTTTACATGCACTTATTATTGCTATTTTGTGAGAGAGATGTGAGATTAATTAGTGTTATTTATAATTTCAGGAAATTATATATCAAATATCAGAAGTGCATTCTTATTTTTTGTGTTAAATTAAAAAAAAAAAATACAATTTCAGAATGTACAGTTATTCTGACCTGCATGACTAAGTGTTGGTTTGCTAAGCAATTAATACTAAAATGCCAGAAGAGTTCTAGAAAACTGACAGCAAAATGTCTACACTACTGAATTTACCAAAACAGAAAAATCAAATAAAGTTATCTTAAATCTTAAAACATTTTAAAAGCCTGAGAACTTTTAACATATTTCAGATTTTTATTTACTTGTAAATACCAGTCTTGAGTTGTTTTTTTATTGCATGAGTTACACTAGTACTGGTTGAACTGAGGTCAATCAGCTAAATTTTAATGTTTTATAGAATAATAGGTTTTTATTGTGATGTAATAATACAAGCATTGTAACATAGGATATCTTAAAGGAGTGCACATGTCTATTTAAGGTAGCACAATACAAAGATTTTTTTACTTCAAATCACTAACCTTTAAAATGGTGTAACTTTCTTATGAATGCATAAAAAATAATAAAAGAGGTATATATAGATAGATAAAAGATTAATCTTTTAAATGGATGCAATATTTTTATTATGCAATTGTTATGTAATCGATTATGTAATTAGTGGCAAAATCTCGGTCAGTTCACTTGAATGAATTTAGCTCTATCGTCTCTTTAACTATACAGAAAATTTTAACGAAATCTTAATCAACACATCATGGGCTTCAAAGGGTGGCTCAAATTGTCCCTATGGTATTCCATTCTCTCATAAATCTTTAATTAGTGTAAACATCCTTACCACATAAAAGAAGATAATGTTTGATTAGGTGTAAAATATATTTGTTCTATACATTCTATCTGAAATCTGAGACACTCTTTTGTAGATAATGGCCATAGGAACAACATATAATAAAATCAACCCTCTAGGAATACCTATGCAGAAGCTAATTTCAATTGGAAGTGGAAATTTTGTGAAAATTTATTTAGACACAGTTAACATTATAATTGGTTACATAATTGTTGCATAATACTAACATTGCATCAATTGAAAGAGTAATCTGTTAGCTATCCATAACTACCACTTTTATAAATTTCCAAGCATTATTAAGAAAGTTACAGCATTTTAAAACTTGGGAGTTTGAGTTATAAAATCTTTGTATTGTGCTACCTTAACCTTAAATTTCACAATTTTATTTTATTAACCGGCAGTCATTTTGGAAGGGAGATCATGATGGAGCCTTAATCTGAAACCAAAACAAGATAAACAAATATAAAACAAGAATGTGTCCAAAGTACACGGATGCCCCACTCGCATTATCATTTTCCATGTTCAATGGACCGTGAAATTGGGTAAAAAATCTAATTTGGCCTTAAAAGTAAAAAGATAAACTAATAAGGAACATGTGTACTAAGTTTCAAGTTGATTGGACTTGAACTTCATCAAAAAACTACCTTGACCTAAACCTTTAACCTAAAACTCACACTTTTAATTTCTATGTTCAGTGGACCATGAAAATGGAGTCAAAAGTCTAATTTGGTTTAAAAATATGACAGATCATATCATAAGAAACATGTGTACTAAGTTTCAAGTTGATTGGACTTCAGCTTCATCAAAAACTACCTTACCAAAAACTTTAACCTGAAACTCACACTTTTAATTTCTATGTTCAGTGGACCATGAAAATGGTGTCAAAAGTCTAATTTTGTTTTAAAATAAGAAAGATCATATCATAAGGAACATGTGTACTAAGTTTCAAGTTGATTGAACTTCAGCTTCATCAAAAACTACCTTGACCAAAAACTTTAACCTGAAACTCACACTTTTAATTTCTATGTTCAGTGGACCATGAAAATGGTGTCAAAAGTCTAATTTTGTTTTAAAATAAGAAAGATCATATCATAAGGAACATGTGTACTAAGTTTCAAGTTGATTGAACTTCAGCTTCATCAAAAACTACCTTGACCAAAAACTTTAACCTGAAACTCACACTTTTAATTTCTATGTTCAGTGGACCATGAAAATGGTGTCAAAAGTCTAATTTTGTTTTAAAATAAGAAAGATCATGTCATAAGGAACATGTGTACTAAGTGTCAAGTTGATTGGACTTCAACTTCATCAAAAACTACCTTGACCAAAAACTTTAACCTGAAGTGGGACAAACGGACGGACGGACGGACGCACAGACGAACGGAGGCACAGACCAGAAGACATAATGCCCCTCTACTATCGTAGGTGGGGCATAAAAAATATTTACCTTTAGAACTTGTAAAAATCCTTTCATGGCAGCAATATGTAATGGATCATAATCAAATCTGTCTCCAGTGTTGATCATATTACGTACAGCTTTGTACTTCAATAATGCCTGTAAAATAGAAAAAAAGTAAATCTATTAATAATTATGAACAATGAATTAATATGCTGGCCTTTATTAGTTTTTCTGTTATCATCATCCATTATTGTTTTCAAGGTAATATAAAAATGAACAGTGCAATGACACATTTAGGAATGGTCTTTAAATTTACACATGTTGATATTGTAACTCATGATTCCATGCATCTTGTAGCTTCTATTTTAGGAGATAACTGTATTGTTTTTTAAGCTTAGACAGCAACAATTGGTAATTTGATGGTTGAAAATTAAGTTTACTGGCAACGCATTAATTTTGAATATTCCTAAAATGAGTATTTCGGTTAATAATTTCGCCTTACAGATAAAGCTTCTGGTTTATCCTCCTCACATGCCAAGTACACAGCTGTCTTGTCATTCTTCTCAACTGCTTCATAATCAGCTCCTTTTCTTAGAAGTTGATGTATGGTCTCAGCATGGCCATATGTAGCTGCTATCAACAGAGGAGAAAATCCATCTTTGTCTCTATACTCAATAGGAGGCTTTGGTCTAAAAGAAAGATAATAAATCTTTTGCCAAATTTCAACATCTTCTATGTTTTTTTTAAGACTAAAATATGTTGCTTATGTTTAACTGATGTTTACCAAACATCTCTGTTAGTTCATACAGGAAGAAAAATGTCAATGCCTGTAATGGTTTCGTTATCTTTTATTTATTGTTTTTTTAAATAAATCACAATTCAAACAAAACACTTCCCAAGAAGGTCATATTGCATATATGGAAAGAAACTTCATAATAATGGTTTTTCCTCTATATTATATCACAACCACAGCAGCCATGTTTAAAGCTTGAGTATATGAAATATTATAATTAAACAAATACCCTTGAAGGCATAAAACTTTGCTCAGTGCTCGGAGCACAAAAATCATGCTTGAAACATGAAATCCAGCAATTTGATTGGTTGATTTTCGAGTCTGAGTACAAAAATCATGCTCGAAAGTTTTATGACCGTGAGTCCTGCAGGTGGTAACAATAGTTCAGATAGACCTCTAGTCCAAGATGAGCTAAACAGTAAGTTTGGTCAAAAATAGCTTCTATTTGATTTGTGAACTTCTTATATTTAGATTCTTAAACAAGGCTATTTTTAAATATTAATCAAACTCGTATAAATTTAACATTACATACTGTCTCAAGAAAAACTCTACAATATCTTTGTGATTGTATTGAGCTGCAATGTGTAATGGAGTGGCCATTTCTATGTTTCTGACATCAATACGAGCTCCATAGTCGACTAGCAGCTTCACACTTTTAACATCGCCAGCCTTTGAAGCTAAATGAAGTGGGTACATGTAATTGTCAGCTGGTGTGTTGAGATTTGCTTTCTTCTGTAGACAAAGTTTGACAACCTCATAGTTTCCATTTTCCACGGCCAAATGAAGTGGAGTGTTGTAATCACAATCTCTGTCCGCTAACATCTATAAAAGATTAAGCATTTGTGAAATAAATCTGATTTACATGACAATTTAAAACAGATTATTAAAGTTCAGCAGATTCATGGAGGGATGTAAGGAGATATATATCTTCCTGCATTTTGCACCAAATATTTATTTCGTGCTCTTATCTTTTAGAACTTTACCATTTTATAAGTTATAATTATCTTTAACAAAAGTGTGAAGATCTAAACATATATGGATGTTCCATAAAAAAAATAAACAAAAATGTTCCATAAAAAAAATAAACAAAAATGTGTCCACAGTAAACAGTTACCTCACTCTCACTATTGTTTTCTCTGTTCAGTGGACCAAGAAATTAGGTTCAAAACTCTTATTTGGCACTTAAAAATTAGAGAGATCATATCATAGGGAACATGAGTACAAAGTTTCAAGCTGATTGAACTTCAATTTCATCAAAAACTACCTTGACCAAAACTATAACCTGAAGCTGGACAGATGGACTAAAAGACAAAACAAACAAATGGATGCACAGACTGAAAAAATATAATGACTCTCTAATATCATAAGTGGGGCATAAAAAGAAAACACCTTTAATTCAAATGTATAAAATACAAATTAAACATATAGTAGGGTAATTGTAGCTACTTACATCAGCAACTGATACCCAACTGCCTCTGGATTCAGCAGCTTCAAACAAAACTTTAACAATTTCAACTGTTCCTTCTGTGGTTGCACAATGTAAGGGAGTTAACTTTTCATTGTCCTGACATCGTAACTCACATCCAGCTTCCAATAACATACTGCATATAGACTCCTGGTTGTGGGTAGCTGCCATGTGGATAGGTCTCATTCCCTGTTTATCTTGAGCCTTAAATAGAATAAATATAATGATGTTTACTTGGTGGCGCTAGACTTATTATTAACATTTAGCTGAATTTGCCTCCAGTGGCAATAGACTTATTAGTAACATTTAGTGTTGTCATATTTATTGCAGCAGTAGTGAGGTGAAACAACTATAATAATCTCTATTCAGAAACTATCATAATATATGTTGGCAGATTCAATAAAATAACTGGGTTTTCTTTTGTAAATATAAATTACCTCTAAGTTTATACCAGGTAAAGCTAACAACTCCTTGGCAACAATTTCATTGCCTCTCATAGCAGCATAATGAAGTGGAGTCTGACCATATCTGTCCTCTATGTTAATCTTGGCATTACTTTTTATCAGGAAATTGCACACACTCTTGGAGAAATCATCTGCAGACTCAATATGTCGCATAGGTAACTCGCTTTCAGAAGGCTAAAATAACCAAAATATATATATTTGTACATTTTTAGAAAATTCACTGATAAGTTAGTCCAATAACATCATAAAGCATATATAACATTAATAATTATATGGATTATTAAATGCTATGACTTTGAAATCATTCTTGAACTGACAGTAATGTTAAAAGATTATATTATAACCATGATAACAGTTCATCTATCTGGAAGCTTTTGTTTAACCAAATGTTTTTGACAATATTCATTGGGCATAAATGCCTAATTGCAGTAATTTTGAACATCAATTTGTCCTTCATTAGCTTGTAGCTGGCAATGTTATATTACCATGAGGCCCTACTCCAAAGGAAACTGAATTTAACAATCAAATACATATTTTATTATCTCAAATAAATTAAAAGACATTCATGAAAAAGTGAAAATCCCTTCAAGTAAAAGTTTGTTATAAATTTTAACGCATTTCAAATTTGCAGAAATGTGACAATTTGGTCAAAACATAATGAACAATCCATGAAGATTCCCTTTCTTCTCCATAAAATCTGGTGTGAGGTATAAATTATTTGTTAATCTACAAAATTTTCAACAAGTACATTTCAGCTGACATCAATTTATTACAGATGTTAGTATGTAAACAGATGTGATAAAACTGTAGTTATATATTATTATTGGGAATTTCAAAGCAAAGCAAATTTTCACTTTTAAACATACATGGGAAAAACAAAGGAATAGACAAGTGTCCACTTCAAATGTACAGTAATAAGAATAACTCTGCTTCTGTAACATTCTGTTGATATAAATATATTATCCATCTGTTTAATGTAATCAAATAGTGAAATTTAAAACAAATCTGTGACTTTAGATAACACAAAGCCTTACTGGTACTGGAATGTTTCTCATTGATGCTTGACTGCCATTTTTACCATAATACTAAATAAATAGTATGATACAAGAGTGATAAGATTTTGGGAGATTTGATTCTAAGCATTTAGTTTATACATTTTGGATGAGTAAAACTAATGTAAGAGTGCCGAAACATTAAGTTGGTGGACATACAGTCAAGCTAGGGTAACAATTAATGATCCCCTCAGATGCAACAGGGACATAAAACAATTTTAAAACCAATAAAGGAAAATGAAGTAACTTTGAATTACTTTGCTTACTTTTTGTGTCATTGGGTTGTTATTTCATTGATGTTTATACTGCAATCAGCTGTTTTACTATGTATATAAACGTTAGCTTTATACGTCAATGACCTCAACTAACCTATAAGCCCCGCCTACTAACCGGAACTACTGTAGTTCATCAATAACGTCACATCACAACCATGACAACATGTAGTAACAATGGTCATACTTTTATGAATATAAACTTGTTAATTTTTCAAATTGGTAATTTATATACCATTTTTATCAAATTTTAATAATTAAGTTCATTTTCCCTTTCTAATTCGTCTTACCACCTTGACTACGCTCAAAGGGAAATACCCCAAAACATGCAAAATGGTACACCAAGAGGGAAATTCCAAACATTTTTTTTTAACAATATTTGTTTCATATTTTTTTTAATTTAATTATTTAACGATTTCAGTATAAAGACAATATACGTATATATATTGTCTAAATATATACTTGATTGACAGAAGTTTTAAACAGTGACACGAGACTGGATTCTCAATTAATAACAAAACAACATAAACTCATTCCATTGTCCTTGGAACTAGTGCCAAATAGTAAATCAACACTCACTGACCTATAACCAGAAATTGAACTTTCAGTGCCATTTCTCAAAGTTCAAAAACAGTATCTTATATATGTGCAATAGACAATATTGACATTGGATATATAGAATAACCATACATTGTCTCGAAATATCAATGTTATTTGTACAAGGCTTAGAAACGGGAAGAAAGTGAGGCTGTGCCGAGCATTTCTACCTGTTTCGAGCCGAGTACAAATAACAGATTGATATTTCGAGACAATGTATGGTTATTCTTTATATACTGCAACTCTTATAACTGTTCAAAATGAAGTATTTAGGGTAAAAACTGTCATTCTTTAATTGTGAGCGGACAACGTAAAATTGCCGCGAACCTGTATGTTTTATTGACGTCATAAATAAAACTCTACGGAAACACATTGTCAACGTCATAAACAAGGTGATATACGGTCAGTGACTGTATATCACATATGAATATACGGTCAATGCAATTTGACTGCTCAAATAGCACAGCTGCAGTATATAAACCAATAGAAACATGTCGTCTCAATTACCAGGAGCAGTGATAAAATTGATTTTTGGTTAAAGCAATGTTATATTTGCATCCACTTAATTTTTTAATCCATCGACAAACAGTACAATGAAAACAGTTTGATTTTCAAAATTTATTTAACTGTTATGTTAGCATTGTTTAAATTCACATGTACTATTGTGTTTTCTAGATTTCTAACAGAAAAAACAGATCTTTGACCAAAAAATCAAAGCTTAGAAACTTTTAAATAAGAGTACAAACTATTAAACTGTCAAGTATCTTGATTCTTTAATTAAAGAAGTCTCAACATACTATAATCTTAACAGCTTCATAGTAGGCTGCTGGCCTTAACACAAGATTATTTAGCTAAAAGTCAAGCTCAAGCTAAGAAAAATATTCAAACTAAATATGAACACTTTTAACAACGCTGAACAAATTAGTTGAACTTTCAAAATTAAAATAAAATGGAACAAAATATGTCCAGTCAGAAGGAGAATATTGTAAAATAACAAAATACATAAGAGGGGATGACACAGGGTGGAAGATCATTATCAAAGTCAGTTTTTGGTAATTTTTTCCCCGAAGATTCAGCTTTTTTAATGCCCTATATCCAAAATCCCAACTTTTTTACCCAAAATATCCTAGATACAAACCGTGTCATCCCCTCACTAAACAAAACACAAAATTAACATAACATCTGTAAACAACAAACAACATGACAACATCAACTACATGCCTAATGTTAAAACTGCTGAACACAAAGCATTTCATAAACTACATTAAAGGGAAACTTCGCAAAAAAATCAAAAATTGATATTATGTCCATTCTGTATAAAAATGCTCAAATTTATAGATATTAAAGTTTTATTCCGCTAAATAAGAGATCACCATCGATTTTAAATTTTGAGTATCAGTTCTCTACTCTCCGCCATCTTGTCACCTTCTCCGATGAAAAATCCCGATATGTCAATAAACCACAAAGGAACAAAACTACAGTAAACGATGTAGTCGTAATTGCGTGTCGATATCTTGTCAATCGTACGGTTGTTTTATCTGACTGACTAACTTGATACGGAAAATGGTCTTATATTTTTAAATAACCATATAGTCTGTTATTTTTAAACTGATAATATTGTAATTAGTTAAAAAGTCAAAGTTCAAATCATAAAATGATAAATAAGTGTTCCGTGGAAATTGTTTTCGAAAATCTAATTCGTTCATAATTCTTTCAAGTAATAAACTTTATTTAAATAAATTCGGATCTTCCCTTATCTGATCACCAGCATGGCTAAAGGTATTACTCCCAAAGGTATTGGAAGGGGTGTAAGGTGACACGTCCAGGTATTCAATCGATTTCCTGTCCGGCGGGCTTGCAAGTTCATGCATCGTTTCACTTCTGTAGGTATTGATCAGTGTACACGACCGTTACTTATAACTTTCCATTTTGAACTATCAGGTGCATGTATAATATACATTTTTGTCTTGCGTGTCCGAAAGTGATATAATATACTAGTCATTACTGAACGCATACGCTTGTTTATAAATAACATTTCTGGTGTAAAGAATATTATTTATAAAAAAAAAATAATACAAAAAAAAATAATTGAAGAAATACAAATCTATTTACATATTTTTCCAAGGGTTAATTTGGGAAAATGTAATATATACTCGTTGTCAATAGTTTAGGACAGATTGGAACATACCAGAATTATTGATCTAAAAAAATGTGCGCACTTGTCGACGATTCGTGTATACATACGCCTGGTAGAAAGTTACGGAACTATAGTCAGTAGCGCAATTTAAAATATGTATACATGTATACATTGAACATAAGAAAGAAACATACATTTTGTGTAAATTGTGGTAAAAGTTTTGTAAATAGACTAGTCCATGTATGCCAACAGTATGTAATCAACGAATTCGATAGACTATTGTATACCAAAAGAAGAAGAAGAAAAAAAAGAAACAATTTGATTTAAATACAGGTCAATTTATAACTTGCTTTGGTTCATCGAAGTTAAGAACATAGTAAACTCACAGATTTATATATCAATTAAATTGTTCTCGAATAAAGGACGAAATTCGTCATCATCACAATTGTTCCAACATTCATGTAAAATATATGCAACTGGACGTACACTAATAATCCCCAAGGAATGTGAATATTTTCTAGGAAAACTATTGAGTATCAATTTCGGGATTTATTTTCTTTCTTGATATTCAATGACAGCAATTTAAAGAATAAACTGCTTGTCGGATATTTGTCCGCTTTAGGGGTATTCTTGCAAGTTGAACAGACTTATAATAACATTCAAATATAGGGAAAGATAACATTAAATTCGTTGTCTTTTAATTTTAAACATCGTTGATCAAATAGTTATTTAAGTATATATATACGTTGGGAGACGACGATTATTATAGTTGTCTCAGATTTTAATAAGGACGTTCCCCATTATGAATAAATTTGGTTGACGTTTATCACACTTGAAAAGAATATCTATTCGTAATTTTTCGATTCCATTACAAAAATATTTTTTTCTTTATTCGTACATATTATATTCCGCTTCGGTAGAGTTATCTTCAGATAGTTTCATATATTAATTAATACATGGCTTTCAAAAGTCTAAATGTAAGTGTTCTCGTACATTTTTTCGCCTAATTAAGACAAATAAAAATGATTTAGTAAAGCTATTTCTAATTTCTAAGTCCCCCTTTTTTAGGAGACATAAATTAAGGACCAGACTTGTATATCATTTCATTCTGACATATGAATTAAGTTTCCCGTCT
Source organism: Mytilus edulis (assembly GCF_963676685.1). Lineage (NCBI taxonomy): Eukaryota > Metazoa > Mollusca > Bivalvia > Mytilida > Mytilidae > Mytilus > Mytilus edulis. Next base: position 14,383,001 of record NC_092353.1, read on the forward strand.
TTAACCGAAAATTGTGTATTTCTTAGTAAATTAACTTATTTGAATTCAAATAAATAATAGCACCAAATATAATTAAATAATTCCACGGCGACCAATTTTTATTTGTCACCAACTTGAATATGTATTTTTAATGTGTGTATTAAATGCTACCACTGATCCGAATAGACAGTCACACCTGGCAAGGTGTGCCCTAGAGGCGTGGTTAAATACCGAAGTGCAAATAACAATTTACCTTTCAACAAGCCATCTACGAGTATTGCCACAGAACCGTGAATACACACATCGTATAAACCTAGCCATAGCAGAGATAGTAAAAGGTCAATAATAGTACACCAACATATTGTCTTTACAGATTATTGTACTTTAATTTGTTCACCTTATCAGTCCGAAAATGCATTTATTAAAAATAAATTTATAACTTTTTGTGTTGTCTACAAAAATAATTCGAATATATACGTTTAACATAGATAATTTATCTCACGAATGAGTACAATTGAACGTCTGTGCGTTTTATCTTCTTATTATCGGATGGTTATTAGATAAAGCATAAGTCATCGGCGCGCTTACGATTCCGTTAAAATATGATTAAAAACCAAGACTTTTAATGATTGTATTTTAAATCCCGGCATGCAAAAATCAGGAGAAAACGTCACGACCTACAGGAAGTAGTTGATATTTTTTCATTAATTATTGAATTTCTCCTTTATTACTGCACATATAGCGATAAAACTTTGTGAATATATATATTATGTCATAATGAACATATTTAAACCATAAGTAAAAAATCGTGAATTTTCCCTTTAAATACCTTTGATACCAATTGCGCCTCCTGCTGTAATAAATTTATAAAATGTTCATGCTAAATTCTACAAGACTCAGATATTTACTTGTCCACTAACTGTAACAGTGAACTTAAAACTCAGCTCAGCCTATTTTTCTTTAATTCATATTTAAGAAAATGTATTGCACTTTCTAAAAATATAAGCTGACCTAGATTACTGTACTAAAGTTGAACTCTTTAGTTGTCTTTTTATTACTGTAATTTCAGAAATCATTGCTTGCATGTATTTTTGCCACTTCGACAAGACAGATAAAATGTGAGAATAAACTTTGTTATTAACTGAAATGCTGAATACAAATATATGCCAGTTCTTATAACTGTGATATTCACCCTGTGCTTTATTTTCAAATCAGAAACCTCACAATCTGACAATAGTTTCTGAATTTACAGTATTTCTAGTTTATAAACATGATAAATATAGGTCTATAGATATAACCAGGTGATCTGCAGGGCGCAGCTTTATATGACCGCAGAATTTGAACCCTGAACAGTTGGGCAAGTATGGACACAACATTCAGCTTGATACAGCTCTGAATTTGGATTGTGATTAAATAGTTGACACAACATAGGTTTGTGACACAGAATGAATGTGGTCTAAGAACTTAAAATTAAAAACTTTTAAATTGGACATTTACCTATTATGGTCCAATATCCAAAATCAAAATACATGGTTAGATTCAGCATATTTCAAAGAACCCCAATTCAATAATTCAATTTTTAAAGAAATCTATTGAAGATCAATTTTGAACCCTTTAGACCTCATTGTTGATCATGACCAATTTGATAACTGGGCCCAAATATAAAAAATCAAAATATATATGCCATGGTTAGATTCAGCATAATTCAAAGCACCCCATATATCCAATTTTTGTTGAAATCAAACTAAATTTAATTTTGAACTCTTAGGACCTTAATGTAGACCCATTTGAAAACGAGACCAAATATTAAGATTCTAAATACACCGTAAGATTTGGCATATCAACTTCAAGAAACCCCAATAATTCAACTTTTGATGAAATCAAACAAATTTTAATTTTGGACCCTTTTGGCCCCTAATTCCTAAACTGTTGGGACCAAAACTCCCAAAATCAATCCCAACCTTCCTTTAGTGGTTATTAACCTTGTATTTAAATGTCATAGATTTCTATTTACTTATACTTAAGTTATTGTGTGAAAACCAAGAAAAATGCTTATTTCGGCCCTACCTAATTCCTTAAAACTGTTCAGACCAAAACTCCAAAAATCAGTCCTAACCTTCCTATTGTGGTCATTAACCTTGTGTTTAAAGGAGTATGTTCGGTAAGGTCCTAAAATGGCCCCCAATTTTAGTGTCAATTTCAAATTCGGATTTATTGACCAATATCACAATAAATTATAGCTTATACAGCGACTAGATAGGAAATAAGCCATTTTGTTGAAGATTTTACGTTTTTGCGTTTCATTATGACGTCACAAGTTGTACTCATTTTGATTTTTCACGAAAAAATCAATGAAAATGGGTAAATTTTCCATAGATTATTAGACAGGAAACATAGAGCGCATACGTCGACAACAAAGATCTTTTAATATAATGTTTGTGAAGACATTTCACATGTTTTATTTGAATATTAAGTTTGTCGACGCCCACGCTCTATCTTTCCTGGTCCTTAAATTGGTTGAAATCCAGCTGTTTTTGTCAAATTTCACCAAAACCCTTTATTTTGACCTATTTGGGATGTAAAAATCAACGTGTTAGAATAAAATTTTGACAAAAACAGTTCTGTTAAACTTTTTCACGTGTCTTTAAGGCAACTTAAAACATTTATTGTCTTGTAACTATGAACTTTATAATTGGGGCCAAATATGGCCCTTACCGAAATTATTCCTTTCATAGAATTCTTTTTACTTATACTTAAGGAGGCTCGAGGGTATAAAAATTTCAGAAAAAAATTAAACATTTGTTTTTCATTACAAATTTTATTTATTACCTTTTGTAGTTGTTACTTTATCATATGGTACAAAAATCATTCAAAACAATCAATTCGTGTTGGTCCCAGATGACTTTTAAAATGTATACATCATTGAAAAAGTTCCAAATTATCTCCCTTTGGTGGAAAAATGCCATTTTTTGGCTTTAAAATTGAAATATCTTTTTTAACTCATCGGTGACCTATATTTTTTAATATGATTTCCATAAAAGCTGTTCTTAAACTACTTTATTGTGAAATTTAAGCGATTTCTGTAATAAATTTCTTTTTTTATTTCGATATTTACCTTTATTTCTCCTATTAGTTCAACAGAAAAAAAAAACACTTTACAAAAATGTATGCTTCTTTCGAAGGCAGATTGTGAGCGCAAATGAACGGTGACCCCACTTTTTTATTTTATTTTTCTATTAACTATAAGATAAAGTTCATTTATAGAAAAATATAGAGAAATCCTATATAAATGATTTAGACCCGCGAACTTAAGTTATTGTGCGAAAACCTAGAAAAATGCTTATTTGGGCCCTTTGTTGGCCCCTAATTCCCAAACTATTGGGACCACAACCTCCAAAATCAATCCAAACCTTTCTCTAGTAGTATTGAACCTTCTGTTGAAAATTTATAGAGATCCATTTACTAAAACTAAAGTTATTGTCCGTAAACTAAATGCATCTTCGGACAACATCATACCATTATACGACGCAAAAAATATTTGGCGGTCGTATAAAAAAGGATGCGGTGTGATTGCCAATGAGACAACTCTTCACAAAAGACCAAATGACAAAGAAATTAAAAACTATAGGTCACTATAGGAATTTCAACAATGAGCAAAGCCCATACCACAATCAGCTATAAAAAGCCCTGAAATGCCAAATGTAATACAATTCAAACAAGAAAACTAACTAACTGGTTTGTAAGACCTTTACCACATGCTGCTAATTGTCTTTTTGTAAGACATTTGTAAGAAGCCCTTTCTTTCTCCTCTATTTTCTATTCTACTATGCTAATCCCCTTTTAATACTTACATCCAGCTGAATTTCTTGTTTCCTTGATTTTTCTCGTTTGTATCTAGCTGTATAATGCAATGGTGTCAAATCTTCTTCATCTCTGGCGTCAACATCTAACAATAAAGACATAAACATATACTGTGGATCCATTATTATGCGTTGGATACAATTTTTTTAGTGGGTTTTGTGGGTATAGGGGAACGACAAATTCAAATGTTCAAAGAATAACATGTTTTCAATAAGCTTTGTAAACAGATATTTGCAAAACCAAGAAATCAAATATCCATGAATATGCAAATTTTCAGAAATCCAGAAAATTGATGTCCACAAAAATAAATGAATCCAGAGTATTGTCAACCATGATAAATTTATATAAGAGGAATAAATGTATCATAATTGACATCAATTGGTTTTAAATTGCACATTTGTGTACCATGCAATAAGTCATCTGCATTTTAATAATTCATTGTACCATGTATAACATATCAGATTATTTTTTATTTATGGTTTTTTTTTCAGTATGAATAAAAGCTACTTTGGCTTAACTTCATTTCTCAGAACTGTATTCTTCATTTACATGAATGTGATAATTTATGAAATCTCACCTAACATGCCTAATTACAATGTAAATTTTAATATTGTCAAGACTTGATCCTGTTTTATGCTGTAGATGTGAAAGATTGATTTAAAATCAATCATTACATGTTCATGTTCTTTTTCTATTGTAGCACTTCAAATATACTCATTCAAAAATAATATAGACACTACATGTATGTGTTTTCTTCAAATTTTTCTGCTAGCTCGATTTTTATTGGTTAGAGGTTTTTTGTTGCCTATCAGTTCAATGCAAAAAAGTTAGTGATTTTTTTCTCAAGAAACCTAAATAAGAAAAAGATGTAATATCTTAAGAGATTTTACACTCACAGACTGGAATTTACAAAAATGGCAAATTATTGTTTTAAATAATGATCCTCAAATCAATTAATCTGATTAAAGAATAAAATAAAAGGTTATTAACTACATTAATATTTGTAATTCTGTCAAGCTTTGTTCCATATCATGTCAAATGTATGTTGACCCAGCTGTAACGCTTTAATTTGATGTGACTGTCATACAAGTGAGAGGTTTAACAAGTAGCTTTAAAACAAAGTTTAATCCTGCATTTTCTACATTAGAAAATGCCTGTACCAAAGTCAGGAATATGACAGTTGTTATCCATTAGTTTGAACTTTTGATTTTGCCATTTGATTAGGGACTTCCCTTTTTGAATTTTCCTCTGAGTTAAGTATGTTTGTGTTTTTACTTTATAGGTATCATTTAGCATTCTAGACTTACTTGCACCACATTCTATAAGTTTTCTGGCGACGTCCAGATGATTGTAACGTGCAGCATAATGTAATGGTGTAACTCTGTTTTCATCTTTAGCATTTACCTTCTTCCTCAGTTGGTTAGAGTGAATTGTTTTTAGATATTCATTCAACGATTCAAAGTCCCCGGTTCTGGCACTCTAAAATAGATATTTTTTATTCAATTACAGATTTCTTTATATTTGCTGTTGTCAGTAAACAAGAACACATCACAGACTACAAAGGAAAACAAAGCAGTTTTACAGCTTTAAAACACGAAGCTGCACAAAAGCTTTAATATATCACCTGCCTGACTCTATAACCAATGTGTACAACTAGTCAGAATGTAAACAGTGAACAATAACTTACCAATCAATGTACAAGACTTTTTGAATGCTGCTCTATAGCTAGATATGACTTATCAACAGGACAGGTGTCACTAGAAAAGCAGGAACTGCTAGCCCTTTCGTAGAACATGAGTTGAAGTCCATGTTTGGTGGGGTTAGTGTTGCCTTTTTCTTTTTTCTGTTAGTGTGTTGCGTTTAGTTGACTGTTGTACATTTTTTCCCCATGTTTTCAACAAATCAATAACAGACCACGGAAAAAAGGTATTTTTTTCAGCTTTAATACAAAAGCATAAAAACACAAGTTGTCTGTCCCTTTATAACCAACATGAACAACTAGTCAAGTGTTTAGTCCTGTGCAAGGTAGTTTCTGACAGTAACCTCCTTGAAACAGACTAACAACAGCAGACTAGCTGTTAACAAAGTTGATAATACCTTTGTGGTTTAATACTAACATGACTAATATCATGAATATAGAGATAAGTACACAAAATAAATTGCACCTGTTTTGACAGTTTTTTAACTAACCTGATGAATTGGTATATTAGCTAATGCCTCTAAATTTTTGTCATGTGACATATCTCTTGGCTTCATTCCCTCTGGGATATGTGAATCAGATGTATGAACCTTTGGCAATTCAATGGCTTCCACTTCCTCTTCTTTGTTTGTTGGAAGAAGGTTGAACATTTCTTGATTTGGCTTTTCATTTCCATTAATACTTATATTTGTCTTGTAAGTCCCCGGAGGGGAACTATCATCACTCATTTTGTTCTGTAATGGTGCAACAGAAGAGTCTCTTGTTGGTGAAAATGACTTCTGTAAAGAGTAAAGAATTTGATGGATAAAGGCAAAACAAATTTACATTTTGTACTTTGTTAACTTCTTGTCACCTTGCAAAAATGGTTGAATACGCAGGACTAAGGTAAATGATAAAATTTTCTTTTTTCAAATATTTTAGACTTAGACTGTTTAGAAATATGTTCTGAAAGTTATAAGTGCATGCATTTTTCTAAATTAATGTAATGGTGGTGGATGTCAGAAGCTGAAGGCAGGCTACATCTTCTGCAGGAACGGAAATAATGGCCCATCAAAATCTAAAAATGATTTCATCTTTTTGAAACACAAAATGCATCTAACTTTTATATATCTTGTGGATGCAAGTTATTAAAACTTTCCAAACTGCACAAGTAAGTCTGTACACAGAGTAGTTTTTGAGGTGTACATGTAAATACGGACGTTTCATTATTTGTTCAACCTTAAATAAACAAGGCAGTGTCTGCGCGTACCCACATGCGGGTACAAATAGCAAAATTGCTGTTCGTAGTCTAAGCGTACTCACATAAGGTTTAATAATAAAATGCCATCGGATCAGGAATTAAATGTGAAATATATACAGAAATTATCGCAATTCGTGAATAAAATTGATTAACTCATTCACCCCTAAGAGATTTCTGGAAAATCAGGCATTTCCGTAAATTTGCAATCATATGCAAATTAGCAGACTCTTGAAAATGGTCATTTTCCGTCTATTTTCCAATTTTAAAACGACCTTGAGAGGTGAACATTAACCAGACTGTGTTTCTTTGTCATTCAAGTATTACCCTATAGTTACAGCAGGCCATGCATGCTAACTGGGAGAATATGGGACTTAAGTGTCTTGCTGGCGAATTATTATCGTCAAGTCAGGTCTGCCTAAATGTCCGTTTTTACGGATTTTTGACAAAACGGTGACCGACCTAGATTTTACAGACTAGATTCCTATTGGCCATATTATACCTCTTTGTGTTCCTATACCACCTATGCATGCATTTACGATAATAGTTTATACCTACAATGACTACCAGTTAAGTAGTGGCCATCAAAAGATGCCCACCCCCACCTGATTTTGTCTACTTTTCACCTTTTCCCGATTTTGAACTCTTAAACGGCTTTCAACGTGCCATATTTTCATAAACAGACGTCTGAGAAGAGTTTATGGACCATGAACTGCTTGGTTGAAGTCCCTGCTATCATGACAGTTCAGGTGGGGCAGTTCAAAAAAGGTATGGAGGGTCATACGGGCCATCAAAGAATGGTTGTCGCCATGACGCATATAGGCGTCATTGGGGGTTATTGGGTTAAACGATTTTTAAATTTGACTTCTGTTGGGTTTGAGGGTCGTTTTGGGGGTGTAAAACTGACCAAAACACTCTTTAGAGGTTGAAAATCGGGAAAAAAATAATTTTTGTTTAAACGATTTGGTCAATTTTTTTAAATTTGACTTCTGTTGGGTTTGAGGGTCGTTTTGGGGGTGTAAAACTGACCAAAACACTCTTTAGAGGTTGAAAATCGGGAAAAAAATAATTTTAGTTTAACTACTAAGAAGTTTTATAAATATTTATATATAATAGGTACATTTGTAAGTGAACACTTTTTCTCGTTTGACATGGTTAATAAATATTCTTAAAATGGAAGAGAATGATATACATGTGGGGAAGACATTTCATGAATTGTATACATGTGGGGAAGACATTTCATGAATAGGAACAATTTGTTCAAAAGTATCAATCAATTAATTTTATGTAAAAAAAAACTTGGAGTCAGTTGCAGCTGCAGAGATAAGAAGAAGAACTGGATACACAAAAATTAATAAATAAAGCAAAATTAAAGTTTAACAGAATAAATTTTTACTGTATTTACGGAGGCAAAAAATTCTAAACCAGTTTGACAGGAAAAAGGCCTAATACATTATTTCTGATAAACAAAGGCTGATGCCAATAATCTTCTATGAAAGCTTCATTAAAAAAATAACAAAATATTTGACGAAAATGTAAACCTTCAGCGCATCAAAAAATATTTTACCTCTAAAGCGTGGAAGCAACTTAAAATTTGGATATTCTGAATTAATAAATACAATTTTAAAATATTATTTGTCATACTCTTCACTCGTTCTACACGTACACAAATCCCCATAATATCGATAATTTCTGTATATTTCATGTTTAATTCCCGATCCGACGGCATTTCATTATAAAACCAGATGTGGGTATGCGTAGCCTACAAATGTCAATTTGACTATTCGTACCCGCAGACACTGCCAATTAACAAATAATACTTTCTGTTTTCCTGAAAGTGAAAGTTAAATATGTCATATGATAGAATAACACAATAATACTTCGTTTTAATGCATCAAACCCCAATAACTCTTCATGGTTAATTACAAAATCGTCCTGGTAGACCGTAGTGCTTCTATAAGTTCTAATATTAGTCACTGGACTCTTTAAAAATTAAAGAAACTGTAAATAAAGCACCTATATCCACCTGTCATTATCGTAAAAGAAATATATAAGAAGCATAATACCTTTGAAGAACTGAAAAATTACCTATGCGTTTGTCTCAGCGTTCCCTATCTATTTCATCCAAACCCGGGTGTGGTTATTAACTTGTTTACAAACCGACTGTAAAGTTGAACCGGTTGGGTGATTTTAGGTTCGCTTACTGGGATGGTTTAATCTGGACATAAAAATTATCCTGGTGCATATCAGCGTTTGCAATTATAAAATACGAATAAGAAATTATGACAATTATCACTTCGCATGAAATTATCTTACCTGATAACAGTTTCACAATTTCCAAAGTTTCATTTTTCGGTATTCAATGAATCGAGTCGAACTTGTCACGTGATAAAGTGACTTCCGAGGGAGCGCTTATTGTAAATATTTTGTAGCACGAATAATACTTACACAAGTTTTAGCTTTCTAAAAAGCTATAGACTGCTTGGCTCTACACTAATTTAAGGTTATATGTGTGCATGTGGTTGTTAAATAGTGTTGGAACTGTAGTATTTTTAGATATTGATTGATATAAAAGGAAGAACTTTAAGAGTGTGCGTTACACACCCATGCTTTTAAGAGGTTGAAAATTAAAACAATTATGAATTTGTCACGACACTGGAGGTGGGCCTATATTGTCAGAAGTAATAAAATACAGACAATGCATCATTAAAACTACAATAAAGTATCTGAGTAAAGTATAGCTTGCATCAATTATTTCTTAAACATTCCGACAATGGCCATTACATAATTAATCCCATTTTTATTACGTTATAAATCGTTGACTATATTATAGCTTTTTTGTAGATATGCAGTTACTGGCTTGAACTGAAAATATTGTGTTATTATTAAAACTTATTACATTGGTTGCAATGAATTACATTGATTTCCCAGTTAGATAAAAACCGATAATTTCACATGTGAAATAAACGTGGTTATTTCACTCTCTGACGTCATACAACAATAGGCGTTGTCAAGACGTCGATAACGTCGGATCAAAACAAATTGTCAATGCGTAGGAAAAAGATATAGTTCCTTACATTTTCTACATTAATTTCATAAAAAAAAGCCATTTGCCAATGTAATAAAAAGAATAACTAATCGCCGTATTTGAATATCAAAAATAAGACAACTTGTGACCGAACGCCGCTATGGATTAAACTCGTGCTGCGCACTCGTTTAATCCATGCGTCGTTCGGTCACGCGTTGTCTTATTTTTGATATTCAAATACGGCGATTAGTTATACTATAAGTCTTTTCCGTAATGGAATTTGTTTAATTTCTTTTCTGCGCCATTTCAGTGTTATTCATTGATAGGTACGTGTACTATGATATGTAAAAAGGGATGGGATGAGATCTCACAAATATAGTTAAAAACCAGGACATTATAGTATATATTATTTCTAGTATAACCTTTTCAAATAAACCAACATCATATATTATCTTGTAGAGCTCTGAATATCTTGCAAGACGGTGAAACACAAATGATATGAGTTGACATTGCATGGCGTTTGCAACTGCTATAGAGAGGAGCATGGGTCATTCAATACATATCTGAGATCATTTATTACCTCCTATGATTGATGAAAAAAAAGAAATGTAATATTTGGTTGAGGTAAACTTTAGTTAGAGAAAATTCAGCAATTTTTCCATTTATAAAGGGGCTTAATTTTAGAACAGTAAAAGTGACATAATCAAAATTCAAACTTGATCTGTATTTTGTGGTTATAAGCATTGTGCATAGTATAAGTTTCATGACATTTGCATGGTTGATGCAAACTAAAGTTTGTAAAAGGGGCATAACTCTGGAACGGTCAAAGTGATACCACCTAAATTCAAACCCAAAGTTGATCTGACAGTGTGTTTTGTGGTAATAAGCATGTATATACATGGTATAAGTTTCATAACATTTAATTGAGGAAAATTCAGAGAATGGAATCAGACTTTGGGACGTACGGACGGACGTACCTACAGACGGACAAGGGTAAAACTTAATGCTCCAGGGGCGGATCCAGCCATATAAAAAAGGGGGTTCCCAACCCAGGACAAAGAGGGGGATTCCAACGGTGAACCACATGTTCCCATACCGTGAAATGCATTGATTGTCCAAAAAAGGGGGGTTCCAACCCCCGGACACCTTTAGTGTAACGGATGCAACATCGATAATGGCAATGTACGGCCGCAAAAATAGAATTAGAAACTCCATAAAATAACTGCTCCCTTTAAAGAATGTGATCTAAACATAGAATTCCAGGTTACATAGTAATATCATAACATTTCACAATAACAGATGAACGGTGATATATTACGAAATATACCATGCATTAAACAATGAATAGTATGTTCATAATTAACCATTTCAAGTGATGAATGTTAACTATTCGGTATTTTGAAATTCTTTACTAGGACATTGAATTTATCTTAATAAACATATTAATTATAATGCACGTAAACGTTCTATTTGTAAATGTACATGTTCCAGTCAAACCTTTTGCTTCTTCTTTTTCTTTTTCCTCTTTTTACGCGCTGGTTCGTTTGTAGTCGGATTTTCTTCACCTATTTCTGGTGCAACAATTGATGTGTTAAGAGGTGGAAGTTTAAAATCCATATCTCACATGTATTTTTCCATTTGACATTTTTAAAAGGAAAGTAATTTAAAGTTGTTTAAATTTACTTATTAAACATGTAAACATGATTAGCTTAATAGTTGTCAACCGTGGCAACCAGTGTTCCTTTGAAATATTTATAAGTTGTGATTTCTAATTATCGTTGATCTGTGCTGGGACATGCAAATAAAGTCAGAATATACTGAGTACTATAATTCCATTATTTGAGATATCAATTAAATATGATATTATTATGTGAAGGTGCATCAGAGCGGGTTCCACTAACACATACAACACGACTAACCTTGTAATAATCACGTAATATGGATTGGTCACCAAAACTATAATCGATGTGTATAGCTATATAATTTATTTTTTTGCTCAACTGGCCCAACGGGATATCATGGGTGTACTTGACGTCCGTCGTCCTGTCGTCCGTTTAAAAAATAATCTTCTCTTCTAAAACCACTTGAACAAAATTGAACAACACAAAAACATGTTCTTGTGGTATCTAGTTTAGAAAGAAAAAAATGTACATGTTGATTTTATCAGCCAAACAACATTAGGGTCTGAATTGGGTTTGAAAAATAGATAATGGCAACAACAAAAAACAAAACGAGAAAAAATGAACAAGCATGTGGAAAATAAAAGATTGTGACAATCAGAAATAAATGATGTACAGAATAAAGAAATCTCTATGCTGACAGGAAAAAATTGTACATGCAGGATCAATTTCATGCGAATTTTACAGAATGAATTTCATACGAATTTTACAATTTTATACAAGCGTTATTTTTTTTTAAAAGATGAAGGAAATGCCCTAAAAATTCAAAGAATACAGATTTTAACAATCTTCAATCCAGACTCTCAAATATGGCCACCAAAGCTTAAACTGGAAGTAGTTTTTATCACTTTGTAATAAAGAAAAAGAAAGTCTGAAAATAGCATTTAACTTTTGCGCCTAGCAAAAGTTATCGCAAAAAAGAAGTAGAAGAAGATTTTATCACAATTAAGGACCCCGAAGGCCATAATCATTTTAGGCTACCTGATTTTAACATTATTATTTGAGAATAACACAAACACCGTATAATAAAGTCAAGTAATATAGGATGTTGCTCCCGTTAGCGCCACATACTCAATTTACTTTCCCCTAATCTACATTAAAACTTCTTCAACATACAATTTTCCCAAAGTGAACCATAATACTAACTTTATTAGTAGATGTACTTTAGTTTGTTCTATCTTTGAACTATAATTTGTACTATCTAAGTTCTATAGTTTTGCTATCTTGTAAAGTTAGTTCTATAGTTTTTTTGGTGACTATCTTAGTACCACAGTAAACTTTTGAAGAAAAAAATGCATTTTAAGGCGTCTGTTACAGGAGGATCCTTCAGAACCCTCGTGTTTAAGTCGACAGAGTTAATGCAAACTTGAGAAGAAATCGAGTATTCTTCATACTATTACGACACATTACTCCCTTAATATGTGACTTTAAAATATGTTATAAACCCTGTTTAGCATGTGAATGCGTGAAATTTTCTCGACTCAATTCGGCGTTTCATAATATAATACCCCAGTGCCAGGCACACTAGACAACGATCGCACCACGCCTAACCGCGATCTAAAATAAATTCAAATCGTGGAAGGTCGCGATATGATTGGCATGAAATGTAGATTTTGGTTGTTTTCACGATGCTACTACGTCCTCCTCACGCTTCTACAACGATTCCTCGACGATTATACCACGTTTTTACCACGCTAATTCTGCGACCTCACTACGATTATCACGATCTTCTACGTTCATCACGTTCTCACTACGACCATACCACGATTTATGCGATATTGCAACATGATCTTACCACGCTTCTTCTGCGATTATAGCACGCTTTTACCACGATCATTTTGATACGATCTGTACACGTTCATATCGCGATCTAACTACGCTCTCAGCAATAACGTCAACATCGTGTTCCATATAAATACTGTTCCATTCCTTCTAATTTTCATTAATACGTAAATTTCTCGAAAACAACACAGGCATGCCATCAAAATCTACCAGAAGTCGTGGGCGTGGTGGTAGGGGTAGAGGTAGAGTCAGAGGGGCATCTGGTATAAATCCTGATCCAGATGAGATGTCGGATCAACCAATCCAACCTGAATCACAACGTGACAATGAGCTCGAGCATGGCTAGAACTCAAAATGGTCGTAGTATGAACGTTTTTTTAGGTCGTAACACGAGCGTGATGAGGACGGCATGAGCGTGATAGAATCATATTCTGTTTTTTAACAGCGTAGTATAAACGTGGCATAGTCGTAGTTGAAGCGTTGTTTGGGTCGCGTGGAAAACGTTGGTCGTAGTAACGTCGCTGAAAGATCGAAGCGCAATCTCTCAGACTAGAATTGCGCTTTCGCTTCCTTCCCTTTTACTACGATGGTACAACGACCTTTGTTATCCTACCACTACCTTACTGCGCCCTCGGTACGCTTCTACTACGATCTGATTTCGCAACGACCGCACCCAATTGTTTTGAACATGTTAAAAGTTGCACGATTGTCACGATCATGAAGACCTCACCACGACCGTACCACGACCTTACTGCGACTTACACGATCGTTATACGATCGTCAATATTTGCATATTTTTCAGAGATCGTAGTGCGATCGTGGCCTACGTAGTGTGACTACGGTATAAAGGACTATGGATGTTTTCATTGTTCGTACTGTATTTAATGAAAACAACGTCAGGTCATTGGATCAATTTCTGTAATCAGTTATTAAGATCAAAAACTATAAAAGCTAAACAGAAACTTTTAACAGCAAACATGAGTAACAAGACAAGATCTACACTTTTGTCTTATAGCTGAAATTCACTTCATTTTTTGTAGGATTTAGTGCCCTTAAATAACGAATTTTCAACAACTTTTATCCATTTTATTTTGATAAAAACAGTAGACAGAATATTTTAACAACAAAAATGATCTTTCTTTATATTTTATAATGTTCAAGAGTGACTTTGATGATGATACATAATGGGCCCTATAGGCGGATCCAGGGGGGGGGGGGGGGGGGCTGGGGTACCCGGGTCCCCCCTTTCGTGGGAAAAATTTGGTTGATTATATAAAGAATCATTGAAGCATGACTGGAGCGGCCCCCTTCCCCCTTAGGTAAGTCAGCGCCCCCCCCCCCCCCCCCGGCCCCCTTTAGGAAAGGTTCTGGATCTGCCACTGGGTGCTTCCAATTGTTGAATATGGAGCTGGTATTTGGGGTTGCAAAAACTTTTCTTTTATTAATGCCATACATAATAGAGCTTGCAGATTTTTCTTGGAGTGGGTAAATATACTCCAAATGCTGCAGTTGCAGTGGATATAGGTTGGATACCTATCTTCAAAACAATGGCAATGCTTAATTCGACTATGGTGCCGTTTGAACAATATGAGCTCTGAACGTTTAAATAGACAAATTTTCATACGGGCAGACATTATGAATAAAAAAACATAAATGTATAAAAAAAAATGGAATTTTTATGCGAGGAAAACATTTTCTGAGTATATAATGTAGAACATTTGTGTGTCATTACAGAATATGTTGATAGTACCTCAGTTGTCAATTCTGTTACGTCTTAAATGTTTAGGAAATATGTCGAACAGTGGCAATGCAATTTTCCGTCAGAGAAAGCTTTATCTGTTAAAGGTGGTAACAAACTTCGTACATATAATCTATTTAAGAGCAGTTTTGAAACGGAAACTTATTGTAAAATTCCAATGCAAAGGAGTACTTTTGCCAAATTTCGATGTGGTGTAGCACCATTAAGAATAGAAACGGGGAGATTTGAAAAATTAATCTTAAAATGTGATAATTGTATGAATATTTTAGAAGATGAAGCCCATGTTATTTTATCATGTCCTTTATATGACGGTTTAAGAAAAACATTATTTGATGAAGCAACACATTTTAGTAGTGATTTTATGTCTTTTGGTGATAATCAGAAATTAGTATTTTTATTCACAGATAATAATATGATTCGTAGCTGTGCAAAAGCCTGTAATCTTATGCCTCGTTCACACGGACATTTAATTCGAAATGAATTCGAATCAAATGCGAATCGAATTCGCTAATCGCGTTCACACACTCTTCTTTTTTAATTCGAATTGGCTAATTCGAATTACCCAATTCGAATTAGAAATACGTTTTTGTTAATACGAATTAAAAGTTAACGTCGTTTGGACAGTAAAGCGAATTGGACGCACATTGTAATTCGAATTAGAATTGACGTTAGGACGTAAAACGTTTCGAATGCGAATTAAACTTATTCGAATTAGTTAATGCGAATCGAATTCGAATTACGTGTGAACTCAGCATTATTTTAGATAGACGTAGAAATGTTTTGCACTGTAAATAATGTTCTTGTCAATATGCTTTTTAATCGATGAATTCTTTATATATTTTTTAATGTTAATATAGTCTCTTATAATTCTGTACAGAATGGCTCTCTTTTTGTATCTATATATTTTTACATTTAATGTAATGTTGTATTATATATTATTGAGAGATGAGACTTAAATAAAAATATTGAATTGAATTGCATGTCTTATAAGTATATGTGAACGGTTTCTTAGAGTCTCTAGATTTTTTTAAACAACTGGGAAATATTTAGAAATATTGACAAAAGTCTTCAATAGAATTTAGTGCAATAGATGAATTATATAGATATGATTACAGCCGAATTATCATGCAGCACACACGTAACATATAATAATTTCTGAAACTTGCATGAAAGTACTATATATTACACGCTTAATTTTCGGGAAACGTGATTGTCATTCATTTTGAGCCTTAAGCAAATGGACAATCTATTATATTCTTAACCTCCCTTTTATCTGGAAACAAGTTGTTTTTTACAAACAATATTACTTGACACCGAATATTTGCAAATAATTTAAATCGGATCTGTAAGGAAGAAACATGTGACACAATGTATTTCCAGGAACACTAGTGCTGCTATCTTGCTTGTGGTATCATTTTGGTTTTAAACAATGATCTTTTTTTTTTAATTTGGACATAGTTGTAAGTAATCTTCAGTGCTGAGTTTCAGTATCAGTGAGATGGAAATTGTCATTACTATCCGGAAATCCTCAATTCTTCGTAATGCGGCTACACAATTATGTATAACATTCGCGAAACTTTTATCTTTAGTGCATTTAACGTTCCTGTCATTAACATATCATAACGCATAAAGGAAGCAGTTCTTGCGTGGTTTCCTTTTCCTATATATAGGATTAGGAAATTTGTTCCAACGTTTTGCTATTTTTATCGGTTTAAACATTCAATATATTTTTTAAGGACATAAAACACTATTGGTACACTTGTTGATCGATTTGCCTTCCTTTTCCTGAATTAATTAGTCATAATTATAATTGATCTTATGTATTGACCTATAAAGAATCTGTCATCAACTACGTTGACCAGAAGCCATTCAATGTACTAAATTCAAAAGGTTAATATTAAATTGCTTAGAAAAATACAATTGAAAAAATGTATAGCTGCAAATGACAATTGAAAACCTTTTATAAGTTTGAATAATGTACTTAACACAACAAAATAAACGGATCTAGTTGACAGTACCTGGTACTTGTATTCTGTTGTCTTACTAAAACTTACCAATGGTTTAATGTCTTATTAAAACTTACCAATGGTTTAAGTCGCCTGCCATTCATGTCTACACATTTTTTTAATTCTACATCATCGTTGTCAATAACACAAAGCAAATCAATATTTAATGTTATACATAGAATTACAAAGGTAGGTATTGATCTACACAGGTAGATACTGCTGATGAGAAAGATTTATTTATAGATACTATTGATAATTGCTGATATGATGAATTTTGACAAATGAATATTCTGTACAGAATAATATGTTTTTCTCATAAAACCATGCAAGTACAAAGGTTATAGAGAAGTTAAAAAAATCAAATACCTAATAACAAAAATAAAAATGCATTAAAAATGCATAAGAATAAGAATATTTTATTTCCAATCAAAGGGCCCTATAAAGAGCTTTCATGACATTACATACAAGTACAGAAGATTAGACATATTCATCATAAAATGTGCAACGTAGGAAAATGTGAAACATGAGTTGTAACACTGCAGCTATAGAAAAATGCAATATGGAAGCATATATATTTTCCTACAATGTTTACACTCATGGCTGTTTTCTGTCATTTAACCTTATTTAAGTTGACCCTACACACCGTTGGCTTTTATTTTTCTTAGAAACAGGAATGGATAAACACGAACAGTAAAGAGGAACACACAAACAATATGTTTTGTTCTTGTTCCAATGGAATCGGGATAACAGAGGATTTTATTTATATATTCTAACACCCGGCCACCGAAAGCTTGATGTTTGTAGAGTCTAAGTGGTCGACTGGTCTAGCG